>NC_140949.1:115972042-116379542 GCF_014529385.1 Adiantum capillus-veneris | reverse complement strand
AAGAATGCGAGGAGACAACTCATATACAAGAAGTCGAGGAGGTTGAAGATACAGTCGACCTTGAGGTTGAGGCAATTGAAGTACAAAGAAGTAAGATGCTCTCTGTGAAAACCACAGAAATCAAACTTCCATTGGATGTCAGTAACTTCACTGAGAAGCATGCTCAGATGATGTTGCCTGTTGTGCCTGACTTCAGGATTGGAGACAGGACCTATATCTTCTTACATGATGTGCAAAGCGTCTTTTATTTAAGGGAGGATTTCTCCCTGGCTATTATTTCCAGAGTCCAAGAGGAGAGGAGTGGATTTGTTTCAGAGGATAGTAGTGATGATGAGGCAATGGAAATATCCAGCAATCCAATGGAATGCCTCCGAAGATGCTTTGAGAAAGCTGAAAAATACAAGGAGACACTACCTGATGAAGCCACCTTCCAAGCAACAAGACAAAGCCTAAGACCATCAACAAGTAACAAAGAAGTGGAGGATTGGTTTAACCATTCAGGTCAGGGGTCAACTACATCTGTAGACCTGTGGCAGGAAAACCTCTTTCTGCAGGATGAGAGCTTCATGGTAACACTCTCTCTCTCTCTCTCTCTCTCTCTCTCTCTCTCTCTCTCTCTCTCTCTCTCTCTCTCTCTCTCTCTCTCTCTCTCTCTCTCTCTCTCTCTCTCTCTCTCTCTCTCTCTCTCTCTCTCTCTCTCTCTGTGTCACTTCTGACATGATATGTGCAGTCTTGGATTGCTGACAAGGATGACTTCCTTCGGCGACGGACTCAAGAGTATCGTGGAAGGGATGCGGCCCTAGCGCAGTACCTTTCAAAGCTTTGCGAGTCGCCGATAGTAGTTTTTCACAATTCCATGTCACAAGAGGGTTCAATAGAAACTTACACATTCAAGACACTATCACGCTTCTTGGGTGGACCCGTGCTGCCCAAAAGTGTAGATAAAGTCATTCTTGTGGACAAAGTGTTTGCTAGAGATTGTTTTGGTTATTGCCCGGGCTATACAGGTGGTCGGGCAGCGTATTACTACACCTACACAGCAATGGCACTAGCTCTTGGTAGACAAAACCCAGATGAACTTTTAGAGTATGGCAAACATCCATGATTTGTTACAAGGGTGACGTGCCAAAAAACAAAATTGAACCTTCAAAATCTTGATACACTTCAAGTAGCAATTGTATAAGATCATGTATTACATAAATTTTGTACAATGTCATCCACTCAGAGTATCTTTCTCCACTTGTGATTCACATACACCATTGTCTCTCTCCACCTTCGTTGACTTTCACGAGCTCCGGAGTTGTTGTATGCCATTTTTTTTTAAACTTTTTGTTGTTGTAAATGTCTGATGGCTTGTGCTGTTGCTGAATTTGCCAAGACTTCTTTTGCCTGCATTCGATGAATGATTCTACGATAGAACCATTCAAATAGTTCTCTCAAACTGATAGCCTTGATTCGAGAGCCACCATGTCGTGTGTGCCTGAAATAAGCATTTCTCGCCATGTAATGGGACTTTTCCATCCCTTGGGTATTCCATATTGCCGGGTTCCCATACTTTTGTATAAAATATGGTAAATGATTGAAGATGATGTGCTGGATATGAAAACAGATTAGTTAGAATGTTTTACACTCACATATTTGCACATGAGAGAATGAAATACACGATAATACCATGTAGTGAGTAATCTGGGTGTCTGTCCATGCTGTCTTGAATGATTTTTTCAGAAGGTTGAGATTCTCCTTGAACTTGTTCATATCACCTTGTGACCAGTCATCTTTGTCGCACATCAAAAATAGGATGTCTATTGATCGCCAAACCTCAGCCTTCGCGTTACGAGTAGTTGGTTCTTGGTCTGTGGCTGCAATATGTAGCTTTTTCCAGCTCTGATACTCTACCTTGCTAACATAAGATGTGTTATATATTTTTCCATGTTTTGTTAGCTTCGGATATCTTGTACCTTGGGGTTTAGATAAAAACCTCCGTGCCTTCACCCCACTGATGGATGGTTTGCATGGGACATCCTTCTCAGTAGTTGATCTCTTTTCATCCCGCTGGATTTTCACATTGCCACCATGAAGCCCCATATCCGACAGTACCATTTTTAAGCACTGCAAGGCTACTTGTCGTTCTACCAAGTTCTTAATCTTCCAAGCAAACCCGATATATAAGTAGACCAATTTCTCCACAATTCTACAAAGGGCATGCATTGTACAAATGTGGACATTCACAAGTGGTATTTTCAAAACCGGTCGAAAAGCAGGATCCTCAATCTGACGTGTTGGAGCTTTTCTCCACCACTTTGGGTCCATGACCTTTGCAGGCTCCATGCAGAACAAACACGGCGACTTTGCCATTGCACCCATTCCACAATTATACATGCACTTTAATGTTTTGAGGTCACCTGCAAGATGCCACTGAACTTGAAAGTCTCCCCTTCCATCTAGACGTAGTACCTCTCCCTGGTTAGTCTGTCGATCAATCACCTCCGGAATATTAGTTCGATGGAACACCCAATATAGAATCTCATGATCTTCTTTCTTTACCTGCAACACAAAATAAATGAGACTTAAGTAGATGTGAACATTTGAGCTTACCTGAGAATCTCGCTTACCTCAAACGCACCAAGCCACCATATGTTAGATTCTGATTGAACACTAAAATATAAAGGATCATCACTGGGACACTTTGAGAGGGTTCTATTCATTAAAGTAATAGTAACACGCTCTAGCTTTTTCTCTTTAACAAGCTCACACTCATCCAGTTTTAACACAAAATGTAATACCCCTCGTGACTCTTCAAATGTGATGTTGTAAAACTCCACCATTCTCTTCTGTAATATCCGCAGGTCCATAAAAATATTATTGAACTCATCATATGCCATGGTTGCTCCATGGCCACTGTAAGTTGCTTTAATATGAAAGGGTTGTCCAAGATAGTCTCCCTGTGCCTC
The DNA here is from genome assembly GCF_014529385.1 of Adiantum capillus-veneris. NCBI lineage: Eukaryota > Viridiplantae > Streptophyta > Polypodiopsida > Polypodiales > Pteridaceae > Adiantum > Adiantum capillus-veneris. The sequence continues at coordinate 116,376,591 of NC_140949.1, read as the reverse complement.
ATTAAGCTGAAGCCTCTCTTTCCAAACACTTGAGGCTGATGGTAGAAGTTTGGATTTTATACCCTTCTTAACAAAGATGGATGAGACAGACTTTTGGATAGCCGAATATCCTCTTTTGCTTACACCAAGTGAATCAAGTGTGCCTTGTATCTCTTTTGCAGGCACTCAGTTCTCTGAAATAAAGCGGTCCACTACATTTCGTTGTAGGACCTTAAACTTCTTGTCATGTACTATATCTGCTGCCAGGCTTCTACTTATAAGTGGCTTCAATCTCTTTCCTATATTGGCTTTGGGGTCAATGTTTTCCTTGTCAGGATAGATTGAATCTCTACATGAAGACAATGCATAAGTAAATAATAGAAAATTTGCTTCACTAACACTATTTAGGCACATGAAAACAATTCATAACAAGAAAAAACAAAAAGATTACTTAACTAAGACAATGTAGCCAACCAAGAAGCATCACCTTAATGCTCGGATTCTTTTCTTGAGACCTCCTGATGCAACCTGCAATGTTTCAAGATTGCGCAATTTCTTCTTTCGGATACGACTACCCAAGATGGTGTCCTTCATTTGACAACTTCGCACCTTTCCTTTCAGTTCTTGTACCTCTGTTTTATGTTGCAAAATGGTAACCTGATCTGTAGAATGTAAATGTGAAAGGCGAACAATCTCACATTGTTGAGCTTGGAGAATGCCCTTGTAAGTTTCAGCTTCTCTTGTAAGAGATTTACAATAACCCAGAAGGCCCTTTTCTCCATCACCAGCAAAGGTCAATAAGCTTGTAGGATTGACAAACGGTGGAGACGCATTAGTCATTGGATTCTTAGGGTAGAGAGAGTCTCTCGTCCAGATATCTATGTGTTTAGCTCCCTGAGCTCTGAGCGTGTCTATGGAAGTGGGAGGTATATGTGTGTTTGTTTTACTGCGCTTAATCAATGGTTGGTACTCATTGTCCAAATCAATGTGAAGGTGATATTTGGCTCGTTTCTGGGTAACATTTGTGCCATTTGAGGAGTGCGCCATTAGCCAAATGTGCAGGTTTAATGGAAAGTGAATAGCGGTTGCGCCTTCGTCCCTCCATGTTAGCCTCATTCCCTCCATATTGACGAGGTTCATTCAATGCAACTGAAAAGAGGATTATCCCTCAATCACTACGAACGAATGTTCAGAAGAGTAAGGAATCTACTTAAAGTACACTTTTTTAACTTTTACTATGAAAGACTCAGCTCTATTATTTGCCATTTTTTCTAGAGAGAGAGTGCAAAAAATACATTTTCTTATAAGGCCCTCCAAATGACCTCCGAAATTCCCTAATGAAATGATGAAGATTGATGTAGAGGGCGTCTTGCCCATTTTCTAGCTGAGAGTTAGAGCACATTGTCTCATGCTGACTCCCAAACAAAACATGTATTAAAAAGTACATAGAAAGTTTTCATTATTCGTAGAGAGAAATAAGAAAGAGAGAGAGAAAATGTTGGGGTAAGGAACTTTCCTTAAGTGACAAGTGTGTATATGTTGTGCCCAATCTTTGTGCTCTTACGCATCTTATGCCGGACTTGCAGGTTATCCTATAAGCATGCAACAATTTGCTTGTATAACACTCTCATCAAGAGAGGGAACAGAAAACACAAGCCATACCTTGACCCACTTACCATGTATGGGGTCGTGACTGTACGAAAATGACTTAAATATGGCACTTTGCCTTTGACTTAAGTCTTAAGTCTTAGATGTAGGTTCGTTTTGGTGTTTTTGTGCGTTGACAGCAACCAAAAAGCATGTTTAAACTTAGATGGCATGTTGAAAGAATCCAAAATTGTCCTTGTCCATGACAGAGTGTCTGGTGTTATAGCGGAAGTGTAATCTATGAGGAAGTGGAGTTGATTCCACTTGACCAACCTGCCTTGCATGCGAAATTGTAAGCCCTTGGCTACTATGATGGCCTCAAGTGTGAGAGCCGAAAGCATAAGTGCCTTGCACAGTCGGCATTGGTAGTAATGCATCATAACATGATGTCACCACACATAATAGGGGAACAAATTTCTAATCGTAACAGTTTCCCAGCTGGCATGCCAATGCACTTGATATCAAATCAATAGGCAGTTGCATGGCACGCGTGAGAAGCCTTGCTTCATGTGAAATTTTCAAAGCACTTTGCTTTACACAACCGATAATATTTTCCAAATGAAATGTGTAAACATGGAAAAATAAACAAAATTGAATATGGTCTAACCTGGTCATCCTGCTGTAGCCAATTGTCTGGAGATGTTGGAAGAAAATCTCACTCAAAGATAGATCATAACCATCTCTGTTGCGTGAGAGAAATTTGGCCTCAAATATCCTGCAAGCATATGGAGAAATTCCCCAAGGGCGTGTGCTCATAGCATACCCCAAACAGAAAAAAATCTCAATGTAAGAGTCATAAATTGAAGCCTTGCTGCACATAAATATGTTTGTGCTGAGAGCCAACAAATGTGGCGGCAGATATCATAACAAAAAAGAATCGACCATGTCGAGCAATTTCAATTGAAATTAACCAGAACTGTGTGGTAAGCATCCTCCGTCAGCTTCAAGAAACAGTAAGAAGAAGTCGGCCATGCTGAGAAGCGGGGTTGCAGAGCAAGGTGCTTGGTACTCAAGCCATACTTGATTCCAATCTTTAAACCAAGCAAATTGTTGGTGTTTACAGTAATTTTCACAAGCCATGCTTGTGCTGTGCATGCCTAAAGTGTATGCACGTCTGTTGCATATCATAGTCATCAAGCAGATGCTTAATAAAGAAGAATCAAATGCGTACCTGATTAAGTACACCTACCGACAAATCTGTTGACCCAAAAATCAAATATGGTACCGAGGGGAACTCAAATAGTATGAAAGCAGTAACCTAATATTGGAGTACACAGGCCGTGCGCATTAGCACCCTTGTACGGAGCCTTGCTCATTGCAATACCAATCATAGCCGGATTGACCATTACTGCTAGGCAACTTTGTCGCCGTGCGTAACCATGAGGGTAATCAACTTGATAAAAACAAAATCGAAAGAGGTTACCTTGTTTCCGTTCTTGTAGAATTTACTTGGCATGCCTTGACGAGAGCGAGACTCCTCGTATGTGAAATAATTGTCGAATAAACCGGAAGTAAGCCCCTTAAAACCTCTGAAGTTCTGTGGTATTTCTTAACCTCTGCAGTACAACGGGTTGCTGAGTTGTTGAAAGCCCACGAAGATGAGGACATGTCGAGATGCTAATGCTACGAGGGGTGTTGCGATGCTACGAGGGGGGTTGGCCTGTGGGCAGCCTCCCTTAATTAACTTGAATTGCCCAAGGCCAAAGGCCTTGGGGCGTCCGTGTGTGAAATCGAGCTCCCCAGAAACGTCTGTGTAGCACTGCCAATTGTTGCAGAGGAAGGAGAGCTCGTAGCTCCTGCCACAAGCGCCCAGCGATGGTGCTTCAGTGTCAGATTCTCCCGCTTTCTTCCCTGCAAACCCAGCAAGCCAAGGCGCGATCTATTTCATGCAGGTCATCTTCGATCCTGACCTCGGCTAAGCCCGCCTTCTTGTGGTCTTCTCCTCCAGCGTCGGCTCTGCAGAGCGGTGTCCCATGACTCGTCTCCCATGACTTGACCTACTCTCCTCCTTCTCCTCCTTAGGGTGCCTGCCCACGGCCTTTTTGTTGTCGTCATGTCGACCTCGACCTGTTGAGCACGCATAGCATGCAAGCACGGTCTCCTCCTTCGTCCAAGCCTGAGAGAGAGGAAACTCGCATGAGAGAAGAGAGGCCTTGCTCTTGCATGAGAGAAAGAGAGAAGCCATGCAAATCTCCTTCCCCTCCCCTCCATGGCTTCTCTCCCCTGTGCTCTGATACCAGTGAAAGGGCAAGGGGACTGGAACATGCTCATCACCACCCAGCCATGCCCTATATAGGCCCTTGGCCTTCTAAATATAGGGACCCCCTTGACTGCATGTCCATCCTGGCCCTTGGCCGTGACTGGTCCTACCCTTGTCCTGACAGCCAAGGCTCAATTAAGGCACACAACGGGCAAGAATCCTAGAGGACACCAAAAGTACTATGCTAATTTAGCAAAAAGGTACTATGGTCCCTTTCAAATTATTAGGCCAATCAATGAGATGGCCTATCAACTCAAGTTGCCCAACCATTGGCTCATACACAATGCTTTCCATGTGAGCCTACTAAAGCTTTACAAAGGAGAGCCACGTCAAGAAGCAACCATTGAAGACGCACCGGAGATCGAGGACCAAGAAGAGGTGCTGCAGCCTGAGTCCATTCTTCAACAATATCTTATCAAGTTTAAGAATTATCCTTTTGAAGATGCTAGATGGATGCAAGGCATACAATTAAAGGACCCAAACCTTGTCAATGCTTACAATGATTCCCTAGAGTAAGAAAATGTAAATATGTTTAAATGAATAAATTTCTTGTCTTATAAGACTCTCTTTTTCTTTATTGTGCACAAATGTTAATAAGTATGCATGCTTAGAATCATTTTTGTGGAGATGATGTCTCCCGAACACCAAGTAGAGTTTTTCACTCTAATATGGAAGATTGATATGGACTAATGTGCAGACATGCTTGTGGCAGCTAAGGCTCTCAAGCACCAAATAGACTAGTCATTTATTCTGGAACAGTGTCGTAGGATAAAATAGGGATCCTTTACCCACTAGCAAACGGACTAATGATTAGGATTTATCTTCTCTACCTCATAGTCGAGGACAACTATGATTTCAAAAGAGAGGAAATGTCATAAAAACTAATATCTAATTCTACCAAATGATTTTTTTCATTTTAAAATGATCATTTACTATGGGGAAGTACCAGGGGAGTAAAAGCTAGAATATTGGTAAGGCTACCAGACTGGTCTCTATAGGGATCCAAAGGGGGATAGTCTGCAAAAGAGCAATGTGCTTCAACGAGGCTTAAAAGACCTAAGGTTCAGCTCCATTAAGACTTCCATAGGCTAAAGTTCCTAAATTCTAATCAATTGTCCAAAGGCCAAAGTAGGGGAAAATTGGATGGTCATGGGAAGACTAAAAAGTCTTCCCACATCCCTAGGAAGGAGGGGGTGAGCCCTAATAGTAGGGGATGAGAGAGAAACACACACACACACACACTCCATGGCGCCTCCTTTACACAAAGGGAATACTGGACACATTTTAGGCTCCTAGGCCAATTGGCCCCAATCTCCCCTCAAATCCTACTGGATGGCCATAGAGGTGGACCAATGAGAATTAGACTAGAGTAAAATTAATCTAATCAAATTAAAAAATGCTTGATAAAAGAACCAATAGAAATCAAGCTCCCTAGAAGACTATTGGACAGTCTACCAAAGGGTCCAATGAGCATCCAGCAGCCCAATGGCTTGCCTGATTCCTATTGGCCAAAAGACTAGAATGTCCAATGAGAGTTTAAATGAATTATTTAATTACCTAAAGCTCTCACAAAAGGGGAAAGGGGGACACTTGTCACAAGGCTATTAATTATGCCTCTAACTTGTGATTGGCTATGCTCTGCAGGGGCCAATGGGAAGCTAGCATGAGTACTTTGCAAGAGGGGTCGACCAAGGGGAGAGAGAGGGCTACATTTTAGTCTAACACATTGCTACACACACACACACACACACACACACACACAATTCATGTGTGCAAGAAGAACTCCATCTCCTTCTCCAAGCATTGAGAAGTAGAGGCCTACACCAACAACTCTTGGCTATGGAATGCAAATCCAACCAAGAGCCAAGCTTCAACGGCATGCTCATCTCCTCTAGCATTCTATTACTAAGCTAAGCTATCCTATTAGAGTGATTATGTGAGGAGAATACTTATGTCTCGTAAGATACATCTTCTTCCTCTCAATCTATCCTCATTCCCTGCTAGCTCTCACCATTTTTGAAGGTGTGTCAGGTCTTGCGACTGAGGCTAGGGACATTAGTTTGTTTTTCAAGCATAATTTGGTGCATGAATCTTCCATCTTCATTGCACCAACGAGTTTTGTCAAGGAACACAAGAATTGTATTATACAAAAGTCTTCTTTGATGGGAGAAGCTATAATACAAAGTCTTTATGGAGGGGGAAGTGCCGGCTCCATGAAAATCCGGTCCTCAACTGTTGTTAATTGTTCTATTTCTCTCTTTTGTAAGGTATTATCAATGCCAAATTATCTAGGTGTAAATTGCTATGTTGCTTTCTCAAATTAAGTACTCTCTCTATGCTCATTAAGATCTTGTTCTTAATGAAATGCTCACTATGTTATCAATTTTCGCTATACACAAGTTACTAGTGCATTAAATGTTACAGTGCCCGTGAGGAGGTAGAAGGTTTTTGTGGGGGTTTTATTCTTGCATGGACATGAAGTTATGGAGGCCGTCTTCGAATACGAGGGTCGAAGAGGGTGGCCACGTGACTGGTGCTTGATGGCCTGCAAGAGTGTGCAGTAGAAGTGCACGTCTGGTGGGCTCATCTGCTTGTTCACGTAGAAGTCAGGCAGCTTCTTGGACAATAGAGCCACCCATGTCGCTCGCATGCCCTTTAACTGCCACATAATTGCCCACTTTAGACATAATTGGCTTTTTTTGTGTGAGGTAATCTGTGAGAAATTACATGCTAAGCACGCAAAAACGGATCTCAATTGTCAAGAAGGAAATAAGATAAAAAAATCTTGAACAATCCAGCCAACATAGATACAAGGGTACTTTGGGAATTTTCACAAATTAGAGGGGTATTTTTGGTAATTTTCCCTAACTTAATTTACTGGCCGGCAATTGTACCAACCGTTGATCTCCTTCCCTCCAGAGTGGGAACTATGGAGTAAATGCTTATGCTTCTCATGTGATCTTTTACAACTCTTTAAGGACGTGGTCACGCGAGGCTTAGTTACTCGTAAGTCGGGCAAACTTTTGACAAGAGCACAGAGCGGAGACTGGGAGTAGCAGGTAGAGAGAGGGAGAGTCGGGTGCAGGCAAGAGAGAGAAACTCAGAGAAAAGCTATGGTGACCGGGCAATTTTTTGCAACTATGACTTTTTAGGCATAGTTAGGCTACTAAGCAGGTGGAAACAGTGTTTGGGAAAAATGTGTCTCAGCTTAATATCGTGTCGTTTCCAATTTCAAAAATGATGGTTGAGGGCAAGGGGGAAGGAGAAATTCTGCCCCAAAATAGAGAAAAATAGTGTAAAAACCCAAAAAATACCCCTAATTTTCTAAAATTTCCTCTTGGCAAACTCTTGGAAAGGAAATTTGTATGTTTGGAAAAATGATTTTTCCCAAACACTGGTGGAAAGCTGCAGTGTGTAAGAGCTTGTCGACTAAATTAAGCCTCGTGTGACCATAGCCTAATACACTTCTCTTTAATACACGTGCATCAGCCGCCACTCAAACTACTTTCTCCAAGGCAATGTCTACAGCTCATAAGGCTATGCATGCAAGGATGAGAGGGAAAGGGGAAGGAATACACACTTCAGCGAGCTACCTATCTGTTGTTGGTGAGTGCACAGAGATAAGTGTGTGTGTGTGTGTGTGTGTGTGTGTGTGTGAGAGAGAGAGAGAGAGAGAGGGGGGGGGGGGGGGGGGGGGGGGGGGGGGGGGGGGGGGGGGGGGGGTATCTGTTGAGGGTGGTGGTGAGGTGAGATCTTAACACGATAGGGGTAGCACGGTGTGTGGGGGAATATTTTATACTAATTGATTTTCTTTAGTGGAGCCAATGATTTAGTGAAATAGGCACCTGTGATAATGTTTCAAGACCAACCAATGGGTCACCTCATAGTATTACCATCCCACGGTGGTGACACTTAAAAACATGCCTTCACAATCAAAAGTTGATACAAATACCAACATCTAAGAACTCCTCCAAAAAAGATGTTAGTATGTGAAAGGCATATATAAAAACACAAAACATAACTTGGTTTTTTTTTTTTTGGGGGGGGGGAGAGAGAGAGAGAGAGAGAGAGAGAGAGAGAGAGAGCAGGGTGGATAAGCAAGAGAACATGAGGTGACTCACTACAAAAAGACAATAGCATAAACATGACACATACAGCACCACCAACATGTCAACTAGAAAGGGAACAAATAATTGGTGTTGGGATGGTAGATGTAGTGAGAACATAGCTTGCTAGCCATGTATGAGAACCATATTAATATGACGTGATATTTTGTGAGTATTGTCGTGATGCTCATCATCATATTCATTACTCACTTTGGCCAATCAACCCACGCCTCCATGCAATCTCTACTCACTCATTCTCTTGTACATGCCTCCTACACCTAGAACAATTTTCCCATCGTGAATAACCCGCCCACCATTGCATGTGCTCAAGGCAAAGATACTCAATGGTAGTTGGTTGGGAGTTGCCCGCCAAGCTAGTGTGCCAAGGTCAAGTGGTTGGGTCGATCTAACGATTAGCAGGCCAGCTTCAATACTTACTGCCCACCTTGGCTGATCAAAACCCTATATGCAATGTCCAATCACTTGTGCTCCTGCAAGTACCACCTCCACTGTCATAATTATCGCATATATACAAACACAAAACATAGCTTGGTTTGGGAGAGAGAGAGAGAGAGAGAGAGAGAGAGAGAGAGAGAGAGAGAGAGATTACCCCAAGGTCAGGGTGGATCAGGAAGAGAACATGAGGTGACTGACTACAAAAAGAAAATAGCATAAACATGACACATACAACACCACCAATATGTCAGCTAGAAAGGGACAAATAATTGGTGTTGGGCTGGTAAATGTAGTGAGAACATTGCTCACTATTAGTCAGGTAGCCATGTATGAGAATTGCTCTATTATGACGTGATATTTTTGTAGTATTATGGTGATTCTCATCTTCATATTCATTACTCACTTTAACCAATCAACCCATGCATCCAGGAAATCTCTACTCATTCATGCTCTTGTACATGCCTCCTACACCTAGAACAATTTTCCCAATAGCGAGTACCCCGCCCAACATTGCATGTGCTCAAGGCAAAGATCTATAATGGTAGTTGGCTGGGAGTTGCCCTGGGCCCGCCAAGCCAATGTGCCAAGGTCAAGTGGTTGGGTCGATTCTAATGATTAACAGGCCAGCTTCAAAATACTTACTGCCCACCTTGGATGATCAATCAGCCCTATATGCAATGTCCAATTACTTGTGCTCTTACGACTACCTCCACTATCATAATTACCTCAATAGCCAATGCGCTCACCACATGTTGCATGTACTCACAACTTGAGGCCCTCGGTCAATAGGCTCATAGGCCCTTTGTTTCCAACAGGCAGCTCACCACCAATCTCATGTGTGTGGATGGGTGAGAAATGGCTAGTATATATATTTCAACATACACAGTTCAGCTCCCAACAACCAAAAGCACAAACCATATCCACATACACTAGTGTAACTAGAGCACCATAGCATCATCTACACATAGCAAGAGATAAGAGAATACATTGTTTGCCTTCACCAACCATGCCCCTACAATTGTGCGTCCTGAAACTCACGCTCTCGTGATGTAATCTTCCATTTGGTTTCATCCCCTCCATAGCTACTCAATCCACTGTTGCATGACAACACCATATTTTCTTGATTTCTCACCCAAAATGCTTCTCTTAGATTTTTTTGTGGACGCTATTTCTTTATTTCATCTATCCCATTTCTCTTCCCTTAATTTTAAAACTCTGGCTTTAAAGATTCTTCCATATGGAAAAGCAGCTTTAATTTACATAAAACATGCATAAGCGTTTTTTTTTCTCAAACTCACAATTGTGAGTGTATGTATTGTATTCACCAAAATAATGTACAAGGATACATCAAGCTTGTGATGAGCCTTGAAGGCTGACAGATTACATTGAATAACAATCGGGTTTGCAAAAGAGGCAACCAACATCCCCTCAATAGGTCAGTTGTATCCCATGAAAACAGCATTGATGGCCCAATGCCAATCGTTTGAGGCCTTCTTTCTACTAAATCGAGACAATTAAGTCCTTGCATTCAAGTACTATTTTGTTGAAACTAGGAGTTAGAAGAGCATTCTCAAACACCCTACACTTCATGGCCTTCCAAATTTCTGTAAAGTACCAAAACCTGACAACTTGAGTGCATCTCAAAGGAGATTGTCTTTTCACCCTCATGATTCATCCCTCCAAAGAACAAATAATCCTTAAAGAAGCCTATCCTCCATGTCGTATGGATCCACTTGCACATTGCCCATAATAGGCCACTAATCAACAGGCGGTACTTGAACAGATGAGGAAGGTCCTCACAAGCCATTTTGTAGCCACTACATCTATCTAGGACGATCCCCCTGGCATGAATTTTCAATCCGGTCAGTTAAGCCCCCACTAGTACCTTCCATACAAAACACTTCATTGCCATGGCCATTGTGAGACCCAAATGTTATTCACTACCGACCCCCATTTTACCTCTGGCCAATGTTTCCCCCAATGCTTGTTGAGGGGAAAGAACCATTTATTTGAGACCCTAAACCATGTAATTGGATGTTCTGTATACATGGAGGGTTGGATGTCTTCAAGAAGAAGATCACCCTTCAGCATAGGGGCAAAACTCACGTCCTGGATGTAAATCTTAAAGGGGAGTTTGTCCCTATTGTATATGATTTGTCTATCACTTCTGTAATTAAGAATCATCTTTCTGCGTACTTGATTTTTGCACATGATGTTTCAGATAATTGTCAGTCAAATTTACATATGTTAGATAAAGAAAGGTCAGCATTTTTGTGAGAGTTTAGTGACTGTTTTTCTAATTCATCACAATCTCAATTTCCGTTGGAGAGGCATGAGGATCATGTGGTAGATTTGGTGCCAGCAGGTTTTAGCCCACCAAATAGGCCTCCCTATAGGGTTAGTGCAGCTCAACAAAAAGAGATCATGTGCCAAGTAAAGGAGCTGCTAGAGAAAGGGCTGATTCAACCTAGTTCTTCACCCTTTTACTCCCCAGTGCTTCTAGTGCAAAAGAAGGATGGCTCTTGGCGCATCTGTATTGATGACAATGCGTTGAATAAGAATACCATCAAGAACAAGTTTCCTATCCCAAGGATTGATGATATTCTTGACTGACTAGAGGGTGCTGCAATTTTCAATAGGATAGAACTTAATAGTGGGTACCATCAATTCGTATCATGCCAGGGTATTTGCACAAGACTGCGTTTAGGACAACATTTGGTATGTATGATTTCTTAGTGGTTCCATTCCGTCATACAAATGCTTCTACTACGTTCAATAGGATGATGGATTGGATCTTCCTTCCACCTCAAAATTTTGTCGGTACATTCTTAGTGATGTCATTCGGTCTTACAAATGCTCCTGCTACGTTCAATAGGATAATGGATTGGATCTTCCATCCACATCAAAAAAATTTCGGCACATTCTTTGATGACATGATAGTCTATTCTAAGAATGAAGAGGAGCATAGGCATCATTTGACCATTGTCTTTGAAGAGCTTCACAGTATAACATGTTGCTTGTTAACCCTAACAAAGGTGACTTCTTCTTGGAAGAGATTCACTTTCTTGGCCACATAGTGACAAAGGATGGTGTCCAAATGGATCTTGCCAAGTTTGAAGCAATCAAGACATGGCTAGATTTAAAGATTGTGCATGATGTCAGTAGCTTGTCAGTAGCTTCTTGGGCTTATGTTCTTACTACAGAAGATTTATCAAGAACTTTACCGAGATGGCTTCACCCCTACATGCTTTGCAAAAGAAAGAGATCACGTTGAAGTGGACACGAAAAGGATTTTAGCTTTTGATCTCTAAAAAAAAAAAGATGACTTGGGGTCCCCATTAAATTTTTTCTTACTAGACCTCAAGAAGTCATTTGTGGTCCAGTGTGACACATGTGGCAATATGTATTGGGGCAATGCAAGATGGTGGGGTAGTAGCTTACGAGAGCAAAATCTTGCAAGGGCCAAAAAAGAAGATGCAAATCTATGAGAAAGAGCTATTGGCCATTATTCATGTGCTTTCTAATTGGCATTACATGTTAGATGCTGATTTTGTTGTTTAGACAGATCATCAAACCTTGCGATAATTTTTTACGAAGTCAAAATTATCCAAAAAGCACATGCGATGGGCAAAAATTATCTCTATGTTCCACTTTTAGATTTTGCATGTGGAAGGCAAGAAGAATGTTGTGGCTAATGCGTTATCCAGAAAGCCACAAATTTCCGTTGTGTCAATTCCTTATCATCATGAGCTTGATGAGATGAAGGAATAGTATGTTACTGATGATGAATATTTTGCAAAGATCTTTGAATAGTTGCAAGATGGGCAACGCCTTGAGCGCTACCTCATCAAGGATGGTTTTATGATGATGCATGGCAGATTATGTGCGCTAGGCCATTGCAACATAGTTTTATGTTAGAAAGCCATGTCCCACTGTATGCAGGGAATCATGGTATAGATGCGATAGTAAAAGCGGTCGAGACATTCTTTTATTGGCCTACTTTGAGGAGAGATGCAAATGCCTTTGTGAGCATGCATGATTTTCCAAAAGGTCAAGTTTGGCAGGTGTAAGACAAGGGAAACTAGATATGAGAGTCCACCACCCAGCCACCCATTATATAGGCAAGCCCCTGGCCCTTTGTCCTAGTCGGACTCTCCGTTCCACACCGCCTAGCCCGGCCTTGCCCTTGTCTAGTCCGGCCTTGCCGCCGGTGTCCTGACATTACTCCCCCCTTAAGAAGAGTTTTCGTCCTCGAAAACAAAAGTGGGAAGGTTCTTCATAAGAACACTAATGTTTTCTCAAGTGGCATCCTTCATGGATCCACTTGTTTGGTTGACCGCAACACAGTTCCGCAGGAGGTTCAATGAAACCAAGAGTAACATCTTGGTTTTCCACATTGTTGTCCATTTGCAACCATCTAGTGTGTAGACTCCATTTAGAACGCACATGAGCATGCTAAACGAGTTATCACGACAAAGATATACCGGAAAGAGTACCGGTTTTCACTTTCTGTGAAAGTAACTTGGTACCTAAATCATCAGTCAAGTGTAAGTCCTTGACTTGTTCTCAAATTTCATCAGTAAACAACCCCACCCTAACGAGTGTCAAGGTTGAGAACCTGACTTATACATGAAGAGACTACCGAGTCGCAACATGCATTAATTGATAGTAAGTAAACTCCAAGAAGAGCAATAAATGCTTACTAATTGGATCCGTGGTGCTAACGTACGCACTTGCATATCATTTAGCACAAGATTACACTTTGTAATCTGCATATCCCCTTGGATAAGTGACAGTACTGAGGTGTGTTTTCCCCACGGTTTACAGTCAGACTTTCCATATGGCTGGTAAACGGGATAACAATAGCGTACCACATTACTGAAGAATCAACAATGGAATGAATCACCCTCGTGGTTAACTTGAAAAATCTACAAGCATCCAAACCGAGCCATGACCTCTATTGGTGATTGGTAGACCTAAAAAGTAATCTTATAGAGATACTGCACTTAGAGTGCAAAATGCTTCGTAAGCAACAACTTGAGGAATATGCATGCCGTTCCAAATCAGCCTTTGCTTAACACTAGGGCCCATAACACCTAGTGTGCATGCATTTAACAAAAAACAGATCCGAACCTGTATATCCCTGATTATCCTTGCCAATACTTATGGAAAATGTGATGTGCATAGCACACAGTAAAGAGAAATGTAAATAGTTCCAAACAGAAACTAAATACTTTCAGTGGAATCAATTTCAAGCCTTGTTGAAATGTTTGAACTATAATAGAAGGTGAAACAATGATCACTTATAGGTACAAACAATGAAACTTTTTCATTAAAAACTTAGAGCCTTGCTATATGTAGAAACAACCATCTGTAATGTTGTTTAGCAATACTTGTAGTTGAACAAGTCATTCTAAGTATCCGACAATTTCTGGCCACTGAAATTGCTCCTGATACGTCGTGCTAAAAATGGTCTAGAATACAGATTTGACCAGCACGTAGGAACTTTGTCGTAACACATATTGGAAATAGTGGCGCGAGTGTCAGTCCAGAGACTCATATTCTCCACATGTGGAATATGTCTCATGTGAGGATGTGTAAAAAAGAACATATGTCAAGTACAAGAGGTACTTGTGTGTGGAGGTAACTCTAAACACTCTGCAACAAGAGTGAGAGGGACCCTCATTCATTGCTCCACACTGGCTAAACCGAACTCCTTGAGTCCCTAGACCATGTTGTATCCCATGTGACAACATGTGCCAAATCGAATCCTACATGTGGATTCATAACAGCATAATGTACATTGGACACTACGTCCCAAAATACTTATTTTGACATGCCCTTGGCATGGCCGTGAAATATTCAAGCGGATTTAAACAACTTGAAAAAAAAACAAGCAATGCATGCTAAAAATTGGAATAACACCAAATCAATAGATGCGTACCTGGAGATTGAACTAAATGTTCACTTACCCATATTCAAATACAGAGGAACAAGTCGTCCATGTGTGAAAAAATCAAGCATGCCGTTGCAATCCAAACCCTTTGATTAGAATCTACGTAGTCAAACCCTTTGGTAAGACCCTTTGTAGAAACTGCTCGATTAGTAGGTAACGGTAACCAATGTAGTCAACCATGTACAAAATGATTTGGAATCAACTTGAGAAGGTGAATTCGTCTGCTACCCCGTGGTATAGTGTGGACTTCTTTCCTTGAAAGTGTAACAAGAATAGATCAACTGTGATCCTCCCTGATTATGGGGTGATTTAGTAAGCACCCGCGGGGTTGTATCCCAAAACAATGCGTCCATAGACACTCGTAGTGCTAACGAGAGAGTAGGAGATCTCCACAAGTCGAAAGTCTAGCTCTTATGGACAGCCATGCTGTCGCGACGGAATGTTGCATCTAAAATCCGTGGTAGAAATTAGCTTAGTTGAGTTTATGGTTATAAAAAACTCGACTCGAGTGTCGCACTGACACTATGTCATGTTAAATGGACAAGACTCTTGCTTGTCCATTAACTTCGTTGTGTAGTCTAGTGGGTAGATCTATTCGATCTTAAGAACAATCCCCCAAGGAATGCCAATCGTTGGGTCATACCCAAGATCTGATAATAAATCTTAGTCAGCATGTGTGGCGCATAGCCCTTATGAAAATTAGTGTTCAATCGAGGAAACGATGAAGACTAATGTAGAGGGCGTCTTGCCCAATTTTTAATTGAGAGTTAGAGCACTTTGGCTCATGATGACTCCCCAACAAAACATGTATCAAAACTGCGTAGAAAAATTTCATTATTCATGGAGAGAAATAAGAAAGAGAGAGAGCGAGAGCATGCTGGGCTGAGTAACTTTCCTTAAGTGACGAGTTTGTATATCTCGAGCCCAGCCCGTTTGCTCTGCCGCATCTGATGCCTGACTTGCAGCTTATCCGATAAGCATGCAGCAATTTGCTTGTATAACTCTCTCATCAAGAGAGCGAGCAGAAAACACAAGCAACAGCTTGACCCACTTATCATGTATGAGATCGTGACTTGACAGAGTGTCTGGTGTGATAGCGAAAGCGTAATCTCTGAAGCGGTGAAATTCATGCCACCTGCTTAGTATGCCTTGCATACAGTTTTTGAAGTCCTTGGCGAGAGTGATGGCCTCAAACGTGAGAGCCAAAACCATTAGTGCCTTGCACAGTCTAAACTGGTAGGGATTCTGTGAGGTGATATTTCCTATTTTGCCAGTTTTTCAAACTTGTGTGCCACTGCCCGTGATTCCAAGTCATGGGACAGTATCTTGGCACACTGTAGAAGCCTTTCTTCATGTAAATTGTCAAAGAACTTTGCGTTGCACAAAAGCATTAGTTTCCAATGTAAATGTATAAACATGGAAAAATAAACAATATTGAACATGGTCTAACCTGGTCATCCTGCTATAACCAGTTGTCTGGAGATGTCGGAAGAAATGTAGATCATAACCATCTCTAGTCATCGTGATGTAACCAGTTATCGGGAGATGTCGGAATAAAAGCTCGCTCAAATGTAGATCATAACCATCTCTGGTCATCCTGCTATTACCAGTTATCGAGAGATGTCGGAATAAAAACTCTCTCAAATGTAGATCATAACCATCTCTATTGTGCGAGATAAAGTTGGCCAGAAATATCCTGCAGGCATATGGACAAATTCCCCGAAGGCATGTGCTCATAGCATACCCCAAACGGGAAAAAATCTCAATAGAAGAGTCATAAATTGAAGCCTTGCTTCACATAAATATGTTTTTGTTGAGAGCCAACGGATGTGGCGGCAGATATCATGACCAAAGTAATCGACCCTGTCAAGCAATTTCAATTGAAATTACTCAGCTTGTCAAAATAGTGACAAGGAGTCGGCCATGCCGAGCAACTTGCTGCCTTCAACAAGTCTAGAAATAGGCCGTGCCGTGCCTATCTCCTTGAGATACTAAAAAATTGGCCCTTGGCTTTGCCGTTGAAGAAAAATGTAACCTTGGACGAGCCATGTTGTTGGTCAAGACTGTGTGTATTCAAGCAATCACCGGCCCTTAGCATCAATGTATGCAACAAAATCCGAGTGCTTATGAGAACTGTCACAAGCCGTGCTTGTGTTTGGAGTGCTTAAAGTGCACTCACCGTTGTTGCGTGATAGAAATATACAGCATAGTTTGAAAATCATGTCAATCAAACCGAAAAAAGAAAAACTATGCATACCTTAGTAAGCACATGCCTCGACCTGCCCGTAGGTTGTATCCTTGCCGATTGCAGCCTTGCTTGGTTTTGCATATCTGTAATAAGCCTTGCTCACACAAAATTTTGATATCGGCACTCTTAATTTACCTCAATCAATGTGTCTCAAATCAATCAATAACGTGATCCTTGTCGTAATCTCTTTGTCGGGATTGCTCCTTGCCATTGGCTTCCTAATTGCGATTGCTAGCATGACCTTTATCCGCCTTGGTACCGACAACATTCTTTGAAATCCGAGAGACGTGTACAATTCGGCATGGAAGAGAGCTTCAAAATCCTCTACCGTTGGTAATCTCTTTGAAATCATTGGCTTTGCCTTGCAGCCTTGCTCAGAACCTAGCCCGATGTCGGCAAGCACAAGCACCTTGTCGAATAAACAAGCACAATGGTGTGATACCGGAACTTCTCTGCTCGATTGTCGAAGCTCGAACCATTTTCAAGAAGTCGAGCTTTCAAAACTTGTTTGCGCTGCATGGTTAGGGCAAGGTTAACACATGCAAGCTAGCACATGCATGTGAGCTTCCATTGGATCTGCATCCGAGGCCAAAAAACCGCACACCCTTGCATGCACGGATCTCTGCAAATCTATCGCGGGGCTTGGCCCTTGGTAAGGAAGGGTGCCCAAACATGGGCACCCTAATTTGAAAATAATGTGAAAAGTAACCCATGGCGATGACGATGCAGGCCGCAGGGCGCAGCCAGCAAAAACCAAAGTACAGCTTTCTATCCGTGGCAAACCGGGGCCCTGCCCTGTGTCGTATTTCACTGGCAGGGGCAGTGCGACCCTGACGAGCCCAACCCCGTGTGTTTTCATGCACCTCAATCTTGCCCGCCTCCTTGGCACAAGCTTCCTTGCACGCAGGTCTTCGACCTTGGCTCCCTCGGCTTGTCAAGCATGGCTGCACACACCATGTACTTCCACCCCGCCCTCTTGCTTAGCCATTTGCACACCATGGCTTGCACTCTCCGGCAATCCATGCACGTCTTTGCTATTGAAACGAGGGAGAGAGGGATGCCTTCGATCAAGAGATCGAGAGAGAGAGAGAGAGAGAGAGAGAGAGAGAGAGGAGGGAGAGAGAGAGAGAGAGAGACCGAGAGAGAGAGAGAGAGAGAGAGAGAGAGAGAGAGAGAGAGAGAGAGAGAGAGAGAGAGAGCGAGATCATGCTTACATGCAACCTTCCCCCCCCCCCCCCCCCCCCCCCCTCCATGGCTCCTTCTCCCCTATCTCTAATACCAGTGTAAGACAAGGGAAACTAGGGTATGAGAGTCCACCACCCAACCACCCATTATATAGGCAAGCCCTTGGCCCTTTGCCCTAGTTGGACTCCCCGTTCCACACCACCTAGCCCGACCCTGCCCTTGTCTAGTCAGGCCTTGCCGGTGTCCTAACAACTGGCAAAAGACAACAGGGTTATTACAGCCACTTTCTATTCCAGATAAGCCATGGGAAAGCATTGCTTTGGATTTTATCTTTAAGGGCAAGTGGGAATAGTATATACATATGCTTGAGTATGCATACAACAATACAGTGAATTCATCAACAGGAAGGGCACCTTTTGAGATTGTTGAGGGTGCCAAAAAGGTTCCGCCCATTTTGCACACAAAGAAAAAAAATTCAAAGAAGATCATTGTTACCATATACATGTGGTAGTGATGTGTGTGAACACACTTAGGACCGCCGAGGCATTTTTTCCCTCTTTAGGAGGTTTTTTCCCTCGTGCATTGTATATATGCCCATCACTCTAGGGCTATATATCTTTCCATTACACACTAAATAATATACTCTCTATTGTGTGACTTGAGCTTCCTTCGTCTTCTCCAAGCTGTGTGTGTTTCCCTGCAACCCTAATTCCAACAATTGGTTTCAAAGCAGGTTATATCCTCCCGGGCTTAGTCGCCAGCAACTCGAGCACACGCCTGCTCACTTTCTCCGATTTTAGTGAGCTTTGGTGAGTGCTCGCAGCTTGACAAAAAAATTTGGGTAGGCATGTAGAGCTCAGTCTGCTCAGATTTCTGAGTTGGGCTAATTTACGACCTTCATTTCCACTACATCCAGGTCTGCACAGGCGATTTTGTCATTTTGTGTAGAACTTTTGTCAATGCCAATTATTGCATAACAGGTCCTATACAGCCTACTGTAGGTTGTGCTATATAGCACGTGTTGCTCTCACTTGTTTTCTCCTCATTTCGAGCAGTTTTCACATCAGGTGCAGGCATTTTCCATGGTTGACAACAACACATATGTGTTCAATATGTTTGCTCTTCTGAGGACATATTGGATGGGTACAATTACCCTATGTGGGCTTACATGATGCAACACGTTCTTGTGTCAAAGTGTGACTGGAATATTGTGCAGGGCATTGATGTATGTCCTCGTTCTGAGGATGTAGGTGATGTTGAGGATGTTGCAGGTCTTGCAGCAAGGATTGTTGATGTTAGAGTTGTTTTGCCTACAGCAGAACAAGCTCGTTAGGATGTAAAGGAAGTGTAGGCTCATGCATTGATTGTGCCTTCTGTGAAGTGTACCATTACTCCTCACATTCGTTCAGCAAAATCTCCAAAACAGGCTTGAGATATTCTGGCTGGTCTTTATGCAAGCTGCAATGAGGCAAAAATTGCATTGCTGTGTACAGAGTTGGATTCAAAGATTATGGATGAGGAAGATTATATGGACACTTTCCTTGCTAGAGTCAAGGATATCAATGATCAACTTTTTTTTGCAGGTGAAGTCATTTTAGATAGTTCTTTTCTGTAGACTGTTCTTGATGCCTTACCAGATCCTTACCACACTTTTTCTAGTACTTGGAGACCAAAGGAAATCCTAAAACTATTGATGACTGCCTCATTTATGTATGCAACACGAGGCTGGATATTCAGTTGCAGTCCCACAGGTTAGCAGATTTATGCATAGCCTAGGGTCTAAGCATTGGCAAGCTATCAAGAGGATTTTCCACTACTTGAAT
Source organism: Adiantum capillus-veneris (assembly GCF_014529385.1). Taxonomy (NCBI): domain Eukaryota; kingdom Viridiplantae; phylum Streptophyta; class Polypodiopsida; order Polypodiales; family Pteridaceae; genus Adiantum; species Adiantum capillus-veneris. The sequence goes on along the minus strand of NC_140949.1, from coordinate 116,356,931 downwards.
GGCACTTTACATCTTAGGTTGTTTTATCCCAAGGGGGGATCATTGCCACCAGACTTACATTCTTTTTTAGACTCAGATTGGGCTGGTTGTTTTGACATGTGAGTGTCTACAAGTGGTTTTTGTTTCATGCTTGGCAATTTATGTATATCATGGTTGACCAAGAAGCAACCTACTGTGGCCACTTTGAGTTGTGAGGCTTAGTACATGGCAATGTTCACAACTACGTTTGAGTATGTATGGCTCAGACGCCTTATGGCTGATTTCGGTGTTGGATAGGACACTACCAGCACTATCTACACTGACAGTTAGAGTGCATTGGTAGTTGCGAGGAACCTAGTTTTTCATGCTCGCACAAAGCACATTGAGGTGCATTACCATATGTCAGGGAGAGGCTCTCGGCAGGAGAGATCAGCTTGGCTTATGTACCAACACAAGACAACCTTGCAGATCTTTTCACAAAGCAATTTTCTCGTGAGATGTTCAAAGCTGTCTGCAAAGCTTTGGGCTTACTCCCCTTTCTGGACTGATCATGTCCTTAGGGCATGTCACTTCCCTTTACTCATGTGCTAGCTCTCGTTCAACGTATCACTCCAGGGGGGATTTGTTACCATATACATGTGGTAGTGATGTGTGTGAACACACTTAGGACCGCCGGGACATTTTTTCCCTCTATAGGATGTTTTTTCCCCGTGCATTGTATATACGCCCATCACTCTAGGGCTATGTATGTTTCTATTGCACACTAAGTAATATACTCTCTGTTGTGTGCCTTGAGCTTCCTTCGTCTTCTCCAAGCTATGTGCCTTGAGCTTCCTTCGTCTTCAGCTATGTGTGTTTCTCTGCAACCCTAATTCCAACAATCATTATGTTGAGAGTATGGATAAAATGTATAAGAAGATCAAGCTTGCCTTGGAGACGACTCCGGCGAAGCAGAAAAGGGCTACTCATCGTCATTGTCATCAATTGTTGTTTTCACATGGTGATTGGGTACTTTTACGATTTGAAAAGGCAAGGTTAAAGAAGATGAAGGGCAAGGAAAGGTTATTTCACAAGCTCAACATGTCTTACTATGGGCCTTTTCAAGTACTTGATAAGATCAATGATGTTGCACATAGGCTGAAATGGCCTCACTTCGAAGATTCATAATGCATTTCATGTGAGTCTTCTAAGACCTTTTGTGGGAGATGTGCCGGAAGATATGCCAGATGAAGATCAACGTGAAGTTGTAACTTCCATAAGGTCTTGGTAACCTTAGCAAATTTAACATGTAAAGAAAGAAAAGTCAAGGGACAAGTTGCAAGACACTATTTGGTGAAGTTCAATAACTATCCACCTATGGATGCAAAGTGGATGAAAGAGAATGAACTATTAGAGTTACCAAATGTATTGCAAATTTACCTTGATTGAAGCTTTACAATCCACGTATCTCCCACCTCATTGTGTTCAAAAAAGGGGTGATGTTGGAGCTAGCACATCATATGTACATACGGATTTTTGTGCAATAGAAGTGTACATCACAAAGTGGATGAAAGAGTGTGAACTTTTGGAGTCACCAAATGTATTGCAGCTTTCTTGAGGCCTTTGGTTACAACCTATGTATGCCCCAACCCAACATGCTCAAAGGAGGGGTAATGATGGAGCTAGCACATCAAATGTACATATGGATTCAGTGCATTAGAAGTGGACATTACGCTATGAATGCTAAAGGTGTTATGCTCACTTCTATTGTAGATGAAATGACAAAAGTATGACGGTCTCATTAAGTCATTTGTATCCATGTTTCATGACCTTTCCTACGGATACATGTGATGATAAAAGGGTTCTTATCGCACTAGATCATCTATAGCATGTATGTTTGTCATGCAATCGAGGACACTTGCAATTTCAAGAGGGAGCTATGTCATGATGATATGGCAACCACTAACCTTAGTTTTTGGTTTCTTTCCCTTTATTTTTCTTTAATTTTGGGACCCTCTTTTTGAAGTCACAAATGGTTGAACATTGTTTAAGCCTTGGGAGGCTTAAACAGGGCTTTGGACACCCGACAGTGACAAAACAGGGAATTACAATACGCTAAAATGGATATGCATCTCATTGGAAAGCTCGTGTACTTTTGACCTATAGAGGTTTTTGTGCCTACTGGCAAAATTGGGTCAAAAGTCTGCAATTACAACCATGGACAGGTTTGGACAACTTGGTGAGAGTTAGATGAAAGTGTTCGGATATCTATTTGCAATAAGAACACCGGTCTTTGGGGCCTACAGGGTGTTGTTTTCTGCTTGGTAGAACTCTAGCTACATGACCGTTGTTAGTTTGAAGTGCTAATTTTAATCACAGGCTTATTTGTGAAGTTCATGTGTGTCATGAAATTAACATTGTAAGAATCAGGTGAAAGGTAATGTCTACCACCCTATGGGCCAGTTTTAGTGACGGCAGTCCAATGGTGTATCGCTCGCACTGGTCTCCAAGGGAATAAACTTGAAGAAAGACACCGGAAGGTAGACGTCGAGAAACCTTTGGTTATAGTCTTCCACGGTCTCTGCAACAAGCATTTTCAAGTTGCCCCATTCTGACAAAATCTGGATTGATGGGAATTGTCAATTGTATAAAGGTTTTCTCATTCATAATCAATTATTCAGTTCGGGGCAACAACCTTCTTTGTACACCCACCTGGAATCGTGCACCAACATGGCATTGCACAACAATGTGACATGGGCACCAACCCGCATCGCGCACCAACGCGGCATCGCGCACCAACGCGGAATGGGCACCAAACCGCATCGCACACCAATGCGGCATCAAGTTGCCATCCAATTGATTCAGTCTCTATGCAAATGCAATTTAACTCTTCTTCACCCAAACTTGGCAGAAGCAGTATTTTTAACATCCAACAGAATTCCTACCTAAGTTTCTATTAACAAAAGCATGCGTTTTGGTTTATACAGCCAGTGTTTTCCTTATGGTTTCCTAAGCTCCACTAGGTCATGCTTACCTATGATGCATAAAACTTAAATTTATTGGTACATGGTTCAAATTTATGACAATGTTCTGTTGTGGTGGCTGATTCGGCTCGTCTACTGGAGCATGGTTGGGCCAACCCAGTTATTGTTCTTCTTTGCGACTTTGAAGGCCATTACGCAGCTCAAAAATAAAATTAGTGGAAAAAGAAGTTCCTCGTGCTAAGCGTGAGTCCGAGACAAAGTTCATTCAAACATCCAATAATTTAATAACTTAATTTTTGTAGGATCTGGTGGACCTATTTGTCCCAAAAATCAAGTGAAAAGTCGACTTTATATAGGTAATTTAGCAAAAGATTACTTATTACAAATTATGCATGGATATAAAAATCACACAAAAATTTCCAGAGATGAAACAAGTCTCAAAAATCTTCATAAAAATCTCCAAAAATTTTCCAAATGGTATTGCAAATTTTTCCCTGATTTCACTAGTCTAAAATTACATATTTCTTGTGTAATTTCTATTTATTTATTCTTAAAAGTATTATTTTAGGCTTTAAAAAAATCTTAATATTTTTTTCTTATGTTGAAAGTAATTTTTAGAATTATAAAATTAATGATATAAAAACTTTGATCAGATACGTACTTAACTGTTAATTAATTAATAGTTAACTTTTCATTAGTAAATTTTGCAATACTACATGACTTTATATCATCTAATCACTAATTTACTGAATCTAATGACCTATGGATAATTATTTGTAATTTCTTTTGATGATACTTGCCCATATAGGCCCATGCATGCAGAGATAAGGTAGGTTTGGGTGCGTAATGAGCATACGTGTGAGATTTCTATGAAATTTAGAGACGCATGTCATTCTTAAAGGCTTCATGCACGCGAAAATCATACATGCAAGAGCTGCATGCTACCTAGTATCAAGGAACACAAGAATTTTTAAAGAGAGAAAATTTATGGATTTTGAAGAGAGCGAGTTATTTCCTAAGTGTACAAGAGTGTGTGTAGACTGAATTTAACATTCTACTACCTTTAGTATCCCACTTCACAAGTTTCATGGTGTCAATCGTAGTTTGTCACTTCGTCGCCTCGCGTTGCCTCGTGTGAACCTCCTCTAACTCCACGAGTGAGTGTGTGTGTGTGTGTGTGTGTGTGTGTGTGTGTGTGTGTGTGTGTGTGTGTGTGTGTGTGTGTGTGTGTGTGTGTGTGTGTGTGTGTGTGTGTGTGTGTGTGTGTGTGTGTGTGTGTGTGTGTGTGTGTGCGCGCGCGCAAATGCGTGAGTGAATTTTAGCAGAGTCTCCTTCTTCTGAAGAGCTTTTTGAGCATACAATGTGTGTTGTCAGGGGGACAAGGGTCTTTATATAGGCTAGGGGAGGCTCCATGCTGACTGCACATGAACTCCATAGGTGGGATAGTGGTTCTAGAGTGTAGGGGTCACCCCTAGTTGAGGGAGGGACAAGTGTCAGGTCCCATGCACTTATCTTTAGCCTTCCCTTTTCAATATTTGCCCTAATTTTTAAGTTAGCCTAAAATGCTCATCCGAGGTCAGTTTTAGGTGCCGTCAGGTGATTGGAAATCTCATCTTGAGGACTACAATGGCCACACATTGACACACACATCTATTGCCTATGATTGAACCCAAAAATTCTCAAAATGGATATTTTAAGTTTAATAAAATTGCATTGTTTTCAATTTATCAATGGGTACAGTTGTTGCCAAGGTCATGCACATTAAACTTTTGGAAGTTTTGTTTGTAATGTTCTCTGCTATAGGCTAGTATAATCTCTACACAAAAAATCTAGAAAACGTACATGGATCGCAATCCATGTTCCATCAAATATGGACCCTAAATTTGGCCTACTGGTTACTTGTGGTGTCAATAATCTACTCCTAAAATTTTTTTTGGATTTGGACAACCTTTTGCCAATCAAAAGATAAATTTTGTGTATGCCTTGTAGGTTTTGGGTGGTTTTTTATGTTTTACTAATTTGACCAACTTTTGGTAATTTCTTTGCTATTTTTATTTTTGAGAAAGTTGTTTTAAATGGTATCAACTACCCACTAGTCAAAGCTTAGCCCCAAATAATGAAAAGGTACATGGATCGCGATCCATGTTTGACAACATTTTGGTGTGAAATTTAGCCAGTTGGTTCTCTAAGCTCTGCAAAAGTCAATTCCCAAGAAACTGAACCTCGTACCTAGGGATTCTCATTTGACCAATGTCCAGCTTACAAGGCTTTTGGGTTCAGGACAAAAGAATTACAACTTGGAGTGTACAAACTGCGGTTCATCAATCATGACTTCTCCTTTATACAAAGATTTTTCAAAAAAATATATAATTACATCCCAATCATGGTTTTGTGGTGGTGTAGCCGGCTAAGAGGACACCGGTTAGGTAATTTCATCAACAATTTATAGATTTCTTGAATGCTCAAAATGAATACAAATTGTTTCCGGACATAAAATAGCCATAGCTCATAAAGTGTACTTAAATAATGAAATACTCATAAACATGAAATCCTTTCGCATAGTACATAGTTCTCTTATGCTTTTGCCACCTGTCATCTGCAATAAATAAATAATTATCAATTTCCATTACATACCTCTCCATTAGAAAGTAACCATCCTCAATTGCTAAGTTCAGAATCTACACGTCATATTTAAAAGTCATTTGTTATCATGGAGCAGAGTAAAAAGTCATAAATTTCAAAAAAAATTGCTTATGCTTATCATCATCCACATATTGCACATTCTAGTGTTACATACAACAAGGGTTGGCAGTATATGTCATATCCTATCATAAAATCTAATATCTAACTAACCCAAATAATTTTCTCACATTGAACTGAGCATTTAATGTGGATAAATAAACGAGAAAAAGAGTTAGAATATAGACATGTGTTTTTAGGACTATCTCAGCACAGGACCATAGGGAGAGAAGGCAACGGGTCCAAAGGGAGATGGTCTATCAAAGAGCAATGACCAGATAATGGAGCTTAAAAGATCTTAGGGTTAGCTTCATTAAAGACCTCCAAAGGTTAGTGTTAAAACTCTTTAGACCTAGGACCTTAGGGTATTTTAAACCTTAGACAAGCTAGGCATGTGCTTGAGGTGCTTGAGGTGCTTGATGACTAAGGTGCTTGAGATGCTTGTCATGCTTGATGACCAAGGTGCTTGAGGTGCTTGTTGTGCTTGATGACACCTACACATGCTACCCTCATGTAGTGCATCAAGCCTATTGGTTGGCCTTTAAGGTCCAATAAGATTTTAGTTTGTTCAATTAATTTTTCAAGCATTCAAGCTCTCTCTCTCTTAAAGGGGTATGAAGGACACTTGTCCTAATGCTACCCTTGTTGCTTGATATGCACAAAGCATGTGATTGGCCAGGCTTGAGGAGGTCCAATCACCATCAAGGAAGAGCTAGAAGAGGGGGTCGACCCAAGCAAGGAGGGGGTGTGCTTGCCCATATACCCTCTCTCCTTCAATCACACGCACACACTCATTCTCATAGTGTGTTGTGCAAGAACACCATCTCCTTCTCCAAGGTTGAGGAGTAGAGAGCTACAGCAACAACTCTTGGCTATGGAATGCAGATCCAACCAAGAGCCATGCTCCAAAGTGCATGCTTGCCATCTCCTTCATTTCCATTACTATGCTATTATGCTATGCTAAGAAACAAGAGTAATATCAAGTGAGGAGTCTATGTCTTTCTCGTATGTTACTTCTTCTTCCTCTTCCCTACCCTCATTTCCTGCCCTCTCTCCACCGTCGAAGGTGTTTGAGGTCTCAGGACTGAGGCCGTGGACAATTTAATGCGTTGGTAAGATAGTTAAGGGCATAATCTTGGTGTATGAAGCTTTCCATCTTCATTGCACCAACAAGGTCTCAAGGAACATGTTAACCCTCACGGCTCACGGACACCCTATCACCTACGACGGACGTTGTATTATTTACTTGGTAGAATCAGGTATCGGGCTTGTCGGTCCAATAGGAAAAGGGTAAGAGTGATCGCCGATGAGAGGCGCACTCTAACTGGAACATTCAAGGGATTAGTTGGCTAAGCATGGGCACCCAAGTGTGAATGGGGTGAGCTCATATAAAAATCAGCTAAACCTAAAACTCACTCATTCTCTCATTTGTGCAATTGAAGAGTGCTCTTGCTCCATCTCCATCTTCTTCTTATTCATCTCCTTGTGTGTGTGTGTGTGTATGCGTGAGAGAGAGAGAGAGAGAGAGAGAGAGAGAGAGAGAGATCGAGCTTGCGGCGGCACAACGGCAGCAAGATGGTTGAGCGCGGCGTAGCGGCGTCTCCCTCTTCTTCGCGGCGAGGAATCCTCCACGACAGCAAGCCTAGAGCGGTGAGTGACACACCATCGCCATCTTTGAGCTTACTAGTTTAGGCTTGTTGTGTGCTTGGAGCCATTTGTGGCTCGCACACAGTGTATCGGCAAGTTCCTTGCATTGACACATGCAACAGACGCACACATTTTTGGCACCGTTGTCGGGGAATGCCATACACTAAGCTTGAATGGCACTCTGTGCTTCTTTTGTGGTGCAATTTTAATTGTAGGAAAGGTAGGGAAGGAAGGTGTGTGTGTTGAGAAGAAGGATTTTGTGTTGCTACTGTTTATTTCTTTGTTAATGAAGTTCTGTGTTTTCTCTGTGCTAAGGTATTAGTATTAAGGTTGTTAATTCTGTGTAATGTAAAGTACAGTAAGTAGGAAGTAGATCTGTGAGAGCTAATGACGTGTGTTAGCGTGTAACAGTAGGTGTATTAGTTGTAAGTATGTAGATAGAGTGTGTGTGTGCTCGCGCGCAGGCCGCGGCGACCTTATCCCAAAAAAAATTAAAAAATTAAAAAATTAAAAAAAATTAAAAAAAAATTAAAAAATTAAAAAAATTAAAAATTAAAAAAATTAAAAAAAATTAAAGGTAGGACCGGGATCGGGAATATCTCCCAGACCCAAGCCCAAGCTCACGCTCAGGCTCAGGCCTCAGTCGCTCTTTAAAATTATGTATTTTAGCTTCACACGTAGCTAAAAATCGACTTTTTTGAGAACCAACGGAGCTTCAGGTGACTGAACATTGTGTTGTAAAGCACACCGCGACCCTCTGAGTGGTACGCTTGTTTTGAGCTATCACACACTTTAATCAAAAAAATGCTCATTAAATTAAAAAATAAAAATAAAAACGAGTGAAAACGGATGCCTAAAAAAGTAAGTGGTTAACCTTCGAGGTTATTCGCGTCGATGCTTGTACGGTGCCAAAGGCACATGCATCTGCGCTCTGGTCGTGTGCTAGAGACGGAGCAACTAGAGAGAATTTTGACTGACGCGAGTTCTCAATATCCACCTACCTTAGGTTCCGGGCTCTCGGCGGGGACCGAAGGTAGTACAAACCAAGACCCGAACATAGCGGCTAGTGACTCTTCCTCTAACTACGACGTCATGGAGGGTTTCCTAATAGCTCAAGCCAAGACATGCATGCCATGGGCCAGCGGTCCGAGCTAAGCATGCTTAGCCGCTTGAAGGAAACCTTTAGTAGAGCCACTCGCTCCGAACATGGAGCTAATGATGTAAATGAGGGGGGTGGGGAAGCAAATTCTCCATTCATGACCAACGTAGACCCTATGCCCTTAGAGAATGTGCACGTGAATACTTTATTCACTACACCTCCTGACTCTTCAGAGTTATTCCCCTCCGAAGTCATATTACCCGATGGTAGAAGCCTTGCCGAAGTGCAAGAGGTTGAGCGATATATCACTGCGGCTAGGGAAAAGGAAGTCGAGAGCTTACGCAAGGCGGAGCAACGAAGAGCGTTAAAAGTGAAAGCCCCTATCTCAATATCCTTGCTAAGAGAGAAATCGAGTGCTCCTGACTTAGCAACCGCTAAGGGCCAACCCCTAGAAAGAAACATTGCATCTAGCTCAAAGGACACCCCTAGCACCTCAATCCTAGATGGAGCTTCTTAAATGAGAATTGGGAGTACGAACTACAAATTGAAATTCTAACCAACCTATACACAGGTCACACCTATCACGTGGTTGGTTAGATGTCCTACAATCCACAATGGGTGCTACTAGTGTGGAGGATCAACAACAAAGAGTTTGTGAAGTCATCCATAGGGTCATTGAGTTAGAGAGACAGAACAAGGGGATCAACATGCCTTCAACGGGTCTCATGAGATTCTTAGATACAAGAAAGGCTAAACAACCGACCTTTCTCAAATGGAGACTCCCTCGGTAAGTCCGATGGATCCTCCATATGTTGTTTCTCCAAGGGTCTCAGTGCAATCTGAGCCCACAAGTGATAGCTTTACCTTTCCAAGTCTAGCTCATCTTTCCCTTGATGACACTACGGCTACCATGCCTACCCCAATGATGGGCATGCCAAGAAACACACCATGGACCTCATTTGTTAGTAAAGCACCACTACATGGTAGCTCAATGCCTACAATAGTACCTACAAGTGTGTACCAATCCTATGCACCTATGGGTCCCGGCGTACTCATGTAGCCCCTACCCCTCCCATTGTTTCAACAACCTATGCTCCACAACCACAACACCCAAGCTCTTATTTCCATGGGACCATACCGGAAAGCATTAGCATGTTACATCCGATGTCTGCTATGCCTAGGGCCACACATATGAACTATGGACCACCATATGGCACAACATCGTACCCAACGTGGAACCCAAGGGCCTCCTATGCGCCAAGCCCAATGCCAATACCTACTCCACATGTGGTCTCTAGAGTGCCTTCACCCACGGTGCCTACTCACTTAGGTGACTTGGCAACATTTGCTCAAGCTATTGGTCAATCTATTGCTGAGAATATGCGTAACACGCCTAGAAGTAAGGCAGTACAAATAGCCAAGATCACACAAAAATTTAGTGGAGACGAGGATGTGAGAAACCATATCGAAGTGTTTGAACAAATATGCGATTCTCTAGGAGAACACAATGACATGCATAAGAGTAATGCTTTAAGCCTAACCTTAAGTGGGAAGGCAGGGGATTGGTATAGAACACTAACGGTGGAAGAAAAAACGATTTACCCTACCCTTAGGAGATTGTTCTTGAAAGAATATATACGAGAGGGAGTGCTTTGGGGTGTAGCTTCTCAGCTCCAGAAAGCCCAACGAGAGGAAGGAAAGTCGGTGAGAGACTTTATTAGTCGCTTGAAGCATTTGAATTCTCGTTGTAATCCAAATGAGCGCTTCAATAATAATCAATTTCTTGATAGATTCATTAGGGGATTAGGACATGAGGATATCTACAATGCCTAGTCATTAGAGGTATCACCACTTGGGAAGCAGTCACCACTAATGCGATCCAATTGGAGGATAATTTAATGATTCAAGGAGAAGAGTGTCTGTTGAGCCTAAATCTATTAGCTCGCAAGCATCAAGGCATCAGCCAATGACCCTAAAGCCTATTGCTAAGGAGCCAAAGATATTTGAGATGACTTTAGCAAATCTCACCAAGGCTATTCAAGAGAGTCTTAGAGACAATCGTGCTTCGCAAAATAGTCATATGTATCCAACAAGGGAGCAGTAATGGTGGTCAGTATGCTATGAACCGCATAGTACCTGAAGGGGATCGGGGAGCACCACAGACAGAGAGTGAGAGAGAGAGAAGGAGACACACACGATGTGGATGGGGAGACTCACAAGATTGAGCAGCCCCCTATACACTTATGCTATGTATAAGGTATACAAGTCAGTGGGCGCCCAGACTCTGGGCGGTCGGGCAAGGCACAGGCGCCTATACCCCAACAACCTCCCACTTAAAGGCGACTGTGCCTTTAAGCAAGGGAACCTAGTCTAAAGACTAAAAAAGGTGAGAGAAAACCGCTCTCAACCGATGCCCACTGGCTGGCTGTGATCGTGTGCATCCGGCTCTACTGATAGACAAACATCCCGCTGCGGAAGCCACACAGAGCTAGCTCCAAGCTCTGCAAATAGTCTATAAGAGCTCATGCACTCTTGCAAGTATCGATCCAATACCTGCAAACCTCCCCTATGCTCTATGCCGAGATCAGTCATCGAACGACTGATCAACCCTGCTGCAAATGCTCCCACTGCAGCTGCTATGTCGGGCCTCGAGATCAACATCTCGTACATAAGGACACCGAACGTTGATGCAACCCTGGCAACCTCTGCCACCTCCAACTCAGAACTCAACTCATGGCAATCCTGTCCCCTATCATAGAGACCATGGCACTCTGACTCCGAGCTCTGGAGTGACTCCTCGTGCCCACCACATATCACATGTGTACCAAGTGTATCCATATGTCCTGAATCTGCATCAAGCTCTGGCATAAGCATATCAAGAAATGACTCCACAATAGTCGACATCTCAACATCCATGTGAGTCATCTCTGTCATCACCTCTGATGACTCATCCTGCTGTGACTCACTAGAGCTGTCCCGCTCTACCTGTGCATCCGTAGATGCAACCTGCACAACAAGGTCACTGCTCTGCACTCCATGCAAAGCATCCTACAACCCACAAGCAAAAGAGACTCGCCTGCTCTCTCGCTCTCTACCTGGCTGCGTGATCACAGAGACAACACCGTCTCTCGTGTGATCCACATGCAATGGGTAACCTGTACCACTCCTGGCACCTCTCGCAATCACTAGCGAACCCAAATGCATCACAAAATCTCGCTCTCTATAGCATCTCGTGCATAGCTCGAGGTAAAAGTGACATCCCCGTCACTAGTATACTCCGACACTACATGTGGATAGTGCACTCCCTTCGCAGTGGTTGCTAGACGCAGATGCTATGTTTCATGTCACGCCGCATCGTGCATGGTTTTGTAGCTATTCTAGTGGGATGCTTGGCAGTGTACGTTTGACCGATGGATCGGTGCATGCGATAGCAGGTGCAGGAGATGTGAGACTGTCATTACCGAGTGGTGCATCTTACTTGTTACGACATGTGCGCTATGTACCAGATTTGACAGTGAGTTTGATCTCGATTGGTCAGCTTAGAGATTGTGGATGTCAGATTTCTCTACGAGAGCGAGATTTTGTGATGCATTTGGGTTCGCTAGTGATTGCGAGAGGTGCCAGGAGTGGTACATGTTACCCATTGCATGTGGATCACGCGAGAGACGGTGTTGTCTCTGTGATCACGCAGCCAGGTAGAGAGCGAGAGAGCAGGCGAGTCTCTTTTGCTTGTGGGTTGCAGGATGCTTTGCATGGAGTGCAGAGCAGTGACCTTGTTGTGCAGGTTGCGTCTACGGATGCACAGGTAGAGCGGGACAGCTCTAGTGAGTCACAGCAGGATGAGTCATCAGAGGTGATGACAGAAATGACTCCACAATAGTCGACATCTCAACATCCATGTGAGTCATCTCTGTCATCACCTCTGATGACTCATCCTGCTGTGACTCACTAGAGCTGTCCCGCTCTACCTGTGCATCCGTAGACGCAACCTGCACAACAAGGTCACTGCTCTGCACTCCATGCAAAGCATCCTGCAATCCACAAGCAAAAGAGACTCGCCTGCTCTCTCGCTCTCTACCTGGCTGCGTGATCACAGAGACAACACCGTCTCTCGCGTGATCCACATGCAATGGGTAACCTGTACCACTCCTGGCACCTCTCGCAATCACTAGCGAACCCAAATGCATCACAAAATCTCGCTCTCGTAGCGAAATCTGACATCCACAATCTCTAAGCTGACCAATCGAGATCAAACTCACTGTCAAATCTGGTACATAGCGCACATGTCGTAACAAGTAAGATGCACCACTCGGTAATGACAGTCTCACATCTCCTGCACCTGCTATCGCATGCACCGATCCATCGGTCAAAGGTACACTGCCAAGCATCCCGCTAGAATAGCTACAAAACCATGCACGATGCGGCGTGACATGAAACATAGCATCTGCGTCTAGCAACCACTGCGAAGGGAGTGCACTATCCACATGTATAGCATCTCGTGCATAGCTCGAGGTAAAAGTGACATCCCCGTCACTAGTATACTCCGACACTACATGTGCCTCAACTGTCAAAGCAACTGAGTCCATGGCATCACTACATACATCTCTGAGACTGCCATGTCTCCTACGATGTCGCATACGACGAAAACAACTCCGTCTAACGTGTCCAGAATGACCACAATACCAACATGTCACATGTCGACGTGCTCGTGAATGTACATGTCTCACACGAGTCCGTGATGACTCAGATCTATCATACATATCATGTAATCTGCGCCAAAGTGCTCTCGAAGTAGTCTCATACATAACAAGAGCATATACAGATTCCACAAGGTGCAAAGAGAGTGTAGATAGTGCCATCTCCTCTAGCTCCTGCCACTGATCGTCAGACATGTTTGAAGGTCTACCTACATCACCACTCAATGGTCGATGCAAACCTCGCTGTGTCAATGCATCAAGCATACACTCTCTCCATGCCGCAAAGTCTGACCCATCAAACACGCGCATCTGTGAGAGGTCACAATCTGATCGATCACCTGTCTCTGCCATGAGCACAATGTAGCAAACTAGAAAGCAAAACCACCTCACCAACAACACCTGGAAACTGTCTACAAATATGGCCAGAAACACAATGTAAAACCTGTGAGACACACTCCAAAATAGAGCTCCCGCAATGTCAATACAAGCCTCGCCTGCTCTAGTATCACACTGCAATTTGTGAGCTAATCACCAAGCCCACACTGTGCGGTATCGATGCATACACACGCACAAATCTCCCACCTGCAGAGAACACCGCACACAAATGCTGAGTGCAACCCGCAATCTCTACCTAGATCGCATAAATGATGCGCATAAAACTCCTGGGAAAATTTCGCCAGAGTTTCATCAGTAAAACGGCCACAAAACCAGTAACCAAACTGACTACACGCTCAAAACCATGAGCAACCAAAGCGCGTCAAATCACTCCAAATGCATGCACCAATCTCCACATTTTGCATACATCATTGCAAACACCTGCAAATCTAGTACACAAATATCTGCTCTACCTGTGACTGCCAAAAAACATGCTCGAGGCATACATTGTTGAGCTCAAAATGCAATCACATTAGTCTCCCTGAGCATCAAACCACATAAGGCATACATCGTATCCTCCCACCTGTGAGGAAACTTGCAGCAAATATCACTCTCACATCTGAGAGCAAACCATGTGTGGAATCCTCGACACACAATAAACAACTGCTGCTGCAAAAAATTCAGCATTCAGAATTTTAAAATTCTGATATGACGAGCGCGTCCGGAGCGTGCCAAAACCCCAAGGTAGACTCCTGGATCATATGTATCCGAGTCAGGGTGTGAAAGCTATGCCAAAAACAGTGTTTTTGGGACCCGAGAGTGCACAAATAAACTTGTTGCTGTACCTGCTGTAATTCAAAGCATAATTTCAGCAAATAGACATCACCATCGCGTCCGGAGCGTACCAAAACCCTGACCTAGACTCCTGGATCATGTAGATCTAACTCTGTATGACGGAGCTACGCAAAAAACTGCGTTTTAGAGCCCGAAAATGGCAAAAACGAGCTGCACACAGTCTTGAACCTGCTCCTACTCCACTCTGCATGATGCAATGTCCTCTCAATGCAAGCTCCAACTCAAGAGCTCTGCCACAACAGCATCCAAGCACTCGAATGTCAAGCTCTCCTCCGCCGAGCACTTCTCTAACGAGCTCCACTGAGCTCAAAAGCTCCTCTCACCAAGGAAGCCGCAACCGCCTCCTCGACCAAGCTTGAACATACCAAGCTCCTAAGCTCCAAAGACAATGCTCCTCAAGCTAAAATCGCTCTCCGTGAAACTCCGCGATCGAACTCCACCATCGAGAGCGAGGGAGCTATCGCCTCGAAGTTCTCAAAGCCGTCGTGCTCTCCGCGGTCACCATAGCTCTGATACCAATTGAAGGGGATCGGGGAGCACCACAGACAGAGAGTGAGAGAGAGAGAAGGAGACACACACGATGTGGGTGGGGAGACTCAAAAGAGTGAGCAGCCCCCTATACACTTATGCTATGTATAAGGTATACAAGTCAGTGGGCGCCCAGACTCTGGGCGGCCGGGCAAGGCACAGGCGCCTATACCCCAACAATACCAATGAATGCCCTACGTTTAGAGTAAAATTCAATGGGAAATGCAATGCATGTGGGAGGTATGGTCATCAAGATAAGGATTGCATAGTATTTAAGCACGCAATGGCCAATAGACTGACCTAAGCATGGACAGACACACCTCGAGTGCCTGCATTGATGCCGGCCCCACCTCTTGAACAAACATCACAACACATGGTCCCTAGGGCCCAAAATGTTGTTCAAACAACACCCTTACCACCTCCAGTGCTAGGACCGCAACCACCACATCCAAGAATCACTTCTGTGAATCAAGTAGGTTGTGAGTCATCTATTGCTTGTTTGAAAGGTTGTGAAGGAAGATATAGAGCCTAATATTGCCTATGGGATGGATGTGCTTGAAGAAAGTCCACAATACTACATGGAGGACTATTGGGGACAAGTCAAACCTGTCTATCAAGTAGCTGCTCTTGCGGCAAGAGGCCAAAATATCAATTACACTGCTAAGAGACCACTTCTTCAATGCTATGAGTGTGGAGGTCCACATCGTGTATCCGAGTGTCCTATTAGGCTACACAATAATGCCACACTAATGCAAACTAATCAAGCGAGCACGTCTACAATGCCGATACTCATGTGTAATCGATGTGGCATAGATCATTTGATTGCCCAATGTCCAAATAATCCAAATGCACCGAAGATCACGCCATTAAACTTGATTGAAGTTACCGAGGAGCCATCACAAAGTACACCTATGGTACCAGTAAACATACTCACAGGATCGATGCTCCAAAAACAAAATTATATTCTTGAGGAAAGAGACACGGCATCAATTGCTCAATCTCAAAAAAAGAAGAAAACACGAAGGAAGAGATTGCAAAAAGCACGAAGTCAGACCCCAGTTCAAAGACCAACATAGGACTGGTGACGACCTCGTATATATGAACGACGCTGAAGAGGATTCTGATTCAGCTGAAACCATGGAGAACAAAACGACCACTAAGATAGAAACCAACAAGGAAGATCTTCATGAGCCACAATAGCCAGGATCCAAGAAGAAGATTGGAACTTATCCAAACCCTACAGAGGAGATTGAGCGAGTCAAGCAATTAAGGAGTTTGGTAGAGATACCCAAAGGGATCTAGAACCAACACCTAGGCAGATCCAGATTACAGAAACCATGTTCCCTACGCAACAACAACCTCACCAAGTTCATAGACCCTTAGCCATACCTAGTGTCATCCAAGAAGAAAGTGACTTAACACTAGAATGGTAACAGGACACTTTTATGTCCTTGGACACTTTTGTGTCCTGTTAAGTGACCATTTTGCTTGAATTATTTGAAGAGTATGAAAATGAATTTCTAGGTGCTATATATCCACAAAGTTGCCTTATGAGCTGAAAAAAACTTAGCATTTTTTCTTGAGTATCGATCTCACTAGTAACCTTACTCTTCCACAACATTTTTGAACCTAAACTGTGTGAAAAAACGGGTCCTGTTTTTCGCTTTTTTTCAATTTTTGGCAACTATACTACTCTAAACTTCATATTTGTGAGGTTTAGATGGCTAGAGGTTAGGACTTCATAGTTCTCAATATGTTTTGATGCTTGTAGGGAGAGCTAAGTGTTAAAATTGAAAGTTATGACCAATTTACAAGAATTGCATAATCCTGTTTTTTGGCCAAAATTAGATTTTTTATGATTTTTTTGGTGGCTTTCTTGATATCCAAATTCAATTTTGATTGTGTAAGTGTAATGTATAACATAAATCTAATCTTCCTTGAGTTTTGGGGGACCTAATATGCTATATAGCATAGTATATGATGATGGTTGAGTTTTTTGATTGCTGAAGAATACGATACATTTTAGAGTAGCAAGTATAACTTTCTCAATATTGCTAGTTTCTTCGTCCAATTGTGTGTATTTTGTAGGTAGTGACCATATCTAATCATAGACTACAAACTTGGCTAGATATTGAGTAGTTTCTATGGGTTTCTAGAGGTCATAATGCTAAACCCAGTTTTTTCATGTTTGTTGTATTTAACACTTTATCATTGCCCCCAAGGTTCCAATTGTAAGAGATCTATCATCCTTTTGACATGCTCCATGGCTCCTTTTGAATCCAGAGGCCCAAAGGGAACTAACAAAACATGTATATGGTATCTGTATTGAGCATGACTATAGAAACTTTGATGATAGGTCTGCAGAATGACAAAAATGCAACTTTTTTGTACTTTTTTTTTTTGCCCAAAAAAACATTAGTGAGGTAAAAGCAACCATATGTTTTGGTCACCAACCCATTGAAGTTAACGAGGCATTTTATCTCATGTCCTACAAAAATATCCACTCTTATTTATATGCAATCAACCGTAAGAAATTGCTCTTTTGGGCAAAATGCATTGGTCCATCAACTTTGGAGGCTTGTAGCGACCAAGGGATGAGAAAAATTACAAGTTTCTCATTTTTTCCATATGTAGTAGTTATTGAACTATAAGCTCATGAAAGGATTTTTCAAAATGAGTGGATCTACTATGGTTTTGGAATTTTTTCCCAAAACCCTGAAAGGACACTTTTATGTCCTGTTAGGTTACCATTCTAGTGTTAAAGTCATGGGAAAGTGGGTGTACTCACTTCTTGATGGAGAGAATGTTTACAGAGGGACTACTTGATCCTATCGAAGAACTGGAGATCCCATCTTCCCCACGTCAAGGGATTGAAGTCCAAAAGGTGCCGCCAAACATTGCCAAATTGATGGATTTCATGTCTTCAGAAGTTAGAACCACCATCATGTCCAAACTATATAAATGAGCTAGTCTCAGCTCTTCGAGCCTTCCTCAATGGAGAACTGAAGTGTGGGCTACCACAATTTGCACAGATGGATGGAGCTGGGGAGATGCCAATAGAGGAGGAACACTTAGATCCACAACCCAACCTAGATGAGAACCTTGTTATAGAAATACCTGTTAACAAGTTGGGACAATACTTTGAGGGTGACAATCCAATGCGACCATACCAATCACTACTAAGGGATTAACTGTGAAGGTAATCCTTGATGGTGGCGCTGGGGTTAGCATTGTGACTAAAAAGTTTTGGGAAACTATGGGAAGATCTCATCTTGCAACCACAACTATAGTAGTGAAGATGGCCAATGGGTCTATTGTTAAGCCTATTGGGATGCTAGAAGATCTCAAGATCAAGGTCTTTGGACATAAGATAAGAATTACCTTCATTGTTATGGATTTCTCCAAACACACTATGGCATCAGAGATGATCTTAGGACGTCCTTTCATGAGGGAAGCAAAAATGGTGCATGACTGGTCTAAAAACCATGTCTACATACAGCTCCAAGATTCTATCATTCGAGTGGATCTTGTCACTGGTAGAGCACATCCTCTAGGAAACAGGATTATAAGTGATCATAGATCTGACACCATAGTTCACTCGGCCCATTACAGTATTGTTACACATGTAAAGCGGACACTGATGTTGGGGAAGATTCTCCTTATATGGATGTACTACCTGGGATGACTGAGTCGGACAATGTGAATTGGGTCCACCTAGCAGCAACCATAGACACTTGGGGAAACGGGGGAACCACCTAGGTAACACCTGAGGGGGATGAAATGCCACCACTCGTACCCTTAAATATGCTAGAAGTAATGCATATAGCTTCTGACAAGACTCATCATCATATAACAAAGAAAACATACAAGTGGGTCCCTAAAGCTTCTTTAGCGACCATAGCAAGTGCTAAAAGATAGAAGCGTGGTAAGAGATGTCCCATTTGCACCAAGAAATGTAAAGAAACGTTGTGCTGGATTCCTAAAAAACTATTGGAAGCCCAAGGCTACTATAAAGGAAATGATCAAATCTGGGTGCCAAAACGTAAATTGTGCTCTTACTTGTCACCGGGCCCATGTGAGCTCAATCCTGTGGCTCCAAAACAAATTTAAGATGGCGGAAAGGAAAAATCACAAAATGCTACACACCTGCTGCAGAGCTAGTTTGGGTACAAAAGAAAGAACGATTTGTTCCACCTAGCTCAAGAACAGGGAAATCAAATGAAGCTTCTTTCTCTTCATGTAATTCTTATATGGAAATAAAAGCTTCTCCACAACCTCCACCTACAATAGTGGACCTTTATAAAGCTACAAAGGAATCGACACCTCCCAGTGTTCAAGAATCACCTGATGAACCACTTCAAGTTCGATCCTGGGAGAGTACCTTACCACCCTTGCAACTCGACGAGGCACCTAAGGTAATAGAAAACTACTGGCAAAAATCTTCACCTATTGCCAACTGGAACAATTGGTTTCAAAGGGTGATAAGCTCATTTCAAACGGTATGATCTACCCAAGGAAGGGGGGAGTGTTTGCTGACAGTCATCATTCACTTGCTCCCCTCTCAACCTTCCTCTCTGACCTCTCAATCTCCCAATCTTAGAGAATGTATATATAAAGCCTTATACTGACAAAAAACAAAAATAATAAAGAGCAAGAGTTATTAGCAAACGAGTATGCACAATAAAAGTCAAAACATTGACCCAAGCCTACACACTCACATCCGGTACACTAAAACAGAAACCTACGTCCTAAAACACCTTTGATCCTCATCACTCGAGTGATGGAGGGTAGTTAAGATTAGTACGAGAGGAGTGTTTCTGTTTTAGAGTTGAGTGATTAGCAAAGTTCTTTTTTCCTACTGATGTGCCTCCTAGAGGTATCCTTTGTGTTTCCTCGTGTGTACAGGAATGTGATGCTATGGTTAGGATTTGGACATGGAATCTTTCTCTTGTTCACACTTTAAATCAACCGCGACCATCAACACAAATAGGTGTTTCTTATCCATTAGCATTGCCCCTTATCTTTTTGCATCCATGTTTTTCTGCTTTTAATTGTGATTGGTAGCACAATATTTAGCGCATTTTCTTAGTACCAAATGTTAAATTCAATGTAATTTTTTGTCATAATCACTTGTTTAGGTTTTGAAAATCAAGCAGTCCGACTAAGCTAGTTTGACCAAGCTAGGTGTTATAGATCTTCTCTTAATACCATGGGGAATGCCTTCCTAATAATCAATGGTTACTTAGGTTCTTAATCTGATTTAGACAGCAATGTGTGAAATGTACTAGGGCTTTCTAGTGGGCTTAGTCCCTATTGACCTTTAGCTTAAGTATTATAAAGGGAGTTTACTAGTGTGATGAGCCTGGGGAGGGTAACAGTGTTATATGACCCCCAAAGTTACAAAATTAAAATGTTGAAAACGAACAAACAAAAAATCAAAGTGCCACAATGTAAACTCTTAAGCTGGAAGAGAAACCTCAGCTTGATTTCGTACTCCACTCACATGTATTGCCTATGGTACTAGAGCCCTAGAGGTTCCCAGTGTGGGCGCTTTTCCTCGAAAAGAAAAAAACCCAAGGCATACAAAATAAGCACGCACACCAAAATTGAATCACTGTGAAAAGACTTTGGGGGGTCAAAGAAAAGGTAATCAGTCAGGCGATGATTTCATGAGAAATTCCTTTTATCGTAGCTTAACTACAAGGTCTTCTAGGTATAGCCTCTAGTCAACCCCCGGACATGAAATACTTGGCTCTCGCGATTAAACAACTTAATTGACGAGAGAAAATTGAGAAGCTTACCCATGGTATTAATAGTCGATCTTGAGTGCCTTTCGATTGTTAAATTAGTGACCCCATACTTGTTTAATTTTTTACCTTTACAATTGTTTATGCATTTGATTATATTGCAATTTAATGTTTATTGTTGACAAATGTTTTAAAATTTTGTTACCAATCAAATTGTCTGCCTACAATTGCATATGCTTTTTAATTGCTTATGAGAATGCAATTATTGCGCCAATGTTGTTTGATTTTGCGGTGACTGAAGGAGGCTAAGGACATTCATCTCAAATGCTCTTCCACCTTGACAAATGAGCTTCAACTCAATAGCTTCCGAGGACGGAATCTACATCAGGAAGGGGGGCATGTTAACCCTCACGGCTCACAGACACCCTATCACCTACGACGGACGTTGTATTATTTACTTGGTAGAGTCAGGTACCGGGCTTGTCGGTCCAATAGGAGAAGGGTAAGAGAGATCGCTGATGAGAGACGCACTCTAACTAGAACATTCAAGGGATTAGTTGGCTAAGGATGGGCGCCCAAGTGTGAATGGGGCGAGCTCATATAAAAGTCAACTAAACCTCAAATTCACTCATTCTCTCATTTGTGCAATTGAAGAGTGCTTTTGCTCCATCTCCATCTTCTTCTTCTTCATCTCCTTGTGTCTGTGTGTGTATGCGTGAGAGAGAGAGTGTGTGTGTGTGCGATCGAGCATTGCGGCGGCATGACGGCGGTGAGGCGGTTGAGTGCGCCATAGCGGCGTCTCCCTCTTCTTCACGGCGAGGAATCCTCCATGACAACAAGCGTAGAGTGGTGAGTGACACACCATCTCCATCTTTGAGCTTACTAGTTTAGGTTTGTTGTGTGCTTGGAGCAATTTGTGGCTCGCACACAGTGTATCAGCAAGTTCCTTGCATTGACACGTGGGATAGACGTGCAAAGAACACAAATCTTGTATTGTACCAAGTCTCTCTACATGGGAGAATCTATAATACAAAATCCTTTTGGAGGGGGGACCGGCTCCAAGTAAATCCGGTCCTCAATTGTTGTCTTTCTCTCTCTCTTTTACAAGTATTGTTCATGCCAAGCTAATTAGGTGTAACGTTCATTTTGCTGCTTGAAATCAAGTACTCTTCTTATGCTCCTTAAAGAACCCTCTTAAAGGAAACGCTCCCTATGGTTATTTAAATTCCGCCATTATCCATGTCATAGTCATATTTCGTTACATATCTTGATGTATCAAGATATCATTGGTCACACCCATCGTTCAACAATCAATTTTCAAATTTCAAGTTCAAATCTATACGCATTGTCAACAATATATTGTCATAAACCAAATCCATATCCAAGTCCAATTTCAATCCAAAATCACTTCCATTATTCTGGGTAACAAAGTCATACTAGGGACAATGGTGGGCAGCCACTCCAGCGTATGATTTTGTGATCGATGTTGCCTAAATTGGTGGATCGACACCAATGGTATGTGTTGCCTAAATTGATAAATATACACTTGTGCTACCTAAATCAACAAATCTTCACTGATATTGTTTAAATTAGTGAATCTATTGTTTGTTGGTGTTCTGCCTAAATTAGCAAATATGCACTTGTGCTGCCTAAATTAAGGATTTGCATGATAAATAACTGGTGTTGCCTAAATCAAAAAATCTACACCAAGATGAGCATTTACACACTACCTAAATTGGCAAATCTATGTGCATGTGACCGATGGACTAGACAAGGCATAAAAGACAATACATGTATTACCTGTTTAACATCAGTTGGAAGTAGGTTGGAATACTAAAGTATGCACGAATTTTTGTTGACCATCCCAAAATCACCTAAGATCATGTGAAGAGCTTTATAGCTTGATGATTAGTCATGTCAAGAGTAATAGTACAAGCCAAGATTTTTTTATTTCACAGCCCATAAGACATGCAAGTATGTAATATGCTATGTATGACGATATTCTTCTTTGTTGCAAAACTATTCAAGGGTGTGTCCCGTTACGTATATCTATAAGGAGTATAACTTAAAATAAAGCGAGCATTTTATAAACGAGTATATCAAACTAGGGGGATTGTCATATAAGAAGATATTATAGAATGTGGTGTATAATGTGGAGATGTTAAGATAAAGAACGAAGTAGAATAAGCACTAGGGTGGCGCATTATAGATGGAATTTGGGCCTAAAGATACGTAAAGAGAATTGACTCATCAGAGATGATTCAAATTATGATCTTGCTAGATGCATATTATCAAAATGCATCAAGAAATTTCATACCTAGAGGTTCTTTGATATGATAGATGTATTTACAAAAGTGTGTCATAAAGACAAAGTAACTAAAGGTGATTTGTTAGATTTAGTCAAATATTTATTGTGTGCCAATAAAAGATAATAAAAAAGTTACATAAATGTGAAAAATGGTTTGCAAAATTGGGCAAACATTAGATATTGAGTTTGTATCAAAGCAATAGTAAGCTCAAACAATAATTCAAATGAAAAACAAATCATGGTGCATATGTTAGAAAATACATCCTTAAATATGATTTATAGTTACATGAATTTATATTTAAAAAGGAATCATAATATTGATAATCATGAGCTAATCTACAAATGATAACCAAAGTCAGGAAATACACAAATATATGATGATTAATGAGCATGTATTCAGATATTCTCTAGTAGGGCTTAGGATACAAAGGTTTCTTATATCAAATTTTGACAAAGGAGTGAGTATACACTTTACTAAAATTACGTATCCATAAGGAAATAGTAAAAACATTAGTAGGTATGTCATAGCGAAGCAAAGAAATGAGACTATATCAAGCAATATGCAATGACAATTTCTGTACTGTATGGTGGAACATAGAAGATACTGGCAAAGGAAAGAAATGATAATTATTGTCAATGTAAAGATCAAGAGCATCGTTTGACTACTCCTAAACCCAATCAAAATGAAGAAAGGTGGGTTTAAAATCTTTATTTTGTAGTGAACAAGAAATACTTGCAGTTAATGGTGGTGTGTGTGTGTGTGTGTGTGTGTGTGTGTGTGTGTAAAAACTTTATGTAAAGATGCGGGAGGAAGCTTCCTTGAAGGTCCTCCTAAGTTGCAAAAGATTGTGAGGATGATGAATGGCTATTGTAAATTATATTCTAATGTTGAATGTCAGATAACCCCTCCTAAGTCCATGAGTCTTCGTTCTTTCTATGCAGATGCAAACTTGACCTAGGTTATGACGCATGCCAAGAGGATGGTAGACGCTACAGTAGTGCATAGGTGTGTGAATGGGAGTGGGAATGTATAGTAGTACCCTTGTATTGCCTACATGTCGTTGATGTTGCCAATTGTTTTACTAGTCATCATCAATTGGTTGTTGTGGTTGTTCTTAGTACTGTCGTAGCTCTCATCCACTCTATTGCATTGTGCTGACCACTCTATTGCACTTGCGAGTAACGATGATGAACAATAATGTTATAGTAGTAAAATAAAATTAAACTTTTAATTTTTTGATGGTAGGGTTGCTAGAGATCGTTTCTACAACATGGAGTATGCAGTACTCCAATGGCATTTCAGCTCCTTTTCTTTCAACTTAGCATCGTGTTTGAGCTCTATGAGCTCTATTCCTAGTACCTTTAGGACATTTCTCCAATTCTTCGTCTACTTCTTTTTTGCCTCTTCTCTCAATTTATCGACTAACCTCATGCTCTCATACTCTAAAGAGGGGATTTTGATGGTCTCTTGGATGACTCTGATGACATTGAAACTACTATGAGCCTTCTCCTTCCTCTTCTTATGATCTCCCTAATTGGGGTGGTCTTGATTTTAGGTCATTGAGGCTTACTAGAAAAATTTTGAACCTCATTCTGCCGTCCTATTACTTTTCAAGCTATGTACTCTATAAGCAAAATAATTATACGAGAATATTCAAGATTAAAAAGAATCATTCTATTAGGCTTGCTAATCAAAAGTCAGCTTGTGTGTGCTCATTTGACAACTCAAAATTTGCATTCCAATCATCATTTTTTAGACAAAATACACATGCATCCCCATATATGAAACAAAAAGTTGAGATAGGTTATCTCTATTAATTGCAGCTCTTTTCCTCATGATATCCATGCTTTCTTAGTCATAGTTGTGATTTTAGTATTGTTTTTTATCTTTGATACCACTATTACAATTGGGAGCACAAAAGGCCTGCAAAATACACAAATAGCACCAAACTACTGATAAAACCAATAGATTTTCATACGTGAATGACCGTGTATACACATAATCAACAACGAGACTGATATGAGAGAGGAAAAGAGCAAGAAAGAGAGGAGAAGAGAACGTGCAAGCAAACCTCCTAGAGCAGAGTGCTACACATGCATGTAGAGAAGGGAGGTGAGAGAAGAGAACAATAACACAAGGCACTGAGTGCAATCTCCCCACGTGCAAGAGTGAGCATTTTCCTCTTGCACGCATTTATTTGTAGATTTCTTGAATGCTCAAAATGAATACAAAATGGCCATAGCTCATATAGAGCACTTAAATAATGAAATATCTATAAACATAATATCCTTTTGCATAGTACATAGTTCTCTTATTCTTTTGCCAACTGTCAACTATAATAAATAAATAATTATCAATTTCCATTACACTTGCAATTGTTAATGGGCTATTCCTATCACTGTATCTGATGTTGGCGATGTCTTGTCCAACACCCAAACCAACCATAAGGTGTATAAGCCATACACACTCAACCATAGTTTTGAAGAGTGCCCTGTACTTAGCTTCACATGTGGAAGTGGTCGTAGTAGGTTCCCTCTTTCATGAATTGTTGAGCATACCATTCGTGAACACTCATGTGTATAATAACCAGCGTAATCTAAGTCTCAAAAATCATGCAAATCGGATGGCAATGATCCTCCCTTGAGATAAAACAACCCAAGACGTAAAGTTCCACTCAAGTAGAAAATTATTCTTTTAATAGCTTGCCAATAATTAGAGCCTAGCCAATGCATAAATTTGCTAACCTGTGAAACTGCAAATTGAATATCCGGCCTCATATTGCATACATAAATAAAGAATTGAATATATGGCCTCGTATTGCATACATAAATTGTTGGAATTAGGGTTGCAGAGAAACGCACACAGCTTGGAGAAGACGAAGGAAGCTCAAGGCACACAATAGAGAGTGTGTTTCTTAGTGTGCAATAGAAAGATAGATAGCCCTAGATTGATGGGCGTATATACAATGCTCGGGGGAAAAAAACCTCCTAAAGAGGGAAAAAATGCCCCAGTGGTCCTAGTGTGTTCACACACATCACTACCACATGTATATGGTAACAAATCCCCCTGGAGTGATACGGTGAACGAGAGCTGGCACATGAGTAAAGGGAAGTGCCATGCCCTGAGGACATGGTCAGTCCACAAAGGGGAGTAAGCCCAAAGCTTTGCGGAAAGCTTCAAGCTTCTCACGAGACAATGCCTTTGTGAAAAGATCTGCAAGGTTGTTCTGTGTTGGCACATAAGCCAAGCTGACCTCTCCTGTTGAGAGCCTCTCCCTGACATAGTGGTAATGCACCTCAATGTGCTTTGTGCGAGCATGAAAAACTAGGTTCCTCGCAACTGCCAATGCACTCTGACTGTCAGTGTAGATAGTGTTGGCAGTGTCCTATCCAACACCCAAATCAAATTTTGCAAGACTCTACTATGAGTTGATAGATACACTTGTAAGGAATGTGATCATGTCAAAAAATCCAAACTTCAAGAGTTAAATTTTAGTAGATGTTTCGTAAAAAACACCTTAGCGTGTTAAAATAATAAAGATAATCTTTAGAGAAAACATAATAAAAATTATACTTCTTTTTTTCTTGTGGATTTCATAGATCCTCTAGCATTGGTTGCAAGTTGCTCATAGAAAATAGTTTGACTCAAAATAAGCACCGTAAGCAAATCTTTCACCCATTCCAATTAATTCCATTTCTTTAATTCATTTATCGTGTAGATCTAGGGGTTTTGAATACACCAAAGCTATGATTTTTATATTTTTGTGTCATCTAAGTGTCTTGTCTAACCTCTCAATCCGAAATGGTCATGCAAGCACATATAATAGTGACTCCACATCAACAATTTTTTGGGCTATGTTAAATGTTACACTCAGTACCCAACTATCAAATTGGGTACACTTGATCTTGCACCCACCCCTACACACTTTTCTCTCCCATCCATAGTGTCAGCTCCCCATTGCAACTCTCATCATCACAATTCTTGAGCATCAAGAATCACTTATCGGCCCTAACTTTGGTCCCATAGGTCATATTTTGACCTCCGCTTGGGAGGGGCACTATTGAGAATACCCCCTTGTATAACGTGCGTTCGGGGGAATAACTAAGAAACCCCTTTTTTAATATGTTTCAATGAATAAAATGATCCCTTATTTTAGGAATTTCTTTTAAATAAAATATAATAACCCCTTTTTTATTGTATTTCTGTTAATTTCACTAAAATATTCGCATTAAAAACCCTCCTGTTGAACTCAAATGATACATTAACATGACTGCATAGTGCACGCCCCGAGGAACTTTTGAGGATGTTAATAAAGTTTCTCTCTCTCTCTCTCTCTCTCTCTCTCTCTCTCTCTCCTTCCTCCCGTTCATTCATTTTGTGAGCAAGCTTTTGCAAGTTCATGTAACCTGGCTTAAATAAATTTTGCTTTGCAACCCTACAAACAATTATCCTCCATTTCTTCCTTTTGAAAATAAAGAGAAAATCATTATATTTCATTCAAGATTTCCTACATTCTTTACAATCAAGCATCCAGTTATGAAGTGTGTAAGCACATTCTTTCCAGACACTTTAATTGAGACCCAATTTTCCTAACATTCACAAATTTTCTCTAGGCAAGGCATACAATCAACCTCTTGATTGATAATGAGTCATCAAGGTCGAGGGTCGGGGGGAAACCAATTATGGCTCTCCATCTCAATGCCATTATTTTGTAGAGCCCTTTCCCTACAATGGTAGATATTTGCCAACTCAGCCTACGGGCTTTCATGTACCATTAGCATCATAAGAGGACCACAATTTCTAGCTGGGGGCTTAGTATTGCCTCCAAACCTTGATGGATCTAAAAGGAATCTTAGTGTACTTTCCCTAGCAATCTGGTTCTTGCATGGTTCCCGGCCTCCATTGGTCGCCATGCACTTGTTGGATTCCAAGGAAAGGACAGTAAGGGTCCCTTCTCTACCCCATCTTCTACAAGGGCACTATTGATGCGTGGTTGGCATCATTGTGATGACTAATTTCAATTTGGCTATTGCTCATTCTCTAGTTTTTTTTTTCCCTTGCATTGTAGCTGCAAAGTATTTTAAGTGATCCTCATCTTGCTATATAACACAACAAAGCAAACAAAAATTTATGTTTTTAACAAAGGCATGGCACACTCAATATTTTACAAGTTATACTTAAAATTAGTGACATAGCACCATATCCTCCACATCTAAACATTATTGATCCATATTCTTCAAATCCCACTCAATTGCATCATTCAAGTGGGCTTCATATGAAATCTCTTTGTGGAACTGGAAACATATGAAGCTTTGCTCTATAGCTCATGTGGCTATCCTTGTAGTCTTGTGCATTAGTCACATGTTGCAAAAGTTGTACACTAATTTTTTAGGTTGTTTTGTACTTGATTGATTTCTTTTTTTTGTGTGCACAAAAGTAAAAGACGACCAATTTTGCTCACAGTTTCTAATGGAGGCAACCACTGACAAGAGCCTGACAACCACGTCCCGCAGCTCCCCTTTCTTCCCCCCCCCCCCCCCCCCCCCCCCCAGATTTATTCCACCAAACACATGCACTCGATGTCAAATGTCTCGATTGTATTTATGTGACACGGATCCCCAAACATTCCTTCTCTAGTAGTGTACTTTGCCATCCACATCACACACACTTTCTTAAAGTTATTGATGACCTCATTTATTAGTAAATTGATTGTGCATTTGAAACTTTGGATCCAATGAAAAGCATACCCATGTAAAGGGGTGTGTAATTGATCCCAATGTTTCTCAATCAAGGACACTATCATTCATGTAAAGGGGTGTGTAATTGATCCCAATGTTTTTCAACTAAGGACACCATCATTGCTTTCTCTCGCACTGCAAAGGACGTACTCTCCTTCAGCTTTTGAATAGCCTCATGCATGTTCCAATAGACCCACCCAAATATGGACGCATCTTTGTCAACTAAGCACACTAGATGCACAAAAGGCTCTCTAACAGTGACAATTTTCTCTATGTTTCTCCATACCACTGGAGAGTTTACAAGTTGATAGCACTTAGTGGATGCAGTCTCATAGTAAGAATACTTGTCAAGCCAAATATACCATCACCTATCTCCAACTATTTCACCAAGGGCTGGCTTAACATGCTGCAATGTAGAGAACATAGTACACAGTGCAAACTATGTCACACAAAAGATCTAAAAACTTAGTTCTAAATAGCATGCTCTCTTATAAACTTGATAACATGATCAACATCTATGAGATTTTGCCTCACTGAAGGCACTTTCCCAAAGTCCTTAAGAAGAAAATTCAAAGTGTGGAAACACATGGAACCCATGTAATCTAAGGATACTTGCCTTAGATTGCACACCTTGCACCTTTGTAGTTATATGTATGGTCTATGATAATAGTTGTGAAATTTTGGGCCCACCAGCTTCTCCAACTTCATGTTGATATATGCCTACTAGAAAACCACTTGTTTTTTCTTTCAATATGTATCAATTGCTTCAACAAAAATGGATCCTCTTGAACAAATCAACATCACATCTATCGAGGGGTTTTTCTTGCAATTTTTCCATCCATCAAGAGAAAATGTACATCCATATTGTGGCACGTACTCAAGAACTATATGCTTCGTGATTAATCTTTCACTTTATCTAGATATTCCATTCGCATCTTGTTGTATTCAAGTTCCATGAATCCTTTCTTCATTGTGATCATCAAAGAATCTTTGAAGATAGGATTCCGGATGATATTAAGGGGAATTCCACACATGTGACAAAAGCTTGGGTCCATGAGATGCATCTCAAGCAACCATCTCTTTTGTCAAATGATTGGTGCAAAGTAGAACCACTATGTGTGTGTTGACCATCAAACAACACTACATCATAACCTTCGAAAGTAGTAGAAAGTGTGGCGTTCGAGATACTAGACCTTGATTGTATGCAATAGTAGTGGGAGAGCATTGTTCTCTGCCTTGTGCACATGCTGGCTGGATTACCTCATCCTCAAGATCCATCTCCTCATCCCTCCCAATCGATGAATTCACTACTTTGGAATGGGCTTTTCTTTCCCCTTAGCAAGTATTCTCCTTGCCTTGAATGCCCATTGAGGGAATTTTTCTTGGATGCCTTTAGGAGGGTTTTTGCAACGTAGCATATTTCTAGGAATTTTGAAAACAGGTTCTTTTATCTTGTGTGCATTCCCACTAAAGTTATAGTGACGAGATTCACACCTCAACCTCGATGATATATTTATTGCCATGAGTTCATCTACATAGGTCCACTCGTATCCTTTCACCATAGTAAATGGATATGAGAGCACCAACAAAACTATCTGTAAGCTTTATAGCCAAATTTAGTCTGATGTATACCAATCATTGCTATCCTATATAAAAATCAATTGATTTCTATTACCATCCCATTCAAAAATCAACAACCAATTTACAGTGTCTACAAGTGGAACCGTTAACAATTCTATCATTTCCTAAATTTCAAGTCTACTTTCTGTTTCTTAATATATTGTTATTTAATTCCTAAAAATTTATCCCAAGTGTGAGCTTTCACTCCACACATGACGAGCAATCACTTATTCTATATCTATATAGTCTCGAAATGTGAGTAAACTCTGCACATGGCAGGCAATCTTAAGTCTCCTAAACCTACTTAAATGACCTCCATATGTAATTCAAACTCTACACATGGAAGGTAATCTCTATTTACCCTACCTAAATCACTTCCAAGTGTGAATCAAATTCTACACAAGCCAAGAGATTGCTATTCTAGACCTGCTTAAATCACCTCTAACCTGAGCATTGCTCTAACTTGGCAGGAAACCACTAAATGAATTTACCTAAGCTACTTCTAGGTGTGTGCATGGATCTACACAAAGGAAGTAACTACTGATTTAAGCTAGCGTAAATCACTTCAAGTGTGAATTTTCTCTACACATGGCAAGCAATCACTTAATGTACTCTACCTAACCTACTTCCAAGCAAGAGTGAAACACTACACAAAGCCCTATTAACCCTATTTTCTATTCACGACACTTTATCTAAGCTATCAAACAAAAAAACCTTCAATTTTAATTTCTCATCTTATTTTTAAACCTACCTCTTTTATCTTTTATTTTTAGATTACTCACTACGAAAAAACATTTGGGTTTTGGGTTTTAATATTCACCTTTGTAGTGAGATCAAGACAAAGCTTCTAGAAATATAGCCACAATAGTAAAAAGCATATGGGTGCTTGCTATGTAGAAAAATCTATTTCGATCGAACATTAGTTTGATCAAAATAAAGTTCGATTGACCGAACTATATTTAGATCAAGTTGTTAGGAAATTATAGGAGATGATCTTTTTGTTGATGTGGCATTGTATAATACTTCTGTTGAATATGAAGTGTTGTATTATATGCCCAATTAAGTCATATTGTACATACACCATATAACGTACAATGCAACATAGCTTACAACTGAATGACAATGCTGTTGAGAAAGGTATCTTAGTCAAAATCATTAAATCTCCAAGTCTACCATAGAACTTGAAAGAATAATGGATTTGCACGAGTTATGGACATGACATCATGTTCGCCCCTAAGTATTGGTCAAGTGGAAAGGAAAGCCTGAAAAAGGTGCCTATTGGCAAAACATTGGTGTTCTCAAAAAGAAATTCCCCACTTCTTTTTTAGAACTTTTAGTCTTCTCCACGAGAGGGAGGAATATCAAGACAAGGGTCATATAACGGAAAGTATAGCTAGGAGCCACATGTACAACATGCATGGCAAGGGTCCTAGCAGATGAGACAAGGAGCTAATTAAGGGAGTTGGATGGGAGGAGATGAGCATGCTGGTACCCATGGTCGTATAGCACCTTCATCACAGGAATGTCAAGCTGGTTCTTGAATTGTGGCTAGAGAATAAACTTTTTTGCAACAACCCCCCCCCGCACCCCCCACCCCCCCTAGTTTTGTCAATGATGGTTGTAAGGATCATGTCTACTTGTTGAAGGATCACTATATGGTCTCAAATAGGTACCCAAGGCTTGGACCAAGAGATAGACAATTTGATTTATATGGTTTATGAGCATTTACATGTCAATGCTAACCCTTATGTGCTTCTCAAAGATGGAAAGATTTATATAATTATCTTGTATGTGGATTGTCCCATGTTCAGAGGAGGATCTTGTTGCTTGAGTGAAAACTCAACTCAAGTCTATCTTTCATATGGTAGACCTTTGTTTGTTGCATTATTTTATGGCTCAGAAGTCATGAGATCTCTTGCTAGAATTTTTATCTCTTAAAAGAATTATGTTTAGACATTGTTGCTAAAGTATATTACAAAAAATTGTCCTACAAAGGATCCAAATTACAAGTTATCTAAGGATGGTCACTCCTTTGGTGGATACGAGTTCATGTTGTGCACAAACTTTACATAGAGTTCACTATCCATATACATTGAGATAACTTTGAGTTCACATTCAACTTCCATGGACCATAATATGGGATCGCGGAGTGGATATTGATCCTAATTTTGTAGATTCATTAAACCATTGATCCCTCTCAAAGGGAGGTTAAGCGGATAACTTGACCAAATTCCCCCACCTTTTTTCTTTACCAACACCTCATGACTACAATTCACACCTTAACCACTTCGTTCCAACGAGTTTTTACAACAAATATTAACGTTTCCACATGGCTTATTATGGCAATTATTTCTAATATACAACCTTAATATTTAAGAATGCCATTTGGCAACACGCGAATAGACTATGCATGGTCAATATCTCTGCTCATAAACATATTGAGGACCACAAAATGCATGCCATTGATGGTCCAAGATGATGCATTAATCCTGAAACGAAGACAGTGAGAGCACCATACTTATAATAAAGAATGTGGCCACAATGATGTCAGTCAAAACAATTTGCTCAAAAACTTTAATAGAGAAACCTTTCCTTGAACGATATGCTCCCTTGCTAAGTTTGCACAAGGACAATAATATTCTTGACAAACTGAGCGAAGAATGTTCTTGACAAGAATGCTCAATTGGTCTAAGCCAAATATGTAAGGTGATTTTTATGATAAGATGTATCCCACAAGAGGCCATTCATGCACAAAATCATCAAAGCATTTGCCTTGAAGAATTGTCAACAAAAAGGCCACAATGGCCTACTAAGGAAGGGAATCCAGGACATATATAAAACACAACCATAACAAGTATAGCATCTTTGTAAAGAGTGCTTTTGAAATGAAAGGAAATTTTGTTGTGAAAAGTTGGAAGCAAAGAAGGGCTGGTTTAATCAAATAGGCTGGATAAGTGTTGCACATTGTATCTGTGGGTGGTAGTCTTAGATGTTGTACTTTTTGCGCTCTGATGCATCTCACATTTATCGTAATAAAAGAAAGAAAAAGAAAGATTTCACAACTCATATTTAGGAGATTTATTGTAAACAAAGCGGAAGCTTGCAAATTTCTTCAAAACCCCGTAGTGGCATGCCAACAGGAGTGGACTAGGGAAAAACAAAGCCTCCTACTTTGACCTATAAGGATGCTAGCATGCACACAAATGATGAGGTCTCTAGGCTTGTCTTTTATCATGCATGTAGAGAACAAAAGACATGTCACTTGAAAGATCACCTATATAAATATGCGGGCACTTTGATACCATTACATGCCTCGGAAAAAATTTCACACTAACAGTACTTCACTGTGGAGGGATGGCAAGCCAAGCAGAAGATGTGATGTTACGAAGGAGGGTTTATTTTTTTACGGAGCTTGGATTTCTAACTTTCTCAAATGCAAAAGAGATGGCTCCATTTGGTGTTTGAAATAATAAGAAGCTACAATTGGTACATTCCAAGATGTAAAGGGTACCGGCAAGACATTTTGTGAACAAGTTGTGATCTTGTAGCCTAGCTAAGGTGTTGTAATTGAAGCAAAGATTTTAACAAGGTACCAGAATGCATGGACAATATATCGCCCGGGGGGTTTTATCCACGAGTATTCAAACGCCACTTTCAAAAGCAAAAAATAGATAAAATGCTTGGCATGCATGAGTGCAGATGTCATCCCTCTGAACACAATACGTTTAGCAAGATATGCTTGACTAGGGCCATAATCTACACTTGCCTTGCAAATGCATGGCTCGTTGTCAAAGCCCTTGACAAGGGGAACAACAATGCTTGCAAAAAACCTAGGTTTAGTGTAATCCCACCTACAAATTTTGAGATTTATGTCTAAATTTTAAAATTTGAAGGTGAGAAAACCTACAAAATTTAGAGAGATTTACTGTAAAAACCTTCAAATTTTATCTCATATGTAGGTTTGCTACATTTTAACCTTTTACAAACACCATATTCAACATTTCACACAAATGCACCCTAATCAAAGAAAGAACAAGGAAAGAGAGAAATGCATCAATATGCATGAGGCACTGGCCACCATCCTGCCAAAGAGCCGGCACGCCTGCAACCACCACATAGATAAACAACACAGCTCATGACACCAAAACATGGAAAAGCTGAGCAGTGTGCACCTCCGTCCCTCAAAAGGCCATGACACACACAGTCATCCTTCCACACTTCATGACTATGGTGCAATGACCTGCACATGAACTGCATTTACCAACACTACAGCACATTATAAGTCGCAAGAGATTTTACTCAGCTAGACTGTTTGCGGAAGACTAGGAAAAGAATAACTTTGCTGAGTGCAAGCGAGGTCAATATCATTATAGCTAGGTTGATGCCTTTGTGAGAAGCTCAAAATGGAAGGTAATGGAGACCAATGGCATGTCCGGAGCTTCAACCGGGAAAAGTGTAACCAAATGCTAATAACTGCTCTACCTCTCAAGTATCACTGACAGCTTTTGCTTGTCTTATCTTCCTCATCATCATTCCTCAAGCTCGCCTGCTCTCTCCTCGCTGCCTTCTCTATCGACTCCACAAGTCTTCCTAGCCATCATGATGCCCAATCAACCAATGAATAGGGAAACCTGATGAGCTCCACGGCTCCAGGACCTCTATATCTAGCTGCTTCCTGCATGTGTGTGTGTGCCCCGTGTGTGTGTGTGTGTGACTTGGATGAGCTCCCCAGCTCTACTTTGAATGTTTCCAAGTTGCAATTTGTAATACTTTTGATGGGTTTTCCTCGCTTTGAGGTTTCCCATTTGTAACTCAATCTGACATTACAAAAAAAAAAAAAAGTGAGTGTGTGTGTGTGTTTGTAGGAACAGCTCTTCACATTCGTTTTCCTGGTATGCATTTCAGTAGATTTTTCTGGATCTTTGGAGCGCTTCCGCCATTACTTCGGCCGTATGTATGCTTCTTCGGCTGGGTTAGATTCTAGGTCCTATGGACTTTGTGGAGAGCACGTAATTTTCTCATGTTTCAGGAGGTTCAAGTGGAGTATGTATCCTTCTTCAAGACTTCTCTTCAACAATCTCTTCAAGTTGCCTATGACTTGGACGAGCTCCCTGTTGATCATTAAGACCTCTACTTTGACTGTTTCTGATTTACTGTTTGTAATATTTTCTATGGGTTTTCCTCGTGTTGAGCTTTCCCATTGGTAATTCAATCTGACATTACTAAAAAAAGTGTGTGCAACTTCAGCTCTTCTCTTCCCTTCTTTTTCTTTCCTTCCTCAGACTGTACAGTGTAAAGTCAATTTAACTCTGTGTGAAAGAATTGCACTGACTGCAGACTTGTTCAACGCAGGCTGCAGGGCACATGGCATCTCCAAATCCAAGGGTCCTTGATTCTTGCCCAAAGGCCCCACATAATGAATAGATCCCAAATGTACAGAATCATGCATGTCCACATGTATGATCCAGGGAAATGTACGCCTTTCTCCGTTCTCCTGCAAAACCTGCTTTTTGCAGGCCAAAAAGTGGAATTGCTTGTGCTCACTTGCCAATGAGCACAAGCACCCTAACATATTGGATACACATGTACATGGTATGCAACAGTCCCAAAGGATGTGGGTTCTCAAGGTACAGAAATTCTAATTCCAGTTCCAAACAACCAGGTCTAGGATAAGGTTCACCAAAATTTGCCTTGCATTGGGCATTTTGCACCTAGATGAGCAACATTCAAGGTTAACTCATGATTAAGGGTACAACTTAACTCTAGCTATTTGAGTATTTTTCTTATTAAAGCCCAACCGTAGCTGTCGGAACCCTCCACTTTTAACATTTGCATGTGTGTGGCAAGCAATTGCCATGAAGTTAAGATATAAGTATATCATGCTGGGCAAACATAGGTGTCTGTTTCTTTTTGTTTTTTGGAGAAAAGGGCAATTAAACCCCCAATTTCCTTATATACAATGCAATGCTAGCTGTACTTACATGGAAAACATCAACGGAGCACCAATACGTACCAGACAGTCAGTACCAGACATAGTCAACATGAAGTGGCGACAAATTTTTAATGCAATGATTTTCTGTTGACGAGCTGGCATGTATCCTTGAGGAGCCAACATAAAAAGACCAGAAGTATAACATTACAATTTAGTGCAAGAAAAAGTCATTCGCAACATTGGAGAAATCACTCGCTTCACATTGTTCTACAGAAAATCTTAC
Organism: Adiantum capillus-veneris; assembly: GCF_014529385.1. Classification (NCBI taxonomy): domain Eukaryota; kingdom Viridiplantae; phylum Streptophyta; class Polypodiopsida; order Polypodiales; family Pteridaceae; genus Adiantum; species Adiantum capillus-veneris. The sequence goes on along the minus strand of NC_140949.1, from coordinate 116,320,420 downwards.
ATCATATTTTTGAAAAATGATATATTCCAAGATCCAACTGCATTCACATTAGAAGGGGCACAATGATTAAAACTCTGAAATATTTACAATGTGTTAGAGAAAGGAAAAGCCGGTGAAGTTTATGCCTGACCATTCATTTCCTCCTCTACATCCACCTAGTAGGGAAAAGGGAATTCAAAATCCGAAAAATCTCAAATTCTGTACAACCTGTGTTTTGGAAAAATGAGTGTCAATAAAGTACATATTGATACAGGATTCTTCTCCCCAATCGTTTATTCAATCAAAGGGCTGAAGTGCATGTTGCGAAAACGACTCCAAGAACCACTGCTGTTTTTTCAAAAAACTCCTGTCTGAATTTTATACAGAGGCGAGAAAGGTCTTCATCCTCAGAGCACTCCAACTGAACAAAATTGATCTCTAAGAATGGGTCCCTGACGATGCCTCCCTCCTCACTTCAAAGGAATCAATACACTTGGACTATACACACAGACAAAGCAACTGTTCTTGCCGAAGCGAGGGTTCAGCAGCAGTATCTTCAACTACCTGTGTGAATCAGAAGCATGACACCCGTATTCATAAAGTAAGCCCTACCCACAATATTTGGGCATAGAAAATACAGGTGGAATACCTGAAACCCTGTCTTCAGGTAAAGTCGCCGAGCTGCTGTATTGTTTATAGCCACGTGCACATACAAATCCTTGAGCTCTGAGGCCAAACAGAGAATCAAACCAACTAATGAGCAGAATAATTTTCATCTAGCCTTATAGAACACCATCTCACTAATGCTTATGGTGCTATTTTGAAGAAACCAACTAGTTTGGGCTTCTTACAAAAATACATGGACAAAGAAACATGTAGCTATACCATAAGAGAAATCTGTGGTCTATCTCTAAACTGTGGCTCGAGAGCAGGTGTACTGCATGCTCCAAGATCCTCCTAGCCGTTAAGTTCAATTCACTACTTACTAGAGATACCTTTTGGGGAAGATGTGGGTGGGGCCACAGGCTCTAGATCTAACTTGACTCTTCTTGGTCTGATTTGCAGATCTATTTGGACTGATTGTTATCGAGAAATGTACCTTGGCTTATACTTATCGTACTGTTTTGTCGGTTCTTTTCATTTTCCCAAAGCTCTTGAAACGAGCAAGCAAACAATGCATGGCGAGTGTGACATGGGCAAGGGCGTGGGCCACGGGCATTGCTTGTGCTTAAGCCAGTCCGCAAAAAGATCTAAGGTGTGCATGCCAAGCTCAACAACCTTTTCAAATCTGGACACAGTTACAAGTGATACTGAGAGCATGGCTTTGATTTATCTTAATTGTTTTATGTTTATTTTCTTTCTACTCCTCAAAGCTCCTGAAATGGATAGACAGACCAGACTTGGAGGTACTATCACAATGCATAGCCAGTGTGGAGCTGACGGAGATCGATGGGCCAGGGGCGGCAAGTTAATGTAGCCACATAGCTCCCTAAGCAAGGTGGAAGGTATGTAGTGTTCAGTACGTGTTCCGATCGTATCGTACATAGTACTGAATTGTATGCGTTTTAAGGTATGTAAAAATTCATATCATATAAGAGGAAAAAACCCTAAATTATAAAACAGTTTAGCATAGTTGTTTTCTGTGCTTTAACAGAGAATTTTAAGTCAAATCCCCCCCCCCCTGGCGCGTTCAAAACCCCGGCCTCGCACTGACCTCATCCTGCTCCGCAACCCTTGCATCCTCCTACCCCCGACTCCCTCCTCTTTCATGCGTTACATGTGGGCTGCCTTCACCTTTTCGGTCGCCTTCATCATCGTCTTTGACTTCCTCTTTCCAGCAGCAAACACAAAATGGTGGCCCCTGCTCCACCTCAGAGGGACTCTACTGAAGCCCCCTCGTCCGACACCACGGAGCCAACCCTTCGACTTGCTCTTTTGCCAGAAGAACGAGCGAGCTTGATGGCTGAGGTGGAATGTCTTCAAGCCACCTCGGTCATTTGCAAGATTGTTGGCACACGGCCCAGTACAGGCGAGGTTCGAGACTTGCTCCAAGCCCAACTCCTCACCAAAGTGGGCAAGATCATTAATGTGCAAATTCTCGGGAGAGGCTACTACCAGATAGAGTTTGAGTCTCCATAGATGGCAGCCAAAGTAATCTCGATCAGCTCGCTAGGCATTCGGGCGGCTCAAGCTTATTTCAGACAGTGGCACAACGGCTTCCACTTGACTACAGATGTGCTTGAGGAGGAGGGACATCTCCCTATCTCAGTCTTTTTTCTAGGACTGAGGTGGGAGTATCACAAACTGCTCACGTGTCAAGCCACTAAAGACCTACTAGGTTAGGGTTCCCCGAGCCTAACCCTAGCCAACCTGCAGATCCTAGTTAAGGAGCCTAAACCCTAGCAGAAGCAGAAGACGACGAAGTTCTCAACAACTTACAGTTCCTCGCCGAGTGGCCCAGGGGTTAGGATTAATAATCCGAACCCTAACCCCCAGCTAACTTATGAGACCTTGTCGCATGGGGCCTAAAAATAAAGCACTCACACACACACAAAATGACTTGCGTACAAACTGATGACATGGCAGCCTGCTGTAAGGACACCCGAAAACTGTGTTGAAATGATGACGTGGAAAATTGTACGGATGCCTGTGTTTTACGTTGATGACATGGCAGCTTTTAAGACCAGATGCTTTTGAACTTAATGCCTACTTTTAGTATGCCAAGGGCCTTTAAATACGAATTGTGGGCTCTCTCTCTCTCTCTCTCTCTCTCTCTCTCTCTCTCTCTCTCTCTCTCCAGTATTCAGGATCTCAGTGTGGGACCTAGACCTGTTGGAATAGCAGTGGACCATGCTCTCCTGACTTTTTCAGTCTCTTTCCAGTATAGTGCCTCTCAGACACCACGGAGGATTGCACACACACGTATACTTTTACACCAGAGACAGACTCAGTTTATGTGGAGGAGTTTTACAGGCGGATGAGGGCAGCCGAGCCTGTATATACCGTGGAGGAGATCACCACTCTATTGACGGAGATCTTGCATGGGGCAGCAGCAGAGGCATACCCACACACTCAACCAGATCAGGGAAGACGTTCTGGGAACATGCCTCAGAATAGTTGGTATGATGAGGAGTGCAGAGAGATGAGAGTTCAGATTCAGAGCGAGCTTATACTTGGAGTCATTACATATAGACAGTCTCGGATTGCCCTCCAACGTTTAGTGCGACGGAAGAAGTGGGCCTTTTTAGCCCACATGGAACGTGATTTGTATCAGCTCTTTTTGAGTTGAGATTCAGGTGAGGCCTGATGTCTCTTCCATGAGCACTCACCTCCTCCAGTGATTACCTCTCCCGAGATTTGGGGTCAGTATGCAGCATCATATATACAGTACCTAGGCAACCACCACTACCAGACCCTCTAGAACCATGTCCAGCCACTAGTACCTTCTTTACCACTGAGATGGTAAAGAATGCCATTGACAGGATGAGGACTAGGAGAGCATATGATCACGATGGTTTGGTGGCAGAGCACTTGATACATGCTAGAGATTTACTATCAGAGGTTCTTGCGCGGTTGTTTAACCGTGTCATGTGTGAGGGACTACCCGAGTCTTGGAGATTATCTACTATTGTACCTCTCTTCAAGGCAGGGGACCCCACTGGTGCCAGGGAACTACCGTACTATTATGATAGGCACACATTGGCACGGTTGTATATATCCATTCTTGAACAGCAACCGAGTAAATGGGCAGAAAATGAGGGCATACGAGCAGCAGGACAGGCTGGATTCAGGAGGGGTTTCTTCACTTTGGACCATATTCTTACACTCAGAGCCATTATTGAGGAGGGTCGGGCACATGGGAGACTGATGTACTCTTACTTTGTGGACTTCCGCAAAGCATTTGACAAAATGCCGAGGGCCAGATTGATGCGCAGGCTACTGAAGTTGGGGGTACCCACAGAGATCATATGGGGGATCATGGCTTTATACAGCTCAGTGACTGGTCAAGTACGCACTCTTGAGGGGATTTCTGACATTGTTCATTCCACTATTGGAGTGAAACAGGGGTGTCCTTTGTCCCCTACACTTTTTGGTATGTATGTAGATGAGCTCTCTGACTACATTGACAGAGAGGGCGACAGAGGCGCTCAGCTAGCAGGGACATGGATCCCTTTATTATTATATGCTGATGATATTGTGTTGATATCAGAGTCACCAGAGGGCATGCAGAGACAGTTGGATGCATTGCACAGCTTTGCAGAGGATAGTGGACTGTCTGTGAACCTTGGTAAAACCAAGGTTATGGTGTTTAACACCACACCACAGTGGGTCAAGAGATCGGCACCTACACTCATATATGGTTAGGACAGAGCCTATGCGGCATTGGGAGGGCTAGAGAGGATGTGTTTGCAGGTTCAGTTTCAAGAACCACAAACAAAGCTATGGCTCTTTGATACTTTGGTTGCTTCAGCTATGCTTTATGGGGTCCAGGTTTGGGGACCATCTGTGAATCATGACAATTGGAGGAGCATGGAGAGACCCTTGGTATTTATGATATCCCGGATGATTAGAGCCAAGGCCTCCGTACCACATGCGATTATTCGAGCGGAGGTAGCCGCCCCTCCTATAGAGATTGAGGCTCTTACCAGATCAGTGTCCTTTATGCACAGTCTATGGGATACACATAGAGACACATATACTAGATTGGCTCTTGAGTCCTCTAGACAGTTAGCAATGCAGGGAGACGCATCATGTTGGTATGCACAGATGACCTCATGGTTTCAGAGGCATGGTTTCAGCATGGATAGATTGCCTCCTTTTCAGTATTCCCTGGATGCACCCTCCCTGCTAGTCACACAAACGGAGATATCATTAGACTCATTTGTCAAGATCTTATACAGTTGGACACCAGGAGGACATGGGTAGAGCCGATACAGGAATTGGGCACGAAGATGGCTTTCTACAAAGAGCATCTTCTCCAACTTTCGGGACATGGGTTTGTGATTCGTCCGAGCTACATGGACACTCATTTGTCTCATGGTCTGCGATGTGCTATTGGTCACACCAACTGGAGATTGAGACAGGTAGATTCAAAGGGATACCACCGGAGTCTAGGATATGCCAACTATGCGATAGAGAGCCAGAGACAGAACTACACTACAAAAGCCATTGCACTGTGTATTATGAGATACGAGGGCGCTTCCATTGCTTATTCAGGGAGGGTTTTGGACCCCTAGATAGAGTCATGAGGTATCAGGATCAGAGATGCCTTGGCTTATATCTACTTGAGCTACACCGACATAGAGATAGTCTGCTGAGGAGACATGGAGTACGACAGTCACAGAGACAGATCACAGACTTCTTTGGATCGAGGGAGCCAGGAGACCAACCACCTGCACAGAGTTGTACCCACATTCATACCACAGGCACCCTCATTGACAGGGCGATTGAGCTCGGGAGATCGAGACTGTAAGGTGCAGCGGAATGAATGTTGTATTTTCTCAAGATTACTGATCTTTATTTGCTCAAGGTTCCTTTTAGTTCTTAGGGAAGGAGAGATCCTTCCGTCTTTATGGAGAGTGCTATGATCACGAACAAAGTGAGTGGATATTGTGCGTGCAAATGAATGAGACTGCGAGAAGGAGAGAAAAGAGATACGACACCCGAGAGGTTGTAAAACCCTCCTCCGAAGGCCCCACTCTCGTCGGCGAGAGTGGTCTAACTTTGATTGCACAAAGGTATACAATGATGATGCATGGACTGATGCAAATGGGCTATGTCGATGACGACGATGATGACTTTAGGGCTGATTTTGGGTCCTCTTCTATCTGCTGTCCACAAGGGCTTAATGGCTAAGAATCTAGGTGATCTTGGGGCTAATTCATGTGACTGAAAATCCCTGTTTTTGTCGATGGTTCTAGGCTGAATAAAAACGCTGAAGTCAAGGGGTCAGGCTGCGTTTTTAAATGGCTGTTGCAGGCTGAAAACGCTGAAGCTTTTCTGCGTTTTTCAAGGGCTGAAACTGAAGTATAAACGCTGGTTCTGCTGCAGGGCTGAAGTGCGTTTTTGAGGCTGAAATCGCTGAGGATCTGCAAGGATGGCTAGCGTTAGTAAAAGGTTGATGCTGCTGCCAGTAAAGGGTAAAAACGCCAGGCAAGAAGGTACTTGGATGGCGATGGCTGAATCTCGGAAAGCGCCAAGGGAGGGAGAGGGCTAGCGATGAGGAAAACGCTGGCTGGTGGTGGAGTGGCCTCGCCAAGGGGCTTGGGGAGGGTCTTGCTGAGAGAGGGAGGGAACACCTGTTGCTTGCGAAAGCCTGCTGTGCTCCTTGCTCATCTGCCCAATTGTGCTAACTTGGGTTTGCTTATATATTAACTTACCCAATTTGCCCTACTGAATACCCAACAAAAGTCACTTAATAAGTAAGTGAAAAATGTTAAAAATAGGAAAAAATAGGATAAAGTCACTTGAAAAATCCCCAAACTAACTCTGATGGAATCTGATGGAAATGCTTATGCTTATGCAGTGTGCAACCAGAGGATATGCATCTACACTGAGTGGCTGGGCATGCACGGTCTACGAATAGACTCACAAAAGTGCCAGATCACTTCTAATCTAAACTGACTGGACTGATGGGAACTCTGCTATGGTGTAGCTTGTCCACGGACACATAGGGTTGGATGTGTCATGTGACACCTTTCTGCTTTGCGTTCATTTCGTTCATCGCGCTCGCATTCGAAAGCAAGGCTATTGGTTTCTTCTTGTGCCAACGCAACACGATTCGCTTCCAAAGTGACGCGAGTTGCTTCTTGTTGTGCCAGCATCATGTCCATCATTGACTTGACCATCATCTCCATAGGAATTAGAACAACCCGTGGCGTAGATGGCGAAGGGGGAGGGGGAGGGTTGGAAAAATCTCCTGATGGGGAGAATCCTTCGTCGCCTCTCTAATGCTCATCACCTGTATGCGAAGTATCCATTCCGCTTCGGGTGACGACCATGCACTAGGATCTTTGGTTCTTAAGTTGACGAGGAACTTGGTTCTTGAGGGTCTTGAGGTTCTTGAGGTTCTCGAGGTTTCCTTATGCTTGCAAATCGTGTTGGAGAAAGATCTTTTCACCCGAGTTCTACCCTTTTCTGCGGGCGCACCCCTTGGCGGCCTTGCGCTCACACCAAGGTTGCATTTTCCCACCTCACGTCGATTTGCCAGCCGCTAAGTGCACGGTCCGCTCTCAATGAGTGAAAAGAGACACGAGGGGAGGCTGGACAAGCCCTTCTTTCTTGGGATTCCTGTCACGCTTCAACAAAACACGATTAGGAATCGACACACCCAAGCGAACTTGGGTTCGTGCGACCACAACAAGCAAAAAAATTCTTGTGGTTCTTGTGGTTCTTTCCTCGAGTAATGTAGAACACTTCCAAAGCTCTGATACCAATGTAAGGTGCAGCGGAATGAATGTTGTATTTTCTCAAGATTAGTGATCTTTATTTTCTCAAGGTTCCTTTTAGTTCTTAAAGGAAGGAGAGAGACTTCCGTCTTTATGGAGAGTGCTACGATCACGAACAAAGTGAGTGGATATTGTGCGTGCAAGTGAATGAGACTGAGAGAAGGAGAGAAAAGAGATACAACACCGGAGAGGTTGTAAAACCCTCCTCCGAAGGCCCCACTCTCGTCGGCGTGATTGCACAAAGGTGTACAATGATGACGCATGGACTGATGCAAATGGGCTATGTCGATGACGACGATGATGACTTTAGGGCTGATTTTGGGTCCTCTTCTATCTGCTGTCCACAAGACTTAATGGCTGAGAATCTAGGTGATCTTGGGGCTGATTCATGTGGCTGAAAATCCCTGTTTTTGTCGAAGGTTCTAGGCTGAATAAAAATGCTGAAGTCAAGGGGTCAGGCTGCGTTTTTAAATGGCTGTTGCAGGCTGAAAACGCTGAAGCTTTGCTGCGTTTTTCAAGGGCTGAAACTGAAGTATAAATACTGGTTCTGCTGCAGGGCTGAAGTGCGTTTTTGAGGCTGAAATCGCTGAGGATCTGCAAGGATGGCTAGCGTTAGTAAAAGGTTGATGCTGCTGCCAATAAAGGGTAAAAACGCCAGGCAAGAAGGTACTTGGCTGGCAATGGGCTGAATCTGGGAAAGCGCCAAGGGAGGGAGAGGGCTAGCGATGAGGAAAACGCTGGTTGGTGGTGGAGTGGCCTCGCCAAGGGGCTTGGGGAGGGTCTTGCTGAGAGAGGGAGGGAACACATGTTGCTTGGGGAAGCCTGCTGTGCTCCTTGCTCATCTGCCCAATTGTGCTAACTTGGGTTTGCTTATATATTAACTTACCCAATTTGCCCTACTGAGTACCCAACAAAAGTCACTTAATAAATAAGTGAAAAATGTTAAAAATAGGATAAAGTCACTTGAAAAATCCCCAAACTGACTCTGATGGAATTGATGGAAATGCTTATGCTTATGCAGTGTGCAACCAGAGGATATGCATCTACACTGAGTGGCTGGGCATGCACGGTCTACAAATAGACTCACAAAAGTGCCGGATCACTTCTAATCTAAACTGACTGGACTGACGGGAACCCTGCTATGGTGTAGCTTGTCCACGGACACATAGGGTTGGATGTGTCACGTGACAGAGACGACCACGACCGAGACATAGGAGCACACTCCATCGACGGAGACTCCAGCAGAGGATCAGAGGCATTCTAGTACGACACCCAGAGTGTCATTGAGGGCCTATTCTACATTTTCACATTTCACACTTCATTTTTACATTCAGTACTTTTTGTACCTGTACTTCAGACATTATATTAGATTCACCACTTTGTATCTGATGGTCTCATAGGTCATTTTGGCCTTTTGAAGACGTTAATATATCATTTCATTTCATCTCTCTCTCTCTCTCTCTCTCTCTCTCTCTCTCTCTCTCTCTCTCTCTCTCTCTCTCTCTCTCTCTCTCTCTCTCTCAGCCCGGCAGCGTTTCTGCCCTAGCCTAGCTTCGTTTCTGCGTGTCCCCCTTGGGCGAGGGCGGCCCTGTGGGGGGCGTTAACACACAAGCTATGCCCCCTTGCCCAGCCTGACTCTATTACAACCTTCGACCTGCTACTACGACTTTGCTACGTCTTCACTATGACTGTTGCATTTCTGCTACGACCTCCTGCTACGTTTCTGATGCGACCTCTTGCTGCCTGGTCGTCAGCACACCAAGGGCTCGGATTCAAGAGACTCTCTCTCTCCCCATCTCTCTCAGCTCGTCTGTCATGGATGCTTGAGAGACAGTCGCTGCCTGCATCATCGCCTACATCATTGCTAGAAGGCTCTGGAAGAATCTAGAAGGATCTAGAAGATTCTAGAAGGTTCTAAAAGTATAAAGCAAATTCTATAAGTTTCTAGAAGCTTGGAGAAGATTATGGAAGAACCTAGAAGGTTCTGAAAAACTCTAGAAAGTTGCAGAAGGATCTAGAAGGTTCTAGAAGAACTAGAAGGATCAAGAAGTTTCTAGAAGCTTGGAGAAGATTCTGGAAGAATTGCCAAGGAAGCAAACTGAGATGGGAAGGTATGCCTCCTCGACAAGAACGTCGCTAGCTAGGTCGAAACCATGGCACCACTGTCAAAAATGAGCTCGAACTGCTCAGATGGCCAGGGGGCTCATCGCAATGACTTTGGACGCCATCTTGGGAGTCTAAAACTCTATCTGGTAGTAGCCACATCCGAGAAGCTGAATGTTGAGGATCTTGCCCACCTCTGCTAAACGGTGGGCCTGGAGGAGATTACGCACCTCTCCTCTGCTAGGATGGGTGCTGAGATCTTGCAAATAACAGAAGTGGCCTGAAGGCGCACCACCTTACCTCTGCCTCTAAGATCGCTTGCTCTGTCGGTGAGAGAGCAAGTCGAATAGTGGGTTTCGCAGGGTCGGGCGAGGGGGCTTCCATCGAGTCCCTATGTGGCAGAGCAGAATCCTCCATCTGTGTCTGCTGCTACGATGACGACCGAGGAAGAGCGAATGAGAGGATGTCAAGTCGAGGTCAAGAGGCGGCACCCCTGTCTTGAGCAAACAAGGGGTAGAGGATGAGGAGGCAGGACAGGGACGAAGAAAAGAAAGGGGGGGGGGGGGGATTTTGGGGCGGGGCGGGGCGGGTGCTAGCAGATTACAAGGGCTGGCGGGAGGGGCACGTGCTGGCAGGGCTAGCAGGCTGCAGGGGGGAGAGCTGGGGCGGGAGAGAGCTGAGAGCAGCGCGTAGGGCGCGCGGGGGGGATTTCGGGGCGGGGCGGGTGCTAGCAGATTACGAGGGCTGGCGGGAGGGGCACGTGCTGGCAGGGCTAGTGGGCTGCAGGGGGGCGAGCTGGGGCGGGAGAGAGCTGAGAGCAGCGTGTAGGGTGCACGCGGGGGGGGGGGGGGGGGGGGGGGGGGGGGGGGGGGCAGCGAAGGCGATGGCGTGCGCACGGAGGGCAATGAGCTCGGAAGAGGTATTACCTGCCGCCAAGACTTAATCCGACTAACGCCGGAAGGAGTGATACCGACAAACCCGCACCATCTGGATCATAATTTTGGTCCAGAGAAGGGGGGTCTGTTTGCAGGAATTCCGGAGTGGATTCGAACCCTCGGCGCACCTCCGCTAGACGAACAAATTCTGTGGAGTCCACTTGGGCAGATCTGTTTGTGACTTCTATCGTTTCCTCTTGAAATGCCCTTTCCCCCATGGTTCTTCCAGTTCCGCCAGAGTGGCATCTCGGATTATGAGAGATTGCCGCAGCTCGCGTTTATACCTTGGCGAGGAGGAGGCAGCCCATGAGACCTTGTCCACTGAAACATGATATCCGCCGTGCCTCAGTGGTAAGCGCCATGAACACCGCCTCCGTAAATACCGCCAATCCGTGGTTGATCGTGGTCGCCAGTTTTACCCGTGTGCAATATTGAAAGCAGAATACATGGAAACTACTTCATGGCACACAAGGTACAGAAGACCAAGAATCATTGTGGGCTCAGTAATTTTTATGACAACATAATGCCTTTGCATTCCAAGCATATCACATAACCGTATGTTTTGAAAATTACCTTTTAGACTCTCATTAAAAGATATTCAGGATAAAGTGAAAACACACACTTAGAGATGAGGAAAATTCGGTCAAAAAACTATCTTTTAAACTCTTTGTGATAATAAGTATGTTTTCAAATTGTTTGATTACTGTAGAAGCTAATTTACATAGTTGAAAATCAAGGTCATCTAAACTTGGATGAAATCCTTACTCCAGCTCTTTGCTGCCTTTATGGCAACCTCCAAAAGATTAGAAGCAACTCCTTGACGGCGAGCTGACCTTGCCACACAAACATTTGCGATGTAGCCACACCTGCGCTCCGGCTCCATAACTGTGAAGAGACTAGCAGTTACCACCTCCTGCTGTAAAGTAAATGAGCATTCCTCAACCCACAAACCCAAACAAAATTATCACAACTTGCATGTTATAAGAGGCCCAAGCTCTCAAATGTCACCTTAGGGAAATTCTCTCCTCGCACAAGCTGACGTATACTCACATCAAGAGTACCAATTACCCGATCCCGCAACGTGAGTTGGGAGATCATTCCAATCTCATTCCGAAGTCCCTCTGGAGCAACCTGCAGAATTAAGGTAAGACGACCACATAATGCTGAAAAAATAATACATTAGAACACATAAAGTCTACCCTTACCGCGAGTAGACAAATGCACTTCAAACATTGACCCTGTTTCCCCAAACACCTCCTTTTTAAAGCAGTAAACTCCTGTATAGAGATAATTTTCTTGAGCCTTTGTCTCATGTACACAAAATACAGAACAGCAAAATAATCATGACACTGCAGAAATCCAGCAAAAGCCGTACCTGCTCTGCAAACCTCTTTTGATAGCTCTCGATATACCTGTTGCAGAGAGCCCTGTAATCACTACATTAAAACTTCAGAGATGCATAAATGCTAATTGGGGATTAGAAAGTGTAACATGCTCACCGAAAATATGGTTGTCCTTCAGTGTAGATTTCTGCACGCAACCATGCTGCAGCCTATCAAACAACACAACCAGCACTATGGTCCAAATTTGTATGTGAAGGTCCTTATATTCAGTGCTCTCCTGTAAGCACATACACCTCATACCTGCTCATGGTGCCTTGTGTTTAACTATGCCAATTGTGCCTCTGGGTTTCGGTGTAAGTGCCTACATGCATTCATGCAGCTCCACACCCACCTACCTGTACACCCATCTATCTATTTACTCAGGCAAATGCACTCAAGAGTTTCAAAGTATTTGGCCATCCGCTTTCTATTTTTGGGTTGGTCATGTGTGTGTGCACACACGCATGTGCGTAAGCATGATGCATGCGTGTGCATGAGAGAGAGAAAGAGACGTATGTAGATTTTTGTGAAAGAGGGGGGAAGGGGGGTCATCAGTGGTGGAGTGAAGTGCGTCCACCTATCCAGGTAACATAAAGGGAAAGTACCCTTGGACCATTTTACAGAATCTCAAACATGTGTGTAGAGGGTGAGTGGAAGGTTTCTTTGCTATGTGGGGTGGATGGGTGCGGGGGGGGGGGGGGTGTTGTGACGCATTACCCAGTATTCTTCATCTAAAACAGCCTCTCGCACCATGTAGTTGCCACATGAAATCATGTATGGCCTCTCGAATTCAAGACCTAATACTCCCACACCTTTTAGCTCAGCCTTTTGAAGTTTCAATGAGCTTTCTTGTGGAAGAGGAGAGAGAGTGCAGCAGCTTTGCAAGACAGTGCTATATGTTGCTTTTGTCTTCCAATGACATGGTTCACCAAATCCCCTACAAATACCCAGAGAAAAAAGAAGTCTTTTTAAAAACAGTCATCTCTGCTATATGGTATAAACATATTCCCTCATTGCTATTATGCCATACAGTGGCAATACACATACAACGCCAGGAGCAATGCTATGCTGTGAATTCTAAAAATTGAAATGCATCCTTTTAATTTTTACTGTTCTGAATTGTAAGTAATGTTTTTGCTTTCAAAATAAACAATTATCTAGACTTCTATAAAAGCATTGTGTTGATAGACTCACATTTCCTTCAAGAAAACTGATGTCGTGCACGTTTCAGATGGGGGCCTCGATGTCCCATGCCCGGGTGAAAGATCTTTTGAAGTGATTTGCCCTCCTAGAACTTTTGCCCGCTTTTGGTTTACTTTAACAGGTATATAGATTCCAACACACTACATTGTACGAAGCAATCCAAAGGCATTTTTTTAGATACCTAATGATAGCATGATATGGTAATGATGCGTGTGAGCACATATAGGACCGTTTTTTCCCAAAGAAATTTACATTGCGGCACCATAGAGGAAGAAAATTATGAATTAAGCACATGCTTCACCATATGTAAGTCACCTAGGTATTCTCCCTACGACCTTAGCATTGGAACAGTATTTCTTTTGGCCAAGCCTATAAGCAAACATCGATCAGTATGTTAGGGAATGCTTAGTTGCCAAAAAGTAAGTACGATTGGCATAAGATGCCTGGGTTACTCCAACCTTTGCCCGTGCCTGATCAACCTTGGGAGAGTATTGCCATGGATTTTATGATGGATAAGACTCAGACTCGAAATGATGCAATCTAGACCATTGTGGACAAATTTAGTAAGCAAGCTCATTTGATTCTAGTCAAGAAAAGGATCGAAGCAGATCATCTGGCTAGGGTTTTCTAGCACAGACTTTCAAGCATCATGGGATGCCCAAGTCTATTATGAATGATTGAGATCCTCGCATGATAAGAAACCTTTGGTGTGCCTTGTTTGATAATCTTGGTAAGAAAATTTTTAGTCTGCATATGATCCCCAAACGGACAGGTAGAGTGAGATTGCCAATTACACAGTGTTGGATATGTCGAATCTTATGTGTCGGACAAACAGTCTGACTAGGAAAAGTATTTGCCTCTTGTCAAGTACGCATATAACAATACCGTACATTCCTCTACGGGGAAAGCTCCTTTTAAGATTTTTTACAGTAAGCCTTTTTTTTTAAAAGATCCTTCTATTAGTTAATGAAACTGCCCATAGGACTACAACCACCTCTACAAGAGAGGGCTACAACAATCATGATGGGGAGACTCTCCCAATGAAAAAACAACATATATACAGTGAGGCTAAATCAAGAGATGGGAGGAGGGAAAAGCCACACAAGTGGACAGTAGTGCCATCTGAGCACACCTTGGACCATGGTGAAGAAAGGCCCAGGACGCCATAGTCGAAGGAAAGCCTCTCTACGCTCCCGCATGCGGTCGGGAACTGCCCTTGAGTCTCTCGAACTGTCCTCTGAGAGTATGGATCAACTCTAGCCAAAGATCCCGAACAATCTCTGTTGGTGGTACAGGGCGAGCCTCAGAGATGCGGAAGCACCGGGCCCGCCAGATGAACCAGAGTATCAGGCCACTGATGAGCTCCCAACACTCCTCTCTCTCACTGCACCACTCCTGTGGAGTAAGCTCTGTAGCAGGCTGAGTGTAGGCCGACCCCCCTGCATCACTATCATCTTGCTGGTGGAAGATAGCTCAAACTGTAGTGCCGGGGCCCGTGAGAGTGGACCAAGTAGCTGTCCCCTAAGTGTACTGCCGAGCTGTGGAAAGAGTTGGCATCAACCAAAGGACACGAAGCCACACCTACTGTGCCAAAGGACAGTCCCAAAGACAGTGACGATGACTCTCCACAGGGTGGTCACAAGCTGCACATGCGGCCGACAGACCACTGTGTACAAGCCAGCTTCCAACTGTTGTAGCTCTGTGTGCAACTAGCCACTGGAACAAAGTCACTCGTCTCGGCTGTCTGGAGTGTAATAGACTTGGACACTCCAAGTCAAGAATCCACCACAACACCACAAATAATCACTTCAAACAGTTCACAGTTCACAATTGATTCGACACTGGCCTGGCGGAGTTCCGTGCCTAGAGATATTGGCCCCAAAGACTGGTGCCCCTTTCGGTATTTCTTTTTGTATTACTCTGTGTTCAAAGTACAAGAGTGCGGACAGGGGCTCACAATCAGACTCTGCGTCCAGATGCTCTGAGTTATGAGAGGCCAACCCACTTGTTTAAAGATTACATGGGTTGCTAAAAGCAGAGCCCAAAAGCTGTAAATCAAAAGCTCTTCATAAATAAAGCAGAAGAGGTTTTTCTCTCACAAGCCATCTTGGCAATAAAAGCAAAGCTTTTAAAAATAAAAGCTCTCTCTCTCTCTCACATTGCTATAAAGCGTACAATAAAGCAGCCAGCGTCCCAAAAGCAGCCCACGCAGAAATCTGTTGTCCATACAGTTCTGCCACGTGTCAGCGTGGAATGCGCCGCAAATTGCAGAAGCTGCCACATCAGCATTTCTGCGCAGTTTTCGGGAATTTCAGCCACGTCAGCATTTAGGGTTCCCATCGGGGGGGTGTGTGGATGTGTACTGGCACGCCACGTCACCCGTTTGTGACATACCCCTCTCTTGAAAGCATTGTAATCGCCCTCGATTACGCCTACAAAACAGACAGAAGCCATAAACTGTCTTAGCAGACACTAACTGTTAGTACCTACACACTAGGAACACACATCTAGCACATGTACCAATCGACAGTCACATCACATGACAAATCACATTCATTCGGATCTTAGACCATGATTTATCCGCAATGCAGTTAGCAATCGCATCTAGATCCACTCAGGACCTCATAGATGCCCGAGTGACTAACACCTATTGCAACCATGTCTATTCGAGATCATTTAGACCAAAATGTTGCAATCATTTCGTCTATCAGTTCCTGCACTTAAAAACAAGTCAAGAACAAATCAGTTTCATATTTTCCAGAATTCCATTTCATAAAGTCGTACAGCAGAATACTGTCATCTCTCGGTATTCCTGAAGCTCAAAGAGACATCAGTTACTCTAGTATTCTAAAAAAAAAATCAAGGCATATGTTGACAAAGGAGCGGAGTAACTCCCCTCTTGTGCAACCCACTGCACCATATCTCCGCCCAAGCTGAATTCGGGGTTCCATTTGAAGTAGACTATGCTAAACCAAAAGCTTCAAGCTAAAGGTTCACAATCTGAGGAGTATCTGCTATGTCCTCCTCCTCCATCCACTTCGCATCCAATGCAAGGTAGTTCTTGAATTTAACCAAGAACCCCCTTCTTACTTTACCCTTATTCCTTGTGTCCTTATGTGCCAAAATCTGTTTAGGAACAAGGATCTCCTCGTTTTCTTTCACTTCAGGTTGCTCATCAGGCTCCCCATCTTCGGGCACATCACCTTTGAAAGGTTTCAAGAGACTTACATGAAATGCATTGTGAATCCTCCAAGTGTCAGGCAGTTTCAATCGAAAGCAGACATCATTGATCTTTTCGGAGATCTGGAAAGGTCCGTAGTATCTCATACTACGCTTTGGAAAAAGCCTCTCCTTTCCCTTCTTCTTTCTCAGGCGTGCCTTCTCAAAACGTAAGAGCACCCAATCATCCTCCTTCAATTTCAAATCACGACGATGGAGATCCGCTGCCTTTTTCTGTCTTTCCTAAGATTTGTGCAAAGCCTCGCGAACCTTGGCAAAAGCTGTGTCTAAGTCGCGCGTGTACTCATCAGCTTCAAAAATCTTATCTTTCGTGCTTAGGAAGGGTGGAACCTTTGCAGCACCTTCAATAATCTCAAATAGCGTCTTTCCGGTCGAAGAGTGTGTCGTGTTGTTATAGGCAAATTCCACCAAAGGTAATTACTTTTCCCATTGAGTCTTCTGATCCGAGATATAAGACTTCAATAAATCTAAAACCACTGAATTGGCAATCTCAGATTGCCCGTCAGTATGCGGGTGGAAAGAAGACGAGAACTACAACCGCGTGCCAACGTTCTCCCAAATTGCCTTTCAAAACAAACTCGTGAATCTGGGATCCCTGTCAGAGACAATCGTCTCAGGCATGCCATGTAATCTGAAAATCTGGGCCACAAACAGTCTCGCTAAGTGATCCGGCTTGACTGTTTTCTTTACTCGAATAAAATAAGCCTACTTGCTAAATCTGTCAATAACAGTCCAGATACCATCGTGACCACTCTGTGTTCTCGGGAGATCAAAAATGAAATCCATTGCAATACTTTCCCAGGGGCGGGTGGATATGGGTCAGGGCTGTAACAATCCTTGTGCTTTATGCCTGTCAAACTTGACCTTCTGGCATACCAAGCACCTGCGCAAAAACTCGTCCACATCCTTCTTGAGTCTCGGCAAAAAGAAGTATCTCTCTACCCCTTTCATGGTGGTAGCAATGCCGCGGTGACTCGTAAAAGGCGGACAGTGGCATTCACTCATAACCTTTTCCCTCAACGGCTGTGTAACGCACAACATGGTTTTCCTCACCAAGTAGCCATCCCGAATGGAATATCCTGCTACTGTCTCCCCATGCTGTATCCGTGTGAAAACGTCTGCAAAATCCGTAGACCGCACCCAGACTACGACCACAAGCATCACAATATACTTCAAATGACTAATGCAAGTCCGGCAAAGTCAAAACTAGTCACGTAGTCAATTTTTCTTTCAATGTCTGAAAGGCAGTCACCTCTGTGGGTCCCCACGAGAAAGGGACTCCTTTTTGTGTCAAGATATGCAAAGGGGAAGCAACCTCTGCAAACTTTTGAATGAACCATATGTAGTACGAACACAATCCCAAGAAGCTTCTAACTTCATGAACATTCTTCAAATCGGGCCAATCACGGATAGTCTCTATCTTGGCCGGATCCATCTGCACTCCTGTTGATGACCCAATGTGTCCCAAAAAATGTATCTCTGGTAGAAAAAATTCACTTTTCTTCATATTAATCACTAACTTGTGATCTCGCAATGCCTGAAAGACTTGAAGCAGATGATCTCTATGTTCTGCCTCATCCTTGGAGAAAACAATGATGTCGTCAAAGAAAGTGCCAACAGATAGCCTGTACTCTCGAAAAATCTTGTCCATCATCCGGTTAAATGTCACAGGAGCATTGGTTAGGCCAAAAGGCATCACCAAAAACTCAAATAACCCAAAAATCGTCCAAAAGGCTGGCTTGTAGACGTCTCCCGGCGCGATTCAGATCTAATGATATCCACTCTTCAAACCAATCCTGCTAAAACACGAGGATCCCTGTAATCTGTCGAGTATATCATCGATCCTAGGAATCGGAAATCTATTCTTGATGGTGATTTTGTTGGGAGCTCTATAATCGATGCACATTCTCCAAGATCCGTCTTTCTTCAAAACCAATAACACTGGAGAGCAATAGGGTGAAGTACTAGGCTGGACAAGACCCTTTTCCAAGAGGTCTTTCACTTGATTCATAATCTCTTCGTTCTGGGCTCCACTCACACGGTAAGGTGGCTAGTTCGGTGGCGTGCTTCCAGGAATCAAATCGATGGTATGATCTTCAGGACGAGCGGATAGTAACTCGCTTGGCAGGCCCTTTGAGAAGCAATCAGCATGAGAGTGGAGAAAATCCTGGCTTTCTTTATCAAGTTCAGATATATTTGTACTATCCTCATCACTCAACTCTTTCATAAAGATCGAGTAAACAAACAAACTGGATTTCATTAACTTTGAAATGGTCGAAGCCGATACAGTAGGGACAAACTCGCCCTTAAGTTTAATGTCAAGTACAATGGTTCTGCCCTTCTCTGTGGTCAATGTCGCTTTCCTCGCCCGATAGTTGACCACGGCGTTGTTCTTGTGGTACCAGGGAATTCCCAAGAGAACACGACAACCTTCCAAAGGCATTATATAGAAGTCCTCATGCCCCAAATACCCCTGACAATGCAGTCGAAGTTTTCCAATGACAGATGTAATGGCTACGTCCCTGCCGGGTGCCGCTAGAACTACCTCCGCAAGTGGTGCCATCCGATCGAGAGTGATCTCGAGCCGCGCCGCCAATTCCGGTGAAATGAAGTTGGCCTTGGCTTCTCCATCAAAGAAGATCAGGGCTTCTTGGTCTTTCACTTTGTCCCAAGCTCGGCAAAGTTCTGTACTCTCGTCCAACGTGCTGGGATCAGTACCCACGCAATCTAGAACCAGTCTTGTTTTCATCTTGCCTTTTCTTCCATGTTTCTCAGCTGCTCTTGAACTCTCGGGCCTCTCGTCGTCCTTGTCGTCTTGTTCTTTCTGTGCCTTTTTAGGGCACTTCGCGGAGATATGTCCAATTTCCCCGCATCCAAAGCACTTCCCTTCCTTGATGTAGCGGGCTCTCTCATGAGGAGTAAGCTTGGGTCATGCATCTTTCTTTTCTGGGTTGCTCTTCCTCTTTCTACTTTCATTTGTCGAAGTTTGTCCGGCTCTTTGCGTCATGATCTCATCTGTGGGGTAGGTCAAACTGCCAAAATGAATGGCAAAACCCCGTTTCGCATGACTCATCAACTCCTAAATGGAAGCTGACTTCTGTTCCAAGCAGTGATCTCCGATCTCTGTAGGAAGACCCAAGGTAAACCGCTCAATTTGTTCCTTGAACGAGATCTTCTTGAATGAAGAGGCGGGTAGAAAAGAGCTCTGAAATCTCTCGCAATAAGCGTCCACTGTATCCTTCTTGGTCATCCGAAGATGGTTCCAAGCAGTTCGTATATCGCGTTCATACTCTCGAGTCAACCAAGAAGAAATAAAAAGTCTCTTGAATTTTAGCCATTTACTCTCTTGTTTAATAGAAGCATGGACCACCAAGTTCGAGTATTCCCCTTACAGTAAGAGGCAGCTCTCTGAATCTTAGAGTGCTCTGAGTAACGCCCTCCCGCAAAGCGATGTCAAATTGCTGTACAAAAGACAAAGCCTTGGAAGCATCACTATAACCAGAAAACGTGTCAAATTTAATTGACTGTCCACCTTCCTTAAACTCTCGGACTTTCTTGCTTGTCTTCCAGAAAGTCATACTGGTTGGCTTTGTAAAAATTATTCTTCTTTGCATAAAAGCTGCTGTCATCAGAGTCCAAACTTGACGAGTCCTCTGTAGAACTGTCAACCACGGGGCAAGATTTAGACTTCTTTGCCTTTTCCTTGCCCTTTCCGAAGCATTGCTTTTGCTTTGCTTTTTGCCCTTTCTGTCTTCTTCGCTCGAGTCAGATGAGCTAGAAGAACTGTCAAAAGAAGAAGAAGAAGAAGAAGAATTGGGTACTCCTCCAAATCGAACACGCTTCTTCTGTTTCTTTGCCTTTTGAAAAGTAGACTGACGACCCAAATAACTTGGGAAGTTAGTGCTTTTCTTCTGCTTTTTGTCGTGCTTTTTAACTTTGTTCTGCGCGTCAAAAAACTGAGCAATTCGTGCATCAACCACCTCTTCTAATTCTTTCTTTGCATACCTCTTGGAAGTAAGAGGTTTCTTGAGAGCGGGTTTTCGGGATGGTTGTGTGGTCTTTTGCC
This sequence comes from Adiantum capillus-veneris, assembly GCF_014529385.1. NCBI lineage: Eukaryota > Viridiplantae > Streptophyta > Polypodiopsida > Polypodiales > Pteridaceae > Adiantum > Adiantum capillus-veneris. The sequence goes on along the minus strand of NC_140949.1, from coordinate 116,300,064 downwards.
ACTATGTGTGCACCTCCTCGAAAGAAGTCTGGCTCATATATTTTGCCAATTTCGGGTCCTTGGCAAAATTAAGCATCATCTTTGTTGCATCGCCGATCAACTGATGACGCTCCATCTCCTGACGCTCCGCCTGAGTAGGCTGAGGCGGGCCGTACTCCTTGCCTGAATCTTCATTGTGATCCCTTCCCGCATCTCCGGATGCAGAAGGAGTCGACTGATCTTTGCCAGAAGCCATAGGTGTCGCGGAAAAAATAAATTAGGGATCGGATTTCCCGTAGAAGAGAAATCGGTCGTTCTCTGATACCACTGTAACAGACTTGGACACTCCAAGTCAAGAATCCACCACGACACCACAAATAATCACTTCAAACAGTTCACAATTCACAATTGATTCGACATTGGCCAGTGGAGTTCCATGCCTAGAGATATTGGACCCAAAGACTGGCGCCCCTTTCGGTATTTCTTTTTGTATTAGTCTGTGTTCAAAGTACAAGAGTACGGGCAGGCACTCACACTCAAGACTCTGCGTCCAGATGCTCTGAGTTATGAAAGGCCAGCCCACTTATTTAAAGATTACATGGGTTGCTAAAAGGAGAGCCCAAAAGCTGTAAATCAAAAGCTCTTCATAAATAAAGCAGAAGAGGTTTTTCTCTCACAAGCCATCTTGGCAAGAAAAGCAAAGCTTTTAAAACCTTTCTCTCTCACATTGCTATATAGCATACAATAAAGCAGCCAGCGTCCCAAAAGCAACCCACGCAAAAATCTGATGTCCGTACAGTTCTACCACATGTCAGCATGGAAAACGTCGCAAATCGCGGAAGCTGGCACGTCAACATTTCTGTGCAGTTTTCGGGAATTTCAGCCACGTCAACATTTAGGGTTCCCATCGGGGTGTGTGTGTGGATGTGTATTGTCACACCACGTCACCCGTTTGTGACATGGAGTCCCACAACCACTCCCAAAAAGCTGTCAAGAACTCAACTGTGAGACCCTCCTCCTGCCAATGAGGTGTTGTAGCAGGACAAGCCTCTCTCTGCGCTGCCAGTATGTGACGTCCCAATCGAACAGTGTAAAGAAAGAAAGGGACACCTGGATGGTCTGCAGAGGAGAAATGGTCCCTCCAAAGCCACTCTCTAGGATCCCATTGTACTCGTGCCAGAGTGGACAACTCTACCAAGCCCACAGTCTCCAGTGGCCCGTCTCAAGAGCTGTTGGGTCGAGATCTATGACACAGATGCCCACCACTCGGATCCTCTGAAAATAGCACTCTTCCACCTGCGAGGCCTCTACTGCAACTCGGTGTAAGCGTCCCTCACCCTGTAGCTCAAAAAACAGGGAGGGTATAGTCTCTGAGCAAGCCCGAACTAAGATGAGAACCACCAGCCGCGTGAAGGCTCCCATCTATCTGGGCGCTACTGACCCCAGAGGTGTGAGCCACTCAGTTGGTACTACCTCTGAGATGTCCTAACACATGCTCTGCACCCCTCTCATGCCCTGAATGCCCTGAAGCTCCTCTGACAAGCCTAAAAACTGTAACCAGTCACCTAGAGAGCGCGCTGGACCTCTGCCATGGGACCCCACGAAACTTGAGACCGACTACCAACCAAGTGGCCTCTCTGAGTGCTAACCATGGGGTTCCAAACAAGGGGCTGTCTCAGGCGCTCCTCCGTGCAAGTAGGCTGACGCTGCTCGAGGCCTCGCCGCAGTTGCTCCCAAGATCGGAGTAGACTCACAGCGAAGCGGTCAAAAAATCCTTCTTCCCTTTCATGGAGGGATAACGAAGGATGAGTGCTCTTTCTTTCGAGGTTTCCCCCTTGCTCCCATTTTTCTTGTTGCCCACTCTCCAAGCTCTTGAGTGCATCGGCTCATGAATCCCCATCAAAGCCATGAGTTCTTTTACCTCTTCGTCCACATTATCTTTGTCTTTGAGACCTTAACAGGTCAGGGCAGCAGCGAGCAGAGCGGGATGCAGGGCAAGGCGAGTAGGAGGGGAGCAACGCGTGCAAGGCAGGGCAACAGCGAGCTCACGCACACAGAGAGAGAGAAAGAGAGAGAGAGAGAGAGAGAGAGAGAGAGAGAGAGCCCAAGGACAAATCACAGTGTTCTTCCATCCACACATTGAGCAGAGACGAGAGCAACCAGAGAGGAGGGATGCAGGGCATATCACTAGCAGAGGTATCTTGAGTAATCAACCAACAAAGCTCAGGAGACCCACGAGGCCCAGGATGAGGGGATGCTCCTATCGTTGAAGAAGATTGCAACATTGGATTAGGTCTATATTGGCAAGACATGGGAGATGCCTTGTGCAGACTCTCACCATGGAGGACATTGACACAATCATCCACCGTCCGATGCGAGCCATCTCCGAATTTTGATACACACATATCCACCAATTTGTATCTGTTCTCTGAGATACACGCCCACCTTTTGTATATGTATCCCTCACACTCTTGATACCCATCCTTTATAGCTCTAGTAGTGTTTCTGTTAGTTAGTTTCTTTCTTTTTATCCAGACCTTGTATCAGATTCACCATGATGTAACTCTTTGGTCTCATAGGTCATTTTGGCCTTTAGAAGGTGTTAATATAGCATTTCTTTCATTTCTCTCTCTCTCTTTATCTTTTCTGGCCAGAAAAGGGGGCTCTATTATGTGTACAAAAGAGACCTCTGCAGATGCTCAATGGCCTATCACCCAAAGGAAGTACAAAAGCGAGATAGAAAAGTGTAGGCTATGTTAGCGTCAAGGCGGTCTGTATAATGAGTGTAAAATGAACCACAGGGGAGGTATATAGTGTCATGTGATGTGGGTATGATCCCGGCTGAAAAGGACTCCACTCATCGGCTAGATCTTTAAGGTCTCTTGGGATAGTTTCCTACGATTTAAAACTCTCTTTTTCTTCTTCTTCTCCTCTCTCTCTCTCTCTCATATCCTCTCTCTTCTCCCTCAATGCTCTCTTCTCCACAATTGCCTTGTATATGTATGTGGCATTACAAGTCTTCTCTAGTGAATTAGACGATCTTTTCGGAGTTGAGTCAAATAATCTCAGAGTGGAGTGGAGGTGTTGCAATAGACTTGGACACTCCAAGCCGAGGATCTACCACAACACACGTGAGAAAACTAAAAGACGGCATGGCGAAGTTCCGTGGCCAGAGAGACTTGCCCCAAAGACTGGCGCCCCTTTCGGTTTTTCTTTATTATTAATGCCTCACAAAGTACAATGTCCAAGGGGTCCTCTTCTCAAAAACGCTCCTAGGCTCATCTGCCTGAGACTGAGGCCCTAGCAATTAATTTATGACCCTTGGCCTTCCCAAAAGCAGTGTACATGAAAATCTTTTAGTCTAAAAGCATCTTGGCCCAAACCCTAGCGCTAGAAGCTACCAGCGTGATTTGGGAAAATCTGTACGGCCTGCATCGTTAGCAGCACGATTCGCGAGCATCTGTCAACTACCATGTCATCAGCCTTTTTGTGCAATTTTTGGGGCCTGCTTTATTTTTAATCCCCTTGTGTCCCTTAGGCCCCATCTGAGCTTGGGAAGATCAAAAATGAAATCCATTGCTATACTTTCCCATGGTCGGCTAGGTATAGATAAAGGTTGCAGAAGACCTGGTGCCTGTCAAACTTGACCTTCTGGCATAGTTAACAATTGGGAACAAAATCGTCCACATCCTTTTTGAGCCTCGGCCAATAGAAGAATCGTTCCACACCTTTCAAGGTGGCTTCTATACCGTGATTGCTCGAAAAAGGTGGACTGTCAAAAGCTTATTTCGCAACGCTTGTGTAACACACAACCAATTTTTCCGCATCAAATAGCCTTCCTTGAGGAAATAGCTTGCAACCACTTCCCCACTCTGTAATCGGTCATCTATGTATACTAGTCTACCATATCCTCAAAGCTGTGGTGATAAATCGCCGAAATAGACAAACTGAGTGGCTTACGAGACAATGCATCTGCCATTACATTTTTCTGTCCCTGAATATGAACAATCTGAAAATGAAATTGTGACTGAATGTTTGCCCACCGCATTTGCTTGTCTGAAAGCTGTTTCTCATACAAGAAATATAGCAAACTCTCATGATTAGTGAACACTGTGAAATCAGCTTCGAATAAAAACTGTTGCCACTGAGTAAGAGCATGGATGACAGTCAAAAGCTCTTTCTCATAAATCTATGCAACCCATTCTGGTCGTGAAAACATTCTGCTCTCGTAAGCTATAGCATGGCCCTCCTGCATTAAGACCGCTCCCAGACTGCGACCACGGGCATCACAATAAACCTCAAATGGTTTTTGAAGACCAACATTGGACCAGTTGTCAACTTCACTTTGAGAGTCTTGAAAGTTGCAATCTCAGATGATCCCCATTTGAAAGGAAACCCTTCTTGCGTCAAAACATGTAAAGGAGGAAGCAATCTCGATAAATTTTCAAGTGCACCGCCTGATAGTAAGAACACAAACCCAAAAAGCTTTGAACTTCGTGAACATTCTTCAAATCTGGCCAATCTCGAATGGTCTAAACCTTGGCCAGATCCATTTTGACACCCACCGCAGAGACATTGTGTCCCAAGAAGTGGATCTCTAGTAAGAAAAATTCGCTCTTCTTCCCATTAACCACCGCCATAGTGCTTGAAAAACCTATAACAAATGGTGTCGATGCTCTGCTTCATTCTTGGAGAACACGATGATGTCATCAAAAAGGTGCCCACAAATGACCTATACTCTTGAAAAATCCTATCCATCATCCTATTGAATGTTGTAGGAGCATTTGTGAGACTGAAAGGCATCAGCAAATACTCGTACAACCCAAAGGACATCCTGAATGCGGTCTTGTATACATCTCTAGGAGCGATTGTCACAAGGCGGGCACCACATGCCAATAGAAAAGAACAGACTGAACACACTTTTAGCACTTCAATAACAGTTGAACTGAAAGAGAGACGACACGCGACATGGAGTGGCGGAATTCCACCCCAGAGAGTATTGGCCCCAAACCTTGGCGCCCCTTTCGGTATTTCTTTATATTGCATCAACACGGTACAAGCCGGTACTCCAGACTCTGCACCTTCTCCAGGAAGCATGCCAGAGAATGAGCCCTAACCTCATATTTAAAGGCCCTTGGCCTAAAAAGCAATTACAGTGAAAAGCCTTCAAAACTCAAAAGCTCCTGGTCCAAAAAGCAATGCCAAAAGCTGCCAGCTTTTCGTAAATCGCGCTGGTGTCCGTACAGCAAGCCACGTGTCAGCCCGCCACGTCAGCAAATCAGGGTTAGGGTTTTTGATTTTAGGGTTAGGGTTTCGGGCAAAATTAGGGTTTTTGATTTTAGGGTTAGGGTTTCAACAGGATTAGGGTTTTGGGCAGAATTAGGGTTTTTGATTTTAGGTTAGGGTTTCACACGTCAGCAGTTCGTTACATCTCCCCTTCTTGAAAGAGAGTAATCGCCCGCGATTACAGCATATCTGCAAAACAACTCAAGTTAGCTCAAAAATTTCCGAGCGTCATTCCGAGAGACATTCCGAGGGACAATCAGTTTGCTCTTTTTATTAAGGAGTTAGCTTCTTCTTTCTGCTCTTTTGATCAAGGAGTTAGCTTCTCCTTTCGGCTGTTTTGATCAAGGAGTTAGCTTCTCTCTTTCGTCCAGATCGGAACTCTTGATATTCCGGTGTAGTAAAATTAGCCATCACACCCAAACCGTACTGATCTTCCACGGGTGTCTTGATGCACTAAAATTACATGCCCACGCAATCTCATCCAATTAGGAATATTCAGTGGTTGGCACATCACAATGCAACACAAATGCTTACATATGCATGTTACAAGACATAGAAACATAAAGCCACCGATGAACACTCCTCCCGCATAACCTAACAAGGTCCGGGGGGGAGATATTCAACGACTCCCTCATCACTCCTCCCGCATAACCTAAAAAGGTCCGGCCCGGGAGATATAGAGGCCTTTTACAACTAAACGCCCCCCAGACCGCAGATTGCGTCGTTTGGAGGTGCTGAGAGTAACCACTACTCAGACTTCTTAATACTCCTCCCGCATAACCATCCAGGTCCGGGCCGGGAGTCACAACAACAATTATCTTACAAGCATACAACCAAACGCTCCCCAGGCATCTGCCTGCATCGTTCGGAGGTTTTCAAGCATACAACGAAACGCTCCCCAGGCATCGGCCTACGTCGTTTCGAGCTTCAAACAATACCAAAACAGTATTTCTCACTTCTCCACCCGGGAGTAAAATCACCAATCATTGAAACCAGAGTCAAACAATTCAAATCGGCACCAAAACAGGTTCAAAACAGATACCATCCATTTCAAACAAATTCCAAACAGGATCACCAAACAAGATCGAACAGAACTCAAACTTAAAAAGCAATCTCGACATCAATCGAGCTCGAAAAGTTGACTGACTTTCCATCTTGAAACCTGCATCAAAAATTAGGGTTAGGTTCCTTCCATGAGGTTATAGTCGAGCACAGCATGGTCCGTCAGCTCTTGGACAAACAGAGTTGCTTTGGCGGCGATGGTAGTCCCAAGATAGCAATCACACTAAACCTCCAAGGTCATCTGCTTGTGAAGAGACATCTACTGTGAGATGTCGAGAAATTTCAAGATATAATCTGCTAGGGTTTCCATGGCAAGCATTTCAGATACCCCACTACGCCAGAAGTTGCACTCCGAAGGAAGATGTAAGAAACCATCGGGCAAAAAAAAATTTCTTAAAAGCTTGCCAAGTACTTGGAAGTGTGCGGCTTGGTAGCTGTAGACATCAACATCTGCATGGCACTGCTTCTAAGAAAAACAGTGACTCGAAACAAATCTGGATCCTTCTCTTGTAGGTGATCTTTATGGCTTATGCCCTGTAAGACATGAGCGGTGAAGACGGGAGCGCGCCCGATGCGCGATGAAAGAAGGGTGGGAGTGGCTGATAAGTCCGGGTTACAGGGCGAAGATACCTCAAATCAATTTTCAATAGCTCTGTCTGCTCTTTGTAGGACCGGTATGCTTTCAGAAAAGCACACGCCTAATGCTCTGATACCACTGTCACAAGGCGGGCACCACGTGCCAATAGAAAAGAACAGACTGTACAAACTTTTAGCACTTCACTAACAGTCGAACTGAAGGAGAGAGACGACACGCGACACGGAGTGGCAGAATTCCACCCCAAAGAGTATTGGCCCCAAACCTTGGCGCCCCTTTCAGTATTTCTTTATATTGCATCAACACAGTACAAGCCGGTACTCCAGACTCTGCACCTTCTCCAAGAAGCATGCCAGAGAATGAGCCCTAACCTCATTTAAAGGCCCTTGGCCTAAAAAGCAATTACAATGAAAAGCCTTCAAAACTCAAAAGCTCCTGGTCCAAAAAGCAATGCCAAAAGCTGCCAGCTTTTCGTAAATCGCACTGTGTCCGTACAACAGGCCATGTGTCAGTCCGCCACGTCAGCAAATCAAGATTAGGGTTAGGGTTTTTGATTTTAGGGTTAGGGTTTTGGGCAGAATTAGGGTTTCTGATTTTAGGGTTAGGTTTCAGCAGAATTAGGGTTACGGGCAGAATTAGGGTTTCGGGCAGAATTAGGGTTTTTGATTTTAGGGTTAGGATTTCAGCAGAATTAGGGTTTTGGGCAGAATTAAGGTTTCTAATTTTAGGATTAAGCTTTCAGTAGAATTAGGGTTTTGGAGAGAATTAGGGTTTCTGATTTTAGGGTTAGGGTTCGACATGTCAACAGTTTGTTACAACGATCCTAATCTGATGATAGCCACTTTTCAGGTCGATTCTATTGAAACATGTAGAACCGTATAGCATGTCCAATATATCATCGATCCTGGGTATTGGAAACCAACTCTTCATGGTGATTTTATTGAGAGCCCTGTAGTCAATGCACATTTTCAAAGATCCATCTTTCTTTAAAACTAACAACACTCCCGAACAGTAAGGTGTTGTATTGGGTTAAATTAGACCCTTTTGCAGAAGCTCTTTCACTTGGTTCATAATTTCCTTGCTTTGGGCTATGCTAACTGTGTAAGGTGGCCAATTCGGTGGCGTACTCTCGGGAATCAAGTCAATGGTGTGCTCTTCAGGACGTTGAGCAGGTAACTCTCCTGGTAAGCCTTCGGAGAAGCAATGAGCTTGAGCTTGCAAAAAGTCTTGTCGTTTCTCTCAAGGTCGGACAAATTTGACAATTTCTTCCCATCTAACTCATGTAAGTAGATCAAGTAAACAAACAGACTCGATTTTACTGATTTGGAAATGGATACAAGTGCCCTTTAATTTTGCATCAAGAACTATATCTCTACCCTTTTCATTCTTCAAAATTTCTTTTCTCGCATTGTAGTCAACCACCACATTGTTCTTATGAAACCAGGGGATTCCCAAAAGGATGTCACACCCCTCCAAAGGCATGATGTAAAAGTCCTCGTACCCTAGATAGCCCTGACAATGCAACCGAAGTTTGCCTATGACAGGTGTAATGGAAACATCCCGTACTAATGCCACTAGAACTGCCTCAGTCGGTGGTCCCATTTCCTCCGGCGTTATTCCAAGTCAAGCCAACAATTCAATCGAGATGAAGTTGGCCCTCACTCCTCCATCGATGAGGGCTCCTTGATCTCGTACTTTGCCCCACGCTCTGCAAACTTGCATAGTTACCCGGAACGGGAACGGGGAACGGGAATGGGAGGGTCCGAAACGGGATGGGAACGGGGAGGAAGAGGGGGGGCCGAAACGGGAACAGGGCCGGAACGGTCCACCTAAAGTAAGGCTTGAATTACCTCCATTTAGCTTAGTCCCAGATAAACTCCTAAACAACCCCAAATCTGCCCCCTAACCTGCCCTCAAACTGCACCAAATATGTTCCCCGAACAATTCCAAATCTGCCCCCAAAAGCCCACTTTTTTTCCCCCAAATGCCTAATTTTGCCCGTTACGCCCCGTGTTTCGCCATTCCGCCTCGTTTCCCCCATTCCGGTTACACCCCGTTCCGGAATGGTGTTCCGTTCCCATCTCCGTTTCGGGAACGGGACTCGTCCGGAACGTCGTTTCAGAACGTTTGGGCTGTGTTCCCCCCGTTCCCTGTTACACTGCTGCAAAGCTCCAAACTTTCATCCATTTGTTCAACATCAATCCCCACAAAATCAGCTACCAATCGTGCTTTTGTCTTTGCTTTCTTTACTCGCTCCTCCGTTGCTTTGAAACTCTCTGCCTTGTCCTCTAATTGTTCTATAGGTGCTTTGTCCGGGCACCTGCGTTTCCCACAACCGTAGCATTTACCCTCTTTGTAGTATTTGACGCGTTGCTCTGCTAACAATCCAGGGTCTGAAGGTTTCTTTTCTCTTGTTTTCCCTCCCTTTTGTTACTATTGTTCATTTCTTGTCCGGTCCGAACTGTGACAAATCATCTGTAGGATACGTAAGAGTAGCCCCGTGCATTGGGAACCCTTGCCTTACATGTCCCATTAGTCGTTGCATGGACTCAAACTTCTGTAGCAGACAATAATCCTGTATTTTTTTAGGTAGACCACAACAAAATCGCTCAATGTTATGTGCAATAAAAGTGATTTAGGGTGTGCGCTCAGGATGAGTGCTCAGTGCGTACTCAAGGTTCTTTTTAATGCGAGACTTTCTTTTACTTCATGAGTGTTGTGCAATAGACTAGAGAAAAAGAATGATATTGTTGGTGAAGGTGTTGTGTGTGTGTGTGTGTGTGTGTGTGTGTGTGTGTGTGTGTGTGTGTGTGTGAGAGAGAGAGAGAGAGAGAACTGACACCAGATGGGGTCCCAAAACCTCCTCCAAGGGCCCCTCCCTCTATCGCTAGCACAAATGCTGATGCAATGGTTCTAAATGCTGAGATGCTAATGGGATCATGCACGGGAAACGGAACTCAACAGTGATGATTGCGGGCTGAATTCTGCAATGGCTAGCGATGAAGGGCTGAAAACTGATGATGCTGGTGCTGAAAAACGCTGGCGTTTGTGGGCTGAAAACACTAGTGAAACTGGCTGGTTCTGCTGAGGGTACTTATGGCTGAGTTGCTGGAGCAAAACGCTGGGGTACTGAGGTGTTGGCGATGAGGCAAAAACGCTGAAGGGCTGATCTGTGACTGGCAATGGCTGAGGGTGAAAACGCTGAAGGGCTGGCTGAAACGCTAGGTGCTTGCTGGTACTTGCGTTGCGGGTACTATGGGTACTGGTACTTCTTCTTCCTTGCTTGCCTTAAGAGGTGACCCCCCAGTCCCTTATATAGCCAGGACTTGCTGGGTTGAGCAGTGCCATCTAGAGCCCCCCACGCCTTGGAAAAATTATGCTAAAATGTCACTTATTAAAAGTTAGTGACCCATTAATAAGAGGTGCTTCGCACGCGGTTCTTGCCTAGGCTTGGTACTAGTGGTACTATATGGAATGTGCAATCAGAGGGTATGCAACTACTGTAAAGTGCCTGGACATGCACGTTCTGCATACACGCTCACAAGAGTGCCAGAACACTTCCTAGGCTAACCTAAACCCTAGAAATAGGAGTTATAGCTTGTCCACATGCACATTGGGTTAGATGTGTGCGTGACACTCATCTGCTGCTTGAAGGTGATTTTCGTAGAAAAGTGTCTCAAAATCTCTCACAGTAAGTATGTAGTGTATATTCCATGATCATCCTCAAATGGTGATCACATTGCATTCGTATTCCTGGGTGAGCTCGCTTGAACTGTAGCCACTTCGTTGGTGCCTCCATCCATAAGAGCAAGGTAGACCACCAGGCTTGTGTATTCCCCTTGAGGTAAGATGCCGCCCTTCGGACCTTGGAATGCTCTGAGTAGCTCCCTCCGAAATAGGCTATGTCAAACTGTTGGATAAAAGCGAGGGCCTTGTGGGTATCCTTAAAGCCAGAAAAAGAATCAAACATTATTGCTTGCCCACCCTCCTTGAAATCCTTGGGCTTCTTGCCTTTATCCTCGAGGAAATCAAACTGGTTGGCTCTTTAAATATACTTCCTCTTGGTTGAAAACATCCGCTCATCAGAATCCCAACTATCCAAGGAGGAAGAATCCTCGTCCGAACCGTCAAAATACTTCCAAGATCTTCTTTGAGATCGGCTCTTCTTGCCTTTGCTATGGTTCTACCTCTTTTTCCTCTTCCTACTCTTTCTATCCTCGTCATTGGACGCAAAGGAAGAAAAACTATTCGAGCTGTTAGAAGAGGATGAGAATGAACTGGAAACACCCTCAAATCTTACACGCTTCTTTGCCTTTCCTCCCATTCTCAAGGTAGATCTCCGACCCAAGTAGCCTGGATAGTCGGCTGCTCGACTCTGTTTCCGCAGCTGCTTCTTGGTCTTCATGAGTCTATTCACTCGCCATTCAACTGCTCCTTCAAATGCATCCTCTGAGTACACCTTCAGAGTGGGAGTCCCTGGTGTAGTTGGCTTCTTCAAAGCTGACTGCAGAGGTGAACGAATGGCGGTACGCCATCGGGAATGCATCTCGTCAAGTGGGTGCTTGACATAAAATTTCGCATATTGAGGATCCTTGGAGTACTAAAGCATCTGCTGGGCATAAGCATCAACCTGCTGTTGTCACTACATCTCCATTCTTTCATACTCGATAGGTGGAGACACGTTGTATTCTTCCGAATCTTCAGAAGATGGACGATGTCCGTTTGAATCTTCATTATTCTTTCCCGAACCAGAGTGGTCGAGTGCCACAGTTTCCACCCGGATTCGTCGATTGAATCCATGAGCACTGTGAGTAAAGGGACCGGATCCTTCGTAGAAGAATGCAATGAGCTCTGATACCACTGTAATAGACTTACACTCCAAGCCGGGGATCTACCACAACACACGTGAGAAAACTAAAAGAATTGAACAAAACTCAAAGAGAGACGACACAAAACGGTGAAGTTCCGTGCCCAGAGAGATTGACCCTAAAGATTGGCGCCCCTTTTGGTATTTATTAATCCTTCACAAAGTACAATGTCCGAGGGTCCTCTTCATAGCAACGCTCCCAGGCTCATCTGCCTGAGGCTGAGGCCCTGGCAATTAATTTATAGGCCCTTGGCCTTCCTGAGAGTAATGTACATGAAAAGCTTCAAGTCTAAGAGCATCTTGGCTCAAAAGCTAGCGCTAGAAGCTGCCAGCGCAATTTGCGGAAATCCGTACGGGATTTGCATGGGCAATGGGCACCCTCTCCACACATTTATATGTTGTGCCTGGCACCTTGTTAGGGCTTGATGCTAGGAGCTTGACGACGAAGAGATCCATCGCAATTCGTGATAGATCCAAGATCTATAGACTGCCCGGCACTGAGAGAAGGTTTGCCCCTAGTTGCAGACAAGTTATCACCCACTTCACCCTTTTCCGCTACACCTTTGACAACCGAGGGGCCTAAAACCTATTAAATTAAAGCATGGAGCCAAAATCACGTAGCAGTTAATGACGTGGTAGGATGTACGGACGTCTGCGAATTGCGACGCACTTGCGTTGAAAGGCTGACGTGTGGCGTGCCGTACAAACAATCCTAGGGAGCTCTACCTTTTGGGGTTCCAGGTGCTTTTTGAAAACACTAGCTTTTCATGTAACTACTTTTAGCTAGGCCAAGGCCTTTAAAAGGGTGCTAGGGCCTCTTCTGCCAGCAGTTTTCAGTGGGAGCACTGCTGAGAGAGAGGATTCTTGGACCTTGTACTTGCAGAAGCATAATAATAAAGAAAAATAAATACAGAGAAGGGGCGCCAGTCTCTGGGGCCAATACCTCTGGGCATGGAACTCCACCGTGTCGTGTCATCTCTCTCACTCAGTTTTATTTCAGTTGTCTCTCATGTGTGTTGCATTAGATCTTTGGCTTGGAGTGTCCAAGTCTGTTACAGTGGAATCAGAGCTCAGACGATTCTTCTTCTACAGAGGATCCGATCCCATTATTTGTTGTGCACATGGATTCAATCGATGAATCCCGCAAGGAAGAAATTGTTGCACACGACCACTCGAGAACAGAAGAAAACAATGGGGTTCTAAAGAAATTGATCTCCTTCCGACGAGTCGAGAGAAGAGTATGGTCGGTCTCCACCCACAGCTTATGAAAGAATGGAGATGCAACGTCAAGAGCAAATCGACAATTGTGCTCGATAGATGCTACGGTACTCCAAGGATCCCCAGTACACGAAATTTTTAGCGAAGCATCCACTTGAAGAGGTGCACTCTCGATGGCATACCGCCATCCGTTCGCCTCTCAAGTCGGCTTTAAAGAAAAAATTTACTCCGACCGTACCAAGACAAAGGGTATACTCAGAGGATGAAGTTGACGAGGCTATAGAGCGACAAGTCAATAGACTCATGAAGACCAAGAGGCAATCGGGGCAGAAGAGTCGCGTTGCAGTCTTATCCCGGGACCTGGGTCGCAAATCTACCTTTAAGGCCGCAAGTAAACCTAAGAAACGAGTTTGATTTCAGGATTCCTCTTCGCACAGTTTGGAGAGCTCTTCTTCCTTTGACTCTAGTGATGAGGACAGAAAAGACAAGAAACGGAAAAAGACTCAGAAAAATAACAAAGACAAGCAAGAGGCAAAGAAGGAAAATCTCGGAAGCACTCTGACAGTTCAGATGAGGACTCCTCATTCTCTGAGAGTTCAGATTCCGATGAGCCAATGTACACAACGAAGAGAAAGTATCTATATCGACCCAACCAGTACGACTACCTTGAGGATAAGGGCAAGAAGGCAAAGGATTTTGAGGAGGGTAGGCAGGCCTTAATGTCTGATACATAGAGCCCTCATTTTTATCCAACAGTTTGACATCCCTTTTTTTGGAGGGTGTTACTCAGAGCACTCCAAGGTATGCAAAGTGGCGTCTTATCTCAGAGGGAAAGCCCAGACATGGTGGTCAACCCTCTGTTACGTAGGGAAGCACCAACGAAGTGGTTGCAGTTCAAGGGAGTTTTTACCTCTTCTTGGCTCACTCAAGAATACAAATAAGATGTAATGGAATCATCTGAGGATGACCAAGGAAGACATTGGATATTTATTGTCAAAGATATTGGGATACTTTTCTACCTGTCTCTTCCTTTAAGAAATCACCTTCAAGCAACAAGTTGAGCGGTTCTGATGTGGACTCTCCAAAGAGATACAAAGTTATTGTCTGTCGAAGAAGTCCAAGTCCATGCAACAGCTCATTGGGCCAGGTTTTGCAATGCATGCAGACACTCTTACTTACCCTACAGGCAGACTTGTAGCAGTGAGGACCGGACAAGAACCGACCAACGATTAACAAGAGAAAAGAAAAACAATAGAAAAAAAAACCATCATGCCCCAGATTGTCAACAAAGCAGCGCGATGAGTAATACAAAGAGGGAATATGTTAAGGATGCATGGAACAAGGGCATGTACTGCGAAGTGCCCCAACAAAGCGTCCAATGAATAGGCAGTGGACAAGCCAGAGAGTAAGCAGAGGAGTGAGCTAAGGGGAGAGAATGTCACAAGGCGGGCACCACGTGCCAATAGAAAAGAACAGACTGAACAGACTTTTAGCACTTCAATAACAACTGAACTGAGAGAGAGAGAGAGAGAGACGACACGCGACACGGAGTGGCAGAATTCCACCCCAGAGAGTATTGGCCCCAAACCTTGGCGCCCCTTTCGGTATTTCTTTATATTACTGCTGATTCGCAAAGTACAACAGCCAGGGAGCACTTGCTCTGCAATCTGCGCGCTAAAAAGTGTCAGAGAGGGCCCCCAAGGCTCATATTTAAAGGCCCAAAGCCTAAAAGCATCAAATATGAAAAGCTGACCCCAAAAAATCACTTTCCTAAAATTTTGGGATTTTCCTAAAAATCCGCCGCAAATTCCGGAACGTCCGTACAGATGCCACATCATCATATTTTGATATGCAAAGTCTTTTGAGCATGTTCTGCTTTATTTTTTAAGCCTTTATGTCACTTGGGGCCCCATCGGACGGGATCCCCATAAGTTGGTAGGACTTCTTCTTCTGTTACTTGTTCTTCTTAGGGTTTCTAGAATTAGGGTTTGCAGGTTTTAGGGTTAGGGTTTTTAAAATTAGGGTTTCAGCAGTTAGGGTTTTTGGCAAAAATTAGGGTTAGGGTTTCTGCTCTCGGGCAACCACGTCATCACTTTGTGACACTTCTTCTGTTACTTGTTCTTCTTAGGGTTTAGGCCCCTCGGCCGGTAGCTCCGTTCTTCAGTAGGTCGACACGTCAGCAGTTTGTTACATCTCGCCTTCTTGAAAGAGAGTAATCGTCCTCGATTACAGCATATCTGCAAAACAACTCAAGTTAGCTCAAAAATTTCCGAGGGACAATCAGTTGCTCTTTTTTTTTTTTCCGAGAAATAGATCCTTCTATTAGTTAATGAAAACTACCCATAGGGCTACATCCACCTCTGCGAGAGAGGGCTACAACAAGCATGATGGGGAGACTCTCCCAATGAAAAAACAGCATATATACAATGAGGCTAAATCAAGAGATGGGAGGAGGGAAGAGCCACACAGGTGGACAGTAGTGCCATCTGAGCACCCCCTGGACTATGGTGAAGAAAGGCCCGGGGCGCCAAAGTCGAAGGAAAGCCTCGCGGCGCTCTCGCATGCGGTCGGAGCTACCCTGTAGTCCCTCAAGCTGTCCTCTGAGAGTATGGATCAGCTCTAGCCAAAAGTCACGAACAGTCTCTGCTGGTGGTACAGGGCGAGCCTCAAAGATGCGAAAACAGCGGGCCCGCCAGATGAACCAAAGAGTCAGGCCACTGATGAGCTCCCAACACTCATCTCTCTCACTGCACCACTCCTGTGGAGCAAGCTCTGTAGCAGGCTGGAGTGTAGGTCGCCCCCCCTGCATCGCTATCATCCTGCTGGTGGAAGAGAGCTCAAACTGGAGTGCCGGGCCCGTGAGGGTGGACCAAGCCGCTGCCCCCCAAGTGTACTGTCGAGCCGTGGAGAGGGCAGGCATCAGCCGAAGAACTCATAGCCACACCTGCTGGGCCGAGGGACAGTCCCAAAGACAATTCCGCTAACTCTCCACCAACTGGTCACAGGCTGCACATGTGGCCGAGAGACCACAATGTACAAGCCAGCTCCCTACTGCTGTGGCTCCGTGTGCAACCAGCCACTGAAACAAAGTGACTCACCTCGGCTGTCTGGAGTCGCACAGCCTCTGCCAAAAGGCTGCCAAGAAATCGACTGTGAGGCCCTCCTCTTGCCAATGACGTGCTGCAGCGGGGCGGGCCTCTCTGTGCGGCAAGTATATGACGTCCAAGCCGAACAGTGTACTTAAAGAAAGGGACTCCTGGGCGGTCTACAGAAGAGAAGGGGTCCCTCCATAGCCACTCACTAGGATCCCACTATACTCGTGCCAGTGGACAACACTCCCAAGCCCATAGCCTCCAGTGTCCAGTCTCAAGAGCTGCTCGGTCAGAGTCTATGACGCAAGTCCTCCCACAGATGCCCACAACTCGAATCCTCTGGAAACAGCACTCTGCTACCTGCGGGGCCTCTACTGCAACTCGCTGTAATCGTCCCCCACCCTGGAGCTCAAAGAACAGGGCTGGGACAGTCTCTGAGCAGGCTCTGACTGAAATGAGAACCTCCAGTCGAGTGAAGGCTCCCATCCACCTGGGTGCTACTGGCTCGAGAGGCGTGAGCCACTCAGCTGGAACTGACTCTGAGATGTCCTGACACATGCTCTGCACCCCTCTCATGCCCTGCAGTTGGAGACCCTGCACCTCCTCTGACAAGCCTGTGAACTCTAGCCAGTCACCTAGAGAGCGCGCTGGACCTGCTGCCATGGGATCCCAAGAAACATGAGGCCGACTCCCAACCAAGTGGCCTCTCTGAGTGCTAACCATGGGGTTCCTGACGAGGGGCTGTCGTAGGCGCTCCTCCATGCACGTCGGCTGTCTCTGCTCTAGACACCGTAGGAGCTCCCAAGATCGAAGCAAACTCACAGCGAAGCGGTCCTCCAGTCTCCTGCTCAAACCAACTCGGCGCATCTTTGTAAAGATCCATCTGGTCGAAGGTTGTCAAGGGCCTCCTGACTGAGGCACCCTGGCACGAAGCCTCTGTAGCAAGAACTCCTTCCAGGGCTCCTCGCCTGGAAGAAGTCCTCTGACAACGAACTTCCCAAGAAGGGCTCTGCTCTGTTGTGCTGGATCAATGATCCCAAGCCCTCCCTGAGAACAAGGAAGTGTGATGACCGACCAAGCCACCTTGGCTCGGGCAATCCGAGTGTCACGTCCTGACCAAAGGAAGTTCCTGATCAGCCTCTCTACTTGGCTGATACAAGAACTCGAGAAGATCCAGCACGAAGTGATGTACCACATAGTCGCCAACAGCACCTGATTGGCAACTACTACTCTGCCAGCCAGCGAAAGGCGTGCTGAGCTCCAATGTAACAGCTTTCTCCTGATGGACAGGAGAAGCGGAGCAATCTGCTGCTCGGGGGACAAGTCCAGGCCAACCTGACAACCCAAGTATCGAACTGCAGTCCCTGGGGGAATCCATCTAAAACCCTCTCCTGGCATCCAATCTGGCACAGGAGCACTGCCAACCGAGAAAGCCACTGTCTTTCTCCAGTTGATCAGTGCGCCCGATGCACAGCAGAAGGTCTCTAGAGCCTGCTCACATCTGTGAAAATTGGCCTCCTGGCCCTCTAAGTACAAGGCTGAGTCGTCCGCAAACTCAGCGTCCAGAAGCTCATCTCCCCGTATAGGGAGTGCTAAGCCCCTCAGACCAACCTGCTGTGACACCAAAAATCTGCTCATCGCCTCCGCATAGAACAGAAAGAGGAAGGGGGCAAGAGGACAACCCTGTATGACCGAGCGTGTGAGCATGAAACGCTCACCTCTACCTCCTGCCAAAAGCACCTGACTGTGAGCCTGTCTGTACAAAGCTGACACCCCTCTGATCCAAGCATTAGAGAAGCCCATCCTGCGTAAAGTGCCCTCTAGAAAGTCCCAGTCAACTTTGTCGTATGCCTTCTCAAAATCGAGAAGAAGAATCACAAGGTCCTCCCCACGGAGCCGTGCCAAGGAAGAAGCCTCCCAAAAAGTGAAGATGTTATCAAGGATACTGCGTTCCTTGACAAAACCTGTCTGAGTCCCATGTACAAGGCTCTCCAAAAGTGGCTGAATCCTCAAACTCAGAGCCTTGGCAAGAATTTTGTAGGCTGAGTTGAGGATGGTGATGGGGCGCCACTGTCGAATCTCATCCAAGGAGCCACCCTCCTTAGGAATGAGGTAGATCAGGCCCTCACTCATGCTATCAGGCATCACTCTTGTGTGCAAAATGTACTGAAAGGCACTGAAAAGATCTGGGCCAAGCAGGTCCCAGTACTCCAAGAAAAAGCTGGGAGTCAACCCATCCTCACCTGGACAGCTACCACGAGGAAGGGCCCTAAGAGCCGTGTGCAGCTCCTCAAGCTGAAGTGGCAACTCTAGCCTCTGGCGCATCTCCTCTGTCACAAGACAAGGCATCTGTGCCCAAACCTGCTCCCTGCATGAATCCTGCCGCTCTGACCGGGGCTCAGCCGACAGTAACTCACGGTAGAAGTCAGTAGCAACTGCACGCATATCCTCGGGCTCACAAACGACTGACCCATCAGGTCTCCTCAACTGATTGACCTTGGCATGCGAGTGCCAAGGTCCCACTGTCTCAAAGAAAGCACCTGTCACTCTGTCACCCACTTGAGTCCACTGAGATGCCTGTCGGTGAAAGGCAAACTCATGACGCCTCTCCTCTGTGCAAGCAAGCTCCTGTCGAGCCTGCTGTAACTGCTCCTCCAACCATGGACTGTCTGGATGCTGCTCCTGCATCCTCTGTAGTGAAGCAATGCCTCGTCTGAGACGCTGCTCCTCCTCTCTCGCTGCAGCCCGTCGAGCCAATGACTCCTGGAGAAAAAGATGGCTAAGCTGAGCTAGGCCTGAGGCCACTCGGTCTGCAGGAAGAGCCTGGCTGTCCATGCCCTCTGTCCAGAGAGCCTCTACCCGCTCTCTGAGTGCCGAGTCCAACAAGACCCGCTCTGGGATGCGAAGCATCGTGCTCCCACTCCTCTGCCTGTCTGCCACTGTGAGGATCACGGGTGCATGGTCCGAGAAGGATGTCCCTGCC
Source organism: Adiantum capillus-veneris (assembly GCF_014529385.1). Classification (NCBI taxonomy): domain Eukaryota; kingdom Viridiplantae; phylum Streptophyta; class Polypodiopsida; order Polypodiales; family Pteridaceae; genus Adiantum; species Adiantum capillus-veneris. The sequence continues at coordinate 116,280,982 of NC_140949.1, read as the reverse complement.
AAGATGCCCGATCCCCCCAAGTCACTGAAGTGATCACTAGTGTAGAAGCAATCAATCCGCGATAGATTTACTCCTCCCACTCTGCGGTCCGATCTAGAGAAAGCAAGACTTTCTGGAGGCATCACAAAGCCAGAGTGCTGCCATGTATCCGAGACCCTCAAAGTCAAACAAAAGAGCTCTCCCAAGCTGCTAACTCCACTCCATGCACAGTAGCATGGCTGCCTCCAATCCTGTCAAAAGGGTCCTCCAACATGTTGAAGTCCCCTCCTACACACCAATGGTCAGCCTGTGGCAAAGACTCAACAATCTGCGACCAAAACTCTGCCCGAGCACTCGCCGCATTGGGCGCATAGATGTTCAGGAAGCCCACAAGGCCACCCCGAACCTGCATAGTGATCCACTGAGCCCTACCTGGCACAATAATCCCTCTGCCCACAATGGCCTGCTGCAATGAGTCCGCAATAGTCATACATACCCCACCCTGGATACCTCCACGTCCAAAAGCAGCTGACCAAAAGGTGTCATATCGTCCACGCAAAATCTGACCACAACGCCGAATGCGGCTCTCAGACAAATGGTGCTCCTGAAGCATGAGGAGATCAATCTCTCCTCCCACAAGGTAGCGCTGAAGCTCCTGACGCAATCGGCCCCTTTGTCGCTGAAACTGGGGCCCACCTAGTCCCTGCACGTTCCACGAGACAATCCTCATGGGGAGCGAGAGAGAACAGACGCTGCCGCAGCAACAAGACGGGATATCTTCGAGGCTGGCTTGGATTGGGAGTAATCCGCATCCGAGCGTCCTCTAGATAGGCGAGACTGCAGTGAGTGCCTAGCCCAAGCCCAGGTAGAGCGAGCCGTGCGTAAAGCAACCTCCTCTGTCCAGGAGTCCTCATGAATGTATACATAGCAAGGCAAACACTGCGTATCAGCAAAAAAAGTACACCACAATGTGTCTACATCTTGCTGAGTCTGGGGGTGTCACCGCAAACTTGGCCAGTGGCCACAAAGTCTGCAACAAATCTGTAACTGCAAGTTCAGCCATGTGGTGAGAGAACTCGAGAACCTGTGTATGCAACCATCCCACCACTGAGTCGAGGGACCACTTTGTCTCGGTCCTACCACAGAGGGGAAAGGAGAAACCAACTGCTGAGTCCAAGGCCTCTGCCCCCCTAGCTGCGAGGAACAAAGTGTGGACCCTGAAGCAGGCTGCCTCGTAGTCTGCTGCGGAATCGCCGAGAAAGCGAGTGAACCCGTAGTCGAAGAAATCCCAGCGGCGTCGGAGGTCAATGCTCGTTAGACCACGGGGGATGGCTGTAAGGGAAGAAGTCTGAATCTGCAGAGGGGGCCGCAAGAAGGGCAGACCCTCTCTCGCTAGGCGACTCGTGGTAAAGGCGCTGCCAAGAGATCTCCTAGCCGCCGGCGAGGGACCAGTCTCCCGAGTCGACTGTGGAACTGGAGCAGGAGGGGGGGGAGAAGGAGCAGGGGGGGGCGGAGGGGAAGAGAAGCGGGGTGGGGCGGTAGAAGTAGATGGGCGAGGAGGGAAGTGGGCGGGAGCAGATGGCGGGGGGGAGGATGAGGAGGAGGAGGGGAACTCTGAAGGAGGGGCAGCTGGCGAGGGTGAAGTGGAAGTGGAGGCTGGCGTAGGGGGCTCCTCTTGCTCAAGAGGGCCAAAACGGTTCCCCGTGGGAACCCACTGCTGCTGAGTAGGTACCTGCGGGCCACTCTGCGGGCCAGGCTGTCGCTGTGGCCCCTGGCGTCGACGGCCACAGGCCTGCTGCCACCCCTCCTCCGCTGGAGCCCCAGGCTCGGAGGGTGGCTCTGAATCTGTGCGCTGCGCCGCTGGCTGTGGCTGTGGCTGTGGCTGTGGCTGCGGCCCAGCCTGAGGTGCAGGTCGAGGCCTCCTCCGTGGACAGGCCTTCGCTAAGTGGCCTGTCTGTCAGCAAATGAAGCACTGGTTCGGGAGACCCGAGTACTCAACACTCTGTCTAAACCAACCCCCACTCACCCGAGGCAGAAGGATGGCCTTCGGGAGCGTGTGGGTATCTCTGACCAAAACTCAAACTGAGGGAATGCCAGTCGCCTTGGCAGCTACTCATGCCGCCGTGCGGGGTGACTCCAGGACAGTCTCGATGGCGGAGCCAATCCTGGAGAGAAGTGGTAGGTACTCCCTCCGTAAACCCGGAAAGCAGACTGAGATGGGGATGTCTGCCTCCTCTACTAGCACATCCGAAGTCGGGTCAAAACCATGTCGCCACTGTCGAAAGTGGGCGCGTGATGCTCGGATGGCCAGTGGACTCATAGCAATGACCTTGGAAGCCATCTCGGAGGTCTCGAACTCGATCTGGTAATACCCCCATCCGAGAATCTGGACATCCAAGATCTTGCCCACCTCTGCGAGAAGGCGGGCCTGGAGAAGGTCTCGCAGCTCTCCTCTGCTAGGTCGGGTGCCGAGAACCTTGCAGACGACCGAAGTCGCCTGCAATCTCTCTACCTCTGCGACAAGGCTCGCTTGCTCTGTAGGCGATAGAGCAAGTCGAATGGTGGACTCAGCGGGGTCGGGCGAGGGGGCTTCTGGCGAGTCCCTCTGTGGTGAAGTTGGAGTCTCTATCTGCGTCTACTGCTGTGGCATAAGAAGGTGGCGGTGACGGGAGGGCAGTGCAATTCGGCGCGCCAACCACTGCTCCAAAGAAATGAAACAGGTGCCGAAGGTGTCGATTTGCAGAAGTTGTCGATGCGGAGGAACCCCACGGGCGGGCTAGCGGTCCAAGGGGGGTGTGTGTAACGGGCAGGAGTGGATAAGGGTAGCGCGAGGGGGGGGCAGCGGGGGACTGAGGCGGCAGCTGGGCTGGGGGCGAGCGGGCGGGCAGGGATAAAGGCAGCGCGAGGGGGGGCAGCAGGGGACTGAAGGCAGGCGGGGGGGGCGGGAGGCAGCCAGCTGAGGAGGGTAGCGTGCGCGGGGGGGGGGGGGGGGGGGGGGGGGGCAGGGGCAGTGCTGGGGGGAGGGTGGGAGCGATGGAGTTAGCACAGCAACAGCGAGCTCGCTCGAATCAGTTTGCTCTTTTGATCAAGGAATTAGCTTCTCCTTTCTGCTCTTTTGATCAAGGAGTTGGCTTCTCCTTTCGGCTGTTTTGATCAAGGAGTTAGCTTCTCCTTTCGTCCAGATCGCAAGTCTTGATATTCCGGCGTAGTAAAATTAGCCATCACACCCAGACCGTACTGATCTTCCACGGGTGTCTTGATGCACTAAAATTACATACCCAGGCAATCTCATCCAATTAGGAATATTCAGTAGTTGGCACATCACAATGCAACACAAATGCTTACATATGCATGTTACAAGACATAGAAACATAAAGCTGTCGATGAACACTCCTCCCGCATAACCTAACAAGGTCCGAGCCGGGAGATATTCAACGACTCCCTCATCACTCCTCCCGCATAACCTAAAAAGGTCCGGGCCGGGAGATATAGAGGCCTTTTACAACCAAACACCCCCCAGACCGCAGCCTGCGTCGTTTGGAGGTGCCGAGAGTAACCATTGCTCAGACTTCTTAATACTCCTCCCGCATAACCATCCAGGTCCGGGCCAGGAGTCACAACAACAATTATTTTACAAGCATACAACCAAACGCTCCCCAGGCATCGGCCTGTGTCGTTCCGAGGTTTTCAAACATACAAAGAAATGCTCCCCAGGCATCGGCCTGTGTCGTTCCGAGGTTCAAACAATACCAAAACAGTATTTCTCACTTCTCCACCCGAGAGTAAAATCACCAATTATTGAAACCAGTATCAAACCAGAGTCAAACAATTCAAATCGGCACCAAAACAGGTTCAAAACAGATACCATCCATTTTAAACAAATTCAAAACATGATCACCAAACAAGATCAAACAGAACTCAAACTTAAAAAGCAATCTCGACATCAATCGAGCTCAAAAAGTCGACTGACTTTCCATCTTGAAACCTGCACCAAAAATTAGGGTTAGGTTCCTTCCATGAGGTCGTAGCCGAGCACAGCATGGTCCATCAGCTCTTAGACAGACAGTGTTTCTTTGGCGGCGATGATAGTCCCAAGAGATAGCAATCACACCGAACCTCCAAGGTCATCTACTCATGAAGAGACATCTACTAAGAGATGTCGAAAAATTTCAAGTTATAATCTGCTAGGGTTTCCATGGCAAGCATTTTAGGATACCCCACTCTGCTAGAAGTTGCACTCCGAAGGAAGATGTCAGAAACCATATAACTTCGGGCAAAAATTTTCTTGAAAGCTTGCCAAATACTTGGGAGTATGCTGCTTGGTAGCTGTAGACATCAACATCTACATGGCACTGCTTCTGAGAAAAAAAAACAGTGACTTGAAACAAATTTGGATCCTTCTCTTACAAGTGATCTTAATTGGCTTATGCCCTGTAAGACATTGCGGTGAAGACGGGAACGCGTCCGATGCGCGATGAAGTAAGGGTGGGAGTGGCTAACTAGGCCGGGTTGGATGGCGAAGATACCTCGAATAAAATTCCAATAGCTCTGTCTGCTCTTTTGTAGGACCGGTATGATTTCAGAAAAGCACACGGCTGATGATATGATACCACTGTCACAAGGCGGGCACCACGTGTCAATAGAAAAGAACAGACTGAACAGACTTTTAGCACTTCAATAACAACTGAACTGAGAGAGAGAGAGAGAGAGAGACGACACGCGACACAGAGTGGCAGAATTCCACCCCAGAGAGTATTGGCCCCAAACCTTGGAGCCCCTTTCGGTATTTCTTTATATTACTGCTGCTGATTCTCAAAGTACAACAGCCGGGGAGCACCTGCTCTGCAATCTGCACGCTAAAAAGTGCCAAAGAGGGCCCCCAAGGCTCATATTTAAGGCCCAAAGCCTAAAAGCATCAAATATGAAAAGCTAACCCCAAAAAATCACTTTCCTAAAATTTTGGGATTTTCCTAAAAATCTGCCGCGAATTCCGGAACATCCGTACAGGTGCCACATCATCATATTTTGATGTGCAAAGTCTTTTGAGCGTGTTCTGCTTTATTTTTAAGCATTTATGTCACTTGGGGCCCCATCGGACGGGGTCCCCATAAGTTGGTAGGACTTCTTCTTCTGTTACTTGTTCTTCTTAGGGTTTGCAGGTTTTAGGGTTAGGGTTTCCAAAATTAGGGTTTGCAGGTTTTAGGGTTAGGGTTTCCAGAATTAGGGTTTGCAGGTTTTAGAGTTAGGGTTTTCAAAATTAGGGTTTCAACCGTTAGGGTTTTTGGCAAAAATTAGGGTTAGGGTTTTTGCTCTCAGGCAACCACATCATCACTTTGTGACACTTCTTCTGTTACTTGTTCTTCTTAGGGTTTAGGCCCCTCGGCCGGTAGCTCCGTTCTTCAGTAGGTCGACACGTCAACAGTTTGTTACAAACAAAGGTAGGATTGGTACCCGATTTTGTGGGGACCGATCGGGAAAGTATGGATGAAAGTAAGTATGGATGAAAGTATGGAGCTCTGCATACCGTGGTGCAAACTAGAAGATCAAGAAGCCCTTATCTTCTTTGACGGAGGAGCCAATGGCAACTTCATCTCGACTGAATTGGCGGCTCGACTTGGGATTACGCGAGAGGAAATGGGACAAGCAATTCTAGCGGCATCAGGACGGGATGTTGCCATTAGTAGTAATTACACCTATCATAGGCAAACTTCGGTTGCATTGTTAGAGGTATCTAGGGTACGAGGACTTCTGCATCATGCCTTTGGGAGGGTGTGACGTCCTTTTGGAAATCCCCTAGTTCCATAAGAGCGACGTGATCGACTTCAAGGCGAGAAAAGCGACATTGAAGAATGACAAGGGTAGAGATATAATGATATAGTTCTTGATGTAAAGTTTAAGGGCGAGTCTATCCACTTGTATCGCCTTCGGCCATTTCAAGATTAATGAAATCTAGCCTATTTGTTTAGTCGATCTACTTGAATGAGTTAAATGACAATAAAACGTCAAATTTGTCTGACCTTGAGAAGGAACGACAAGATTTTTTGCAAGGTCAAGCTGATTGTTTCTCTAAAGGCTTACCGGGAGAGTTACCTCCTCAACGACTTGAAGATCATACGATTGATTTGATTCTCGGCAGGACGAGTAAAAGAACTTCTAGAAAAGGGTCTAGTTCACCAACACATCACATTACTGTTTGCCAGTGTTGTTGGTATTGAAGAAAGATGGATCTTAGAGAATGTGCATTGACTACAGAGCTCTCAATAAGAACAGGTTTCCAATATGGATCGATGATATACTGAACAGGTTACAGGTTCTACATGTAGACGTGATCCATCTATAAAAAAAAAGAAGGAAGATGAGCGATCTTCAAATTCTTTCAATACTCCAAAGAAAACCATACCAATAGAGGGAGTCAGAGAGGACCGTTCTCAAGATCGGTCATCATCTTCGTCGCTTGTAAGCTCTGACTCTGGATCGATTATAGGCCCTTCGATCCAGCTTTGGTATATATATGTGGGTGTCATCTGCTTGGACATTGTCCACTCTCGACCTTTCCATTAAAATGTCTAGTTTGTGTTCTTTGGCATAGCAAATGATCTTTGGGTAAGAATCATTCGTGTCGAAGGTATATTACTTTATTGAGTGGCTATCATCAGATCAGGATCGCTCCTTGAGATGTATACAAGACCACGTTCAGGACATCTGAAAGTGGCCAAAAGTCTACAGTCCCCTAGCTTCCCCGAAGCTCCTGGGACCTTTAGGCATCAAAAAGGGTCAAAACCCTAAACCTGTAGAAAGTTACAGAAAGCTGTAATTCTCTGTTTTGGGCTCCGTTTTGCGTGCCGATCGCATCACAGCAAGCCCTCGAGTTCCCGCACATGTAGGACTACTTGCTCTTTGATTTGGATGAGATTTCTTGCAAGAAATCTCTTCAAATCAACCCGTATCTGTTAGGAAAGTAGTTAGCTAATGCAATACTTGTGCAAGAGGCTCTTGCCTCGACAATCGTGCATAGACCCACAGAACTGTACATAGAGATGAATAGGCCTTGAGCCGGGCATCACAATTCTGTATTCAAAGGGGAGAGAGGTGCATGGGAGCGGAATCATCGTGCTACATAAGATAAGAGGAGAAGGCAAGCTTTCCGCTAAAGCTACAAACCTGCACCCACTACTCACACACACTGTAGTCACTTATGGAGCTCCAAAAATCAGCTCTCTCCTTCTCTACTCGCTTTGGGTGTCCCAATCTGGCTGAGGTGTCCTCTAGAAGCCTTTGCAATTGACATGTGTCCAGTTGACCCATTTGGTTTAAATTCCTAGTATCCACCAACTTAAGAAGTCTCGGCAAGGGGGCCTAAATAACTTCCATTGAGCCTAACCACCCTTTTACTACTCGGATTGCAGTGCCGATCGGCCCAACCATCTCGTGGCAATCTAGCCTTTACTACTGCGGGTGAAACTCTCGACCATCAATCATTTCACATTGGCCATACAATGTCTGGCCATTTGTGAGTTTAAAAAGAGGGTCCCAAAAATTACGTAAAACTCAAGGGGAGGAAACCAACAAATAAAGTTAGTGGTTGTCACGACCTCTGGACATACCCCCCTCTTAAAATTGCAAACATCCTCAAGATTATATGCCTAATATGCATGCCACAGATGATTTAGTGTGATTAGCACCCTTTCATCATCACATGTATCTGCAAGAAAGGTCATAAAACATAGATACAAATGACTTAATGAACCTTCAACTTTTGTCATTTCTGTCTATCATAGAAGTGAGCATTATACCTTTAACACTTGTCAAACAATGTACACTTCTATTGCATAGAATCTGCATGTACATATGATGTGCTAGCTCCAGTATCACCCCTCTTTTTAACACGTTGAGGTGGGAGATACGTGGATTGTAAACCAAAGGATTCAATTAAGATAAAGCTGCAATACATTTGGCAACTCTAACACTTCATTCTTTTTCATCCACTTTGCATCCATAGGTGGATAGTTTTTGAACTTCACCAAATAACGTCTTGCAACTTGTCCCTTAACAAGAAACCGTCACCGTCTTATGTGATCCCTTTCCACAGGCATGCCATATTGTATGATGCACATGATTCACTCATGGATGAGCACGAATGTATACGGATCTCTCTCCAACAGAAGAAAAGTTTGCATTCAAGGAATTCACATTCCATGTCTCTTCCTTGGCATCACACAGTCTCAGAAAGAGCACAAGAAAGATTGACCATCAAGCATTGTCATTTCCATTGTGATTTGCCACAGTTGATTGATTTAGATCAGAAAGTCAAGTTTCGACCCCATTTTTTGTGTGTGTTTGGAGAACGATTTGACACTCCATCACTTTGTTCATCTGCATTGCATGCGCAGTCTTTTAGAAAGAATAGTATTTTTCCAGTCACTCTACATGGAATGGATATGTTCATGATTTTGGGTTGGAAGTGGTTTCAAGAATTTTTCCTCCTCAGAGATTCTTGAAGGTAGACGCACGACCATAGCCGAAGTTGGAGCATTGAAGCAGCCACAAATCCCTTTGTGTCGCTTTCAAAGAAGCAACATTGCAGACCTTCATGAAGTTCAAGTATCGCACGACCCACGCATCAGAGTGGGCCGGCGAAGAGTCCTTCCCAGGATTCCAGACGTTGTCGGCGAATCTTCCTCAATGCCATATAGTTCGGTACCAATACCTCACTTTAAAAAGGAGGGGATGTCACGTGCACACCTAACCCTATGTGCATGTGGACAAGCTACTTCATGTCCTGGGTTCAAGTCAGCTTAGGAAGTGTTATGGCACCTTTGTGAGCCTATGCGCAGGTCATGCATGTCCAGCCACTTAAGAGTAGTTGCATATCCTCTAGTTGCAAACAGCATCATCATCAGCATTACAATCAGTATCCATCATGAGCATTTAACAGTGCACAGGACCCATTTTCCCTATTTTATCCATTTTTCACTTATTATTAGTAAGTGACTTTGTTGGGAAACTGGATAGGGCAAATTTACTAGGTTCTATAAAAGAAACCTAGCGCTAGCACTTTCCGGCAAAAGAGGCAGCAGAAGTTCCTACACTTGCAGTGCACCTTCTCAGCAAGACCGGCATAATTCCTTAGCGTTTTCAGCCATCAAGACCATCCAGTGTTTTCTGCAGCAGATCAGCCTTGGCGTTTTTGCTGCAAAGTGCCTAGCCTTTTTGCAGATCCCCAAATCACCCTGGCGTTTTTGCATATCCTGGCGTTTTCCCATTCTTGCAAATAGCATCAGCGTTTGCAAATTCCCGGCGAGACAGATCAGCCCCAGTCGTTAGCGTTTTCAGTTTTCAGCACTTGGACTCCGCAAGAGCAGCCCCAAACCTCGCAGACCTCACCTATCCGCAACAGATCCTCGCTGCACAGTCAGATCAGCCAACGTTTTCAGTTTCAGCCCGCTATCCGCAGATTTCAGCATGTGCGTTTTTAGCGCATCGTCGTCGCGTCGTCGCCGTCGTCGTCCTCGCCGACACAGTGTCAGAATTCAGCAGATAGCAGATTTGCATATTTCAGCCCCTAGCGTTTTCAAATTTCAGTTCATCTCGTCGTCGACATAATCGGCAAGTCCATTGCATCTAGACCACTGTACCAGATTTGTGCAATCAATAGCATAGACCTCTCTCGCCATAGAGAGGGGGGCCCTTGGAGTAGGGTTTGACAACCGTCTGGTGTCGTATTCTTCTCTCTCTCTCTCTCTCTCTCTCTCTCTCTCTCTCTCTCTCTCTCTCTCTCTCTCTCTCTCTCTCTCTCTCTCTCTCTCTCAGCACCTTCATTCACAATGTCATTCACTTTGTTTGTGACTCCGAACTGTGCTCAAGGTTCCTTTTACTTAGGGAAGGGAGAGCCTTCCGTTCTTTGATGAGAGAGTGCAAGTGATCACAAACAAAGTGGATGAACACTGTGAATGGAGGTGTTGAGACTGAGAGATAGAGAGAGAAGAGAATACGACACCGGAAAGTTGTAAAACCCTCCTCCAAGGGCCCCTCTCTCGATGGCGAGAGAGGTCTACGCTATTGATTGTACAAATCTCCTACAAGACACTGATGCAACTCTAAGTGATGCAAAGGCTGAAACTGAATGCTGCGAAGACGATAGTGACGACGACGACGAGCCGCTATCTGCTGCTGTGGCTTGAAGGCTGAAAACACTGTCTCCTTGCTGTCAAAAACGTTGGATTGGATGATGGATGGATCGCTGATTTTGCTGCTGTTTTACTCCTGAAGAAAACGCTGTTCTGCTGCCCTGTAAAACGCTGGATTTCTGGTCTTCTTAGGCCAACAAAACGCTGAAGTTGTGGCTGTGAAAACGCTGAACTTAGGCTGAAAACGCTGCTGCAAAAACGCTGGCCTGGGGCTCTTGAAATCGCCAAGTGTAGGGCTGATATCGCTGGAGGTTAGGTGCTGGAAAACGCCAGGCTGAGGGGGGTTGTTCTTGCTTGAGAGGGGGGGAGAGTAGCCTGCTACAAGTGAATTGCCTGGTGCACTTTCTCCTCTCCTGCCAGATAGGTCTAGCGTTAGGTTTGCTTATATATTGCCCTACCCAGTTCCCAACAAAAGTCACTTAATAAATAAGTGAAAAATGTCAAAAATAGGAAAAATAGGTTTAATACACTGAAAAATGCTCCTGATGGATTCTGATGGTAATGTTGATGATCATGTTGTGTGCAACCACAGGATATGCATCTAATCTAAGTGTCTGGACATGCACGGTCTGCGAACAGACTCACAAAAGTGCCAAATCACTTCCTATTCTAGACTGACTCGATTGAATTGAACCCTCGTCATGCTGTAGCTTGTCCACGGACACATGGGGTTGGATATGTCAAGTGACATCCCCTCTTTTCAAAGTGAGATACTGGTACCGAACTATATGGCGTCGAGGGAGATCGCCAACAACGTCTGGAATCCTGGAAAGGACTCTTCGCCGGCCCACTCTGATGCGTGGGTCTTGCGATACTTGAACTTCATAAAGGTCTAAAGTTTGCTTCTTTGGGCCGCGCCAAAAGCGACACAAAGTCATATGTGGCTCCTTAGATGCTTCAATTTTGTCTATAGTCATGTATCTACCTTCTTCAAGAATCTTCGAGGATTAAAATTCCTAAAACCACTTCCAACACAAAAAACATAAACATACCCATTCATCTATCTTCTTCAAGAATCTTCGAGGATGAAAATTCCTGAAACCACTTCCAACACAAAAAACATAAACATACCCATTCCATTTAAAGTGACAGGAAAAATACTATTCATTCGAAAAAATTGTGCACGCAATGTAGATGAACATAGTGACGGAGTGCCAAACCGTTCATCAAACACACGCAAACAATGGGGTCGAATCTTGACTTTCTGATCTAAATCAATCAATTGTGGCAAATCACAATGGAAATGCCGATGCTTGATGCTCAATCTGTAAGGTGAAGCGAAATGAATGTTGAACTTTGCTCAAGATGAGTACTCCGAACTGTGCTCAGGGTTCCTTTTACTTACGGAAGGGAGAGCCTTCCGTTCCTTAATGAGAGTGCAATGGACACAAACAAAGTGAATGGACACTGTGAATGGAAGTGCATGAGACTGAGAAATAAAGAAGAGAAATACGACACTAGAATGTTGTCAAACCCTCCTCCGAAGGCCCCACTCTCTCTATGGCGAGAGCGGTCTACTTATGATTGCACAAAACTCTACAATGCTTGGACTTGCCGACGATGTCGACGATGATGAGGACGACGACGAGACGGGCTGAAACCTGAAAATGCTAATGGCTAAAATCTGCAAATCTTTATCTGTTGAATTCTGACTCTATGTCGATGACGATGACGATGACGACGATGCAACGACGACGCACTAAAAACGCACATGCTGAAATCTGCATTTTCCGAGACTGCAAACTTCGCGGAATCTGACCGTGCGGGGAGGATCTGCTGCGGGAAGGCGAGATCTGCGAGGTTCGGGGGTTCTACTGCGGGTACTAACTGCTGAAAACTGAAAACACTAGTGCTTAATGAGGTTCCGTCGCGAAGATTTGCAAAAACGCTGAGTTGTCTGGCATATCCAAAAACGCTAGGGCTGATCTTTGTGCTGATGCAAAAACGCTGGCTGTCCTGCTGTTCTGTTGTCGCTAGGGTCTGTCTGTCGCAAGCAAGTTAAGGCGGTAAGGATCTGCTACCACAATGGCTATGCTGCGAAGTCGTAGGGCTGAAAACTGAAAAACGCTAGCAGACTTGCACCATGCAAACACGCTAGGGCTGATCAGTCTCTGATGGGGGGTCTTGCTGAGGAGTTGCCAGTTGAGCAAGGTGCTCCTGCTGCCTCTTCTCCAGAAAGTGCTAGCGCTAGGTTTTCTTATATACAACTTAGTAAATTTGCCCTACCTACTTTCCAACAAAAATCACTTAAAAATAATAAGAGAAAAATGTCAAAAATAGGGAAAATACGTGTATGCACTTTAAAATGCTCTTGATGGAATCTAATGGGAATCTGATGGTCATGTTGTGTGCAATCCAGAGGATATGCATCTAATCTAAGTGTTTGGACATGCACGGTTTGCGAACAGACTCACAAAAGTACCAGATGACTTCCTATTCTAAACGGACTTGACTGAACTGAACCCTTGTCATGTTGTAGCTTGTCCACGGACACATAGGGTTGGATGTGTCACGTGACACAATCCTTCTTGTGCTCTTTCGGAAACTGTGTCATGTCAAGAAAGAGACATGGAATGTGAATTCCTTGAATGCAAACATTTCATCTTTTCATGAGAAATCCGCATAGATCCGTGCTCATCCATGAGTGAAACGTGCTCAACGTACAATATGTCATGCCTAGGAAAAGGGATTACATAAAGACCAATTTATGGCATCACCGGCAAGGTACATAACTGCCGAAAAACCTTGCTATTTAATGTCTTCTTAGTTGTCGCAAAAAAAGCATTAAAATGATGCAACCAAGAATGAATAACCGTAGCATCCATCTTACCATCATACTTACTGAAAGTCAACTTCTCTGTGACTGGGTTGTTGCAGTCCGAATCTCGGCTTGCGCCACTTGATGAACTACCAACGTCTTTGGCTGGCTCGGACTTCGAGGTAAGAACCTGTCGAACGAATTCTTGCATGCGTAATTCTCTGTGCCTCACGATCGGCCTCCAAGGCCGCTCGTCTTTCTTCGCGTGCTTCGCGCTCGCGCTCCAAGGCAACGCGATTCGCTTCTTGTTGTGCCATCATGTCCATCATTGACTTGACCAAAGCCTCCATAGGATTTGGTACAACTCGTGGCGTAGATGGGGAAGGGGGAGGGTCGGGAAAATCTCCTGGTGGGGAAAACTCTTCTTCGCCACTCCCATGCTCACCACCTCCATGCGAAGTATCCATTCTGCTGCGGGTGATGACCATACACTGTGATCTTTGGTTCTTAAGTTCACGAGGAACTTGAGTTCTTGTGGGTCTTGGATTCTTGGGGTCTTGGGGGTCTTGAGTTCTTGAGGTTCTTGAGGGTCATGAGGTTCTTGAGGTTCTTGAGGTTCTTCTTTCGCTTGCAATTTGTGTTAGAGAAGGATCTTCTCTTCACCCGAGTTCTACTCTTTTCCGGGGGTGCACCCCTTGGCGGCCTTGCACTCACACCAAGGTTGCTTTTCCCACCTCACGTCGATTGGCCGGCCGCTAAGTGCACGGTCCGCTCTCAATGAGTGAAAAGAGGCACAAGGGGAGGCTGGATAAGCCCTTCTTTCTTGGGTTTCCTGTCACTCTTCAAAAACACGATTAGGAATTGACATGCCCAAGAGGACTTGGGTTACGTGCGACCGCAATAAGAAAAAAAAATTATGTGGTTCTTGTGGTTCTTTCCTTGAGTGATACAGAACACGGCCAAAGCTCTGATATCAATGTAAGGTGCAACGGAAGTGAATGTTGAACTTTGCTCAAGATGAGTGCTCCGAACTGTGCTCAAGGTTCCTTTTACTTAAGAGAAGGGAGAGCCTTCCGTTCTTTAATGAGAGAGTGCAAGTGATCACAAACAAAGTGGATGAACACTGTGAATGAAGGTGCTGAGAATGAGAGATAGAGAGAAGAGAATACGACACCGGAAAGTTGTAAACCCTCCTCCAAGGGCCCCTCTCTCGATGGCGGGAGAGGTCCACTCTATTGATTGCACAAATCTCGTACAAGACACTGATGCAACTTTAAGTGATGCTAAGGCTGAAACTCAATGCTGCGAAGACGATGGTGATGACGACGACGAGCCGCTATCTGCTGTTGTGGCTTGAAGGCTGAAAACATTGTCTCCTTGCTGTCAAAAACGCTGGATTGGATGATGGATGGATCGCTGATTTTGCTGCTGTTTTACTGCTGAAGAAAACGCTATTCTGCTGCCCTGTAAAACGCTGGATTGCTGGTCTTCTTACGCCAACAAAACGCTGAAGTTGTGGCTGTGAAAACGCTGAACTTAGGCTGAAAACGCTGCTGCAAAAACGCTGGCCTGATGGCTAAAAACGCTGGCCTAAGGCTGCTGAAATCGCCAAGTGTAGGGCTGAGGTCGTTGGAGGTTAGGTGCTGGAAAATGCCAGGCTGAGGGGGGCTGTTCTTGCTTGAGAGGGGGAGAGAGTAGCCTTCTGCAAGTGAATTGCCTGGTGCACTTTCTCCTCTTCTGCAAGATAGGTCTAGCCCTAGGTTTGCTTATATATTACTTTAGCAAAATTGCTCTACCCAGTTCCCAACAAAAGTCACTTAATAAATAAGTGAAAAATGTCAAAAAAAGGGAAAATAGGTTTAATGCACTGGAAAATGCTCCTGATGAATTCCGATGGTAATGCTGATGATTATGCATCTAATCTAAGTCTCTGGACATGCACGGTCTGCGAACAGACTCACAAAAGTGCCAGATCACTTCCTATTCTAGACTGACTTAACTGATTTGAACCCTGGTCATGTTGTAGCTTGTCCACGGACACATAGGGTTGGATGTGTCACGTGACAACAATTCGGAGCACTCATCTTAAGCAAAGTTCAACATTCACTTCCGTTGCAGCTAACACATATGATCAGAGTTTATCTTCTTCCTAACACAAATAAAATGGGCCTATTTGCTCGACTTGCAAATAATGGTCTATATACCATCCTTTTCCATTGGCGTTCTCGCTAGATCAAAGATAAAATCCATAGCAATACTTTCCCATGGCTTATCTGGAATAAGCAATGGTTGTAGCAACCCTAGTGCCTTTTGCTTGTCAAACTTGACCTTTTCGCAAATCACGCATGCTTGCACAAAGGCATCCACATCTCTCCTCAAAATAGGCCAATTAAAGAATGTATCAACCGCTTTCACTTTCACATCTATACCACGATGCCCTGCTACGAGGGGGCATGACTTTCTACCATAACCCTATGTCGCAATGGCCTAGTGACACATAGTCTTCCATGGATCATTATAAAACCATCCCTGAGGAGATAGTGCTCATGGTGTTGTCCATCTAACAACTCTTCAAAGATTCTTGCAAAATATGCATCAGTAGCATATTGTTCCTAAATGTAATCAAGCTCATGATGATAAGGAATTGACACAGCTGAAATTCCGCACGGTCAGATCCAGCGTAGTTTGCAGTTTCAGCCCGGAAAACGCAGAATTCAGCAACTGCGTTTTCAGCGCGTCGTCGTCGCATCGTCGTCGTCGACATCGTCACCGACATAAAGTCAAAATTCAGCAGATAAAGATTTGCAGATTTCAACCATTAGCATTTTCAGAATTCAGCCCGTCTCGTCGTCGACATCGTCGGCAAGTCCAACCATTGTAGAGATTTGTGCAATCAATAGTGGACCGCTCTCGCCATAGAGAGTGGGGCCTTTGGAGGAGGGTTTGACAACTTTTCTGGTGTCGTATTCTTCTCTCTCTATCTCTCAGTCTCAGTACCTTCATTCACAATGTCATTCACTTTGTTTGTGATCATTTACACTCTCTCACGAAAGGAACGGAAGGCTCTCCCTTCCGTAAGTAAAAGGAACCCTTGAGCACAGTACAGAGCACTCATCTTGAGCAAAGTTCAACTTTCACTTCCACTGCACTTTACATTGGTATCAAAGCTTTGGCAGTGTTCTATATCATTCAAGGAAAAAACCACAAGATTTTTTTCGCTTGTTGCGGTCGCACGTAACCCAAGTCCACTTGGACGTGTCGATTCCTAATCGTGTTTTTGAAGAGTGACAGGAAACCCAAGAAAGAAGGGCTTGTCCAACCTCCCCTTGTTTCTCTTTTCACTCATTGAGAGCGGACCGTGCACTTAGCGGCCGGCCAATCGACGTGAAGTGGGAAAAAGCAACCTTGGTGTGAGCGCAAGGCCGCCAAGGGGTGCGCCCGCGGAAAAGAGAAGAGCTTGGGTAAGAGAAGATCCTTCTCTAACACAAATTGCAAGCTAAAGAAGAACCTCAAGAACCACAAGAACCCAGTTCCTTGTGAACTTAAGAACCCACAATCTCAGAGTATGGTCATCACCCAAAGTGGAATGGATACTTCGCATGGAGGTGATGAGCATGAGGGTGGCGAAGAAGAATTTTCCCCACCAGGCGGTTTTTCTGACCCTCCCCCTTCCCCATCTACGCCAAGTATTGCACTAACTCCTATGGAGGCTTTCGACAAGATGGTGATGGACAGGAAGTGTGAAAGCAAAGTAAGAATAGCAGCCATAGAGCGTTTAAGTACCAAGAAAGAATGAAATCCATAGAACGTGAACGCGAAGAAAGAATGACAGCCATAGCGCGTGAGTGCGAGCAAGCACGCTCGGCGGCCACAGAAAGAAACGCAGAATTGGATTGCAAGTCCACAAAAAGACTAGCAAAATTTGATCGCGAGAACAAAGCAAGAAAAGAGAAGAGCGGCCACATGAAAAGAGTTTTTGCGACTTTTTCCTATTGTGCAGGCGCAGTTGGAAAAGGATAAAGAAAAAGAGACTTTCTAAGTCTCTTCTTTTCCAAAGCATGACACACATGATTTGCATGATAATGATAAGCATGATGATTTGCATGATCAAGATGTGATTATGATGATTTGCAGCATAATGATGTGATTGTTCACAAGGATAATGGTTTAGTGGATACTTTGTCTAGAAGCTAACCTCATTACAGATTCGATCAATCACGAAGAACAGATCTTGGCTCTCGAGTCAAGGTCCACAGCACCCCCCACAGGACAATTCGATAGATCACAAAGAACCGATCGTGGCTCTCGAGTCGAGGTCCAAAGAACCCCCACAGGAAGTATTATATGCGCGCATGATTAGTCAACACACATTGTTCGAGTGTTTCATTGGTGATGCTTTCCTGTATTTTAATCACCGTCCTTATGTGATCCCTTTGCACAGGCATGTCATATTGTACGTTGAACACGATTCACTCATGAATGAGCACGGATGTATGCGGATTACTCATGAAAACATGACGTTTGCACCCAAGGAATTCACATTCCATGTCTCTTCCTTGGCATGACACAATATCCGAAAGAGCACAAGAAGCATTGAGCATTAAGCATCGGCATTTCCATTGTGATTTGCCACAGTTCATTGATTTAGATCAAAAAGACAAGTTTCAATTCCATTGTTTGCGTGTGTGTGATGAACGGTTTGGCACTCCATCACTTTGTTCATTTGTATTGCATGCAGGGTGATTTTCGTACGACGTACGGAATGTCTCGTTCTGTACTGCGGATCACGTACCGTCTCGTTCGTTTAGTACGTTCTGTACGGTCAGATTTTTAAGTGGTTGTTTATAGCCGTTGGCAACTCTTGACTGTTGACCAAGGGCCATTGAGGACAACTTTTGGGGTCGTTTTGGAGCGCCAATTCAAGCACTTTACATTGGATTCTATGTGCTAGGGCTCCACTTCTCTTATGCTCTCCCTCTCTCCCATGCTCTCCCTCTCTCATCAAGAGTCATCATCCATGCTCTCCCTCTCTCATGCTCTAGCCTCTTTCTATTTAAGCAATGCCTCTCCATCTTGTTCTCCAACACTTCCAAGCTCTCAATGCTCTCAATGCTCAATGCTCTCATGTTCTAGCTCTCAAGTGACAAGCTCTAGAGACTAGAGACTTGCCTCTCCATCTTCTCTCCATTGGGTCTCTCCCTCTCAAGCTTGCATTGAAGATCTCATAATGTCAAGTTTCTTTAAGTGTAAAGTTTAAACCCAAGGGCCTAAGCCTCAAACCTAAGAATTATTTGTTTTGTTATTTTGAACGTACGTAACTTCGTCGTACATCTTAATTTTTTTCGGTTCGTTTAGTACCGCACATCGTCGTACGTGTACAAAACGTACGGGACTGTACGAGACCACTATGATTGCATGCACAGTTTTCTAGAAAGACTAGAATTTTTCCGGTCACTTTACATGGAATGGGTATGTTCATGTTTTTGTGTTGGAAGTGGTTTCAGGAATTTTCAGCCTCGAAGATTCTTAAAGAAGGTAGATGCATGACTATAGACGAAGTTGAAGCATTGAAGGAGCCACAGATACTTTGCGTCACTTTCGGCGCGGCCCAAAGGAGTAAGCGTTGCAGACCTTTATGAAGTTCAAGTATCGCACGACCCACCCATCAGAGTGGGCTGGCAAAGAGTCCTTTCCAGCATTCCAGACGCTGTTGGCGATCTCCCTCGAAGCCACACAGTTCGGTACCAGTACCTCACTTTGAAAAGAAGGAGATGTTTCACGTGCACATCTAACCCTATGTGTACGTAAACAAGCTACTTTATGGCAAGGGTTCAGTTCAGTTCAATCCAGTTAGATTACGAAGTGTTCTGGCACTTTTGTGAGTTTGTTCTCAGACCGTGCATGTCCAGACACTTAGAATAGATGCATATCCTCTGGTTGCACACAGCATGATCATCAGATTATAGTTAAAACCCATTAAGAGCGTTTTACAGTGCAGAAAACCTATTTTTCCTATTTTAGCTAATTTTCACTTATTATTTTTAAGTGACTTTTGTTGGGAACTAGGTAGGGCAATTTTGACAAGGAAATATATAAGGAAACCTAGCGCTAGCACTTTTTGGCAGAAGAGGTAGCAGGAACCAAGGTTCAACAGGCACCTTCTCAGCAAGACCCCCCACATCAACAAAGCTAGCGTTTTTGCATCTGCAAAGCCTAGCGTTTTCAACCATCCCCTAAGCCTGGCGTTTTTGCATTGCAGTTCAGCCCCGGCATTGGCAAACACAGTAGGAACCCTTGCGTTTTTGCAACAGAAGACAGATTCAGCCCTGGCGTTTTTGGATCAGGCAGCAACCCTAGCATTTTGCAGATTCATTGCGACGGAACCCCAAGCAACAGCAACGTTTTAAGTTTTCACCAATCAGTTTCCGCAGAACAAGTCCCGAAACTCGCATCTCACCTTCCCGCAACAGATCCTCGCTGCACGGTCAGATCCAGCGTAGTTTGCAGTTTCAGCCCCGAAAACACAGATTTCAACAACTGCATTTTCAGCGCGTCGTCGTCGCATCGTCGTCATCAACAACGTCACTAACATGTGGAGTCAAAATTCAGCAGATAAAGATTTGCAGATTTCAGCCATTAGCAAAATTTCAGCCCGTCTCGTCATCATCCTCATCGTCGTCGACATCGTCAGCAAGTCCAAGCATTTTAGAGATTTGTGCAATCAATAGTAGACCGCTCTCGCCATAGAGAGTGGGGCCTCGGAGGAGGGTTTGACAACTTTTCTGGTGTCGTATTCTTCTCTCTCTATCTCTCAGTCTCAGTACCTTCATTCACAGTGTCATTCACTTTGTTTGTGATCATTTGCACATTCTCACGAAAGGAACGAAAGGCTCTCCCTTCCGTAAGTAAAAGGAACCCTTGAGCACACTTCGGAGCACTCATCTTGAGCAAAGTTTAACTTTCACTTCCGCTGCATCTTACAATGAAAGAGAGCAGTACAGATGTGTGTGTGTGGGAGAGAGAGAGAGAGAGAGAGAGAGAGAGAGAGAGAGAGAGAGACCCGATGGGGTCCAAACTAACCCTCTCATGTTAGAGTTCAAATTTATGTCCGGTGGAGCCAGCTCCAATATCTCCTAGGAGCAGATTAGGGAGTGGGTTGTTTTGTGGCTGTGCTCGGCTGTATTTGCGGTAGACGTACCTATTCTCAGTGATGCACTCCACAATGTTGCTCACCCCGTAGACTAGCATGAGACAGGACGCTCGTTCCTCGGGTTTCCGGATCAGAGTCTTGAGAGTTCTCCAGTTCTCCTACTAAATATGTGTGTCAGGTCACTATTAGTGAGTTTACATAGCATTTTTCTTGAGTTCTTGAGGTTCTCGAGGCTCTTGAGGCTCTTGAGGTTCTTGAGTTCTTGCGGTTCTTGAGGTTCTTGCAGTTCTTCTTTCACTTGCAATCTGTGTTAGAGAAGGATCTTCTCTTCACCCGAGTTCTGCTCTTTTCCGGGGGCGCACCACTTGGCGGCCTTGCGCTCACACAAAGGTTGCTTTTTCCCACCTCACGTCGATTGGCCGGCCGTTGAGTGCACGGTCCGCTCTCAATGAGTGAAAAGAGGCACAAGGGGAGGCTGGACAAGCCCTTCTTTCTTGGGTTTCCTGTCACTCTTCAAAAACACGATTAGGAATCAACACGCCCAAGAGGACTTGGGTTTCGTGCGACCGCAACAAGCAAAAAAAATTCAGTGGTTCCTGTGGTTCTTTCCTTGAGTGATACAGAACCCTGCCAAAGCTCTGATACCAATGTTAGGTGCATCGGAATGAATGTTGAACTTTGCTCAAGATGAGTGCTCCGAACTGTGCTCAAGGTTCCTTTTACTTACGAAAGGGAGAGCCTTCCGTTCCTTTAGTGAGAGAGTGCAATGGACACAAATAAAGTGAATGGACACTGTGAATGAAGGTGCTGAGACTGAGAGATAGAGAGAGAAGAGAATACGACACCGAAGATGTTCTCAAACCCTCCTCCGAAGGCCCCACTCTCTATGGCGAGAGCGGTCTACTTATGATTGCACAAATCTCTACAATGCTTGGACTTGCCGACGATGAGGACGACGACGAGACGGGCTGAAATTTGAAACTGCTAAGGGCTGAAATCTGCAAATCTTTATCTATTGAATTCTGACTCTATGTCGGTGACAATGTCGATGACGACGCGCTGAAAACGCAGATGCTGAAATCTGCGTTTTGCTGTCTGAAACTCCAAACTTCGCGGGATCTGACCGTGCGGCGAGGATCTGCTGCAGAAGGTGAGATCTACGAGGTTTGGGACTTCTTCTACGGGTACTGACTGCTGAAAACTGAAAACGCTGATGCTTGTGTTGGTTCTGTCGCGAAGATCTGCAAAAACGCTAGGGCTGGTTTTTGTCTTCTGCTGCTGCCGATGGCCTTGCAATGCAAAACGCTAGGTTGATCTGCTGTAGTTCTATCTCCAAGCTGATGCAGAAGCAAAACGCTGGCTGATCTGGGCAGCGTAACCGCGAAACATTTCAGACCCGAAACGTTTCACCTCGAAACGTGGCGTTTCACCCCGAAACGTTTCACCCTAACTGAAACGTCTGACCGAAATGCCAATTTTGTGTATACATAGAGTTATGTATTGACAAAATAGGTGTTCATAGTGCAGTGAGTAGAGACACATGCTATGTTAACCTTGAAATAGCATATACATAATAAATAAATAACTATTTAATGGCCAAATTCCGTAAAGGAAATGTTTTATTTCAGGCGTTTCACCTTGCAAGTGAAATGTTTCGACCGTTTCACCCGTTTCGCGTTTTAGGCGTGCTGAAACGCGTTTCGAGGTTACGTTGGATCTGGGTAGCTGTCCAAAAAACGCTAGCTCTTATGCTGTGGAGCAAAAACGCTAGAGGTCTTTGGGGTCCTACTGAGAAGTTGCCTGTGAGCAATGCTCCTACTGCCTCTTCTGCCAGAAAGTGCTAGCTTTGGTTTGCTTATATACAAACTTAGCAAAATTGCCCTACCTACTTTCCAACAAAAGTCACTTAAAAGTAATAAGTGAAAAATGTCAAAAATAGGGAAAATCGGTTTAATGCACTGGAAAATTCCCCTGATGGATTCTCATGAATTCTGATGGGAATGCTGATGATCATGCTGTGTGCAACCGGAGGATATGCATCTAATCTAAGTGATTGGTCATGCACGGTCTGCGAACAGACGCACAAAAGTGCCAGATCGCTTCCAATTCTAGACTAACTTGACTGACTGAACCCTGGTCATGCTGTAGCTTGTCCACGGACACATAGGGTTGGATGTGTCACGTGACAGTACAATATGTCATGCCTAGGAAAAGGGATCACATAAAGACGTTGACTAAAATACATGAAACAATCACGAATGGAACACTGGAACAATGCGTGCTGACAAATCATTCGAACACATAGTACTTCCTGTAAGGGTTCTTTGGACCTAGGCTCGAGAGCCAAGACCAGTTCTTCCCGATTGGTCGAATCTTCCCGTGAGGGTCCTTTGGACCTAGGCTTGAGAGCCAAGATCGGTGCTTCTTGATTGATTGTCTCTGAAATGAGTTTAGCTGCACTAGAGAAAGTATCAACTAACACATCATCCTTGTGAACACTCACAACATCTTTATGCAAATCATCATGCTTGTAAGAAATCACATCTTGATCATCATGCAAATCATCATGCTCCTCATTATCATGCAAATCATCATGCTTGTCATTATCATCCAAATCATTATGCTCATCATTATCATTCAAATCATCATGCTTATCATCATGCAAATCCTGTGTATCATGCTTTGGAGAAGACGAGACTGAGCGAGTCTCCTTTTCTTGAATCTCTTTCAGGTGCGCCTGCACGTTAGAAAAAAATAGGACCAATGCGGCTTTCCTTTCGTTGTGCTCACGCTCCATTGTGCTCACGTTCCATTTTGGCTCTTCTTGCTTTGGCCTCCAAGCGTGCTTGCTCGCGCTCACGCTCTATGGCTGCCCTTCTTTCTTTGCGTTCACGTGCTATGGCTTCCATTCTTTCTTGGTACTTACGATCAATTGCTGTCTTTCTTTCTGTTGTTCTTTCTTCGCGTTCCAACTTGTTGTCCATAAACAACTGCGTCAACTCCTTCATATGAGTTAGTGCAACCCTGGGCGTAGATGGGGAAGAGGAAGGGTCAGAAAAACCTCCTGGTGGGGAAAATTCTTCTTCGCCTCTCTCATGCTCATCACCTCCAAGCGAAGTATCCATTCCGCTTCGAGTGATGACCATCCACTGAAGTCGTGGGTTCTTGTGGATTCTTGTGGTCGTGGGTTCTTAAGTTCACAAGGAGCTTTGGTTCTTGTGGGTCTTGAGGTTCTTGCGGTTCTTCTTTCGCTTGCAATCTATGTTCAAGAAGGATCTTCTCTTTACCCGAGTTCTGCTCTTTTCCGCGGACGCACCCCTTGGCTGCCTTACGCTCACACCAAGGTTGCTTTTTCCCACCTCACGTCGATTGGCCGGCCACTAAGTGCACGGTCTGCTCTCAATGAGTGAAAAGAGGCACAAGGGGAGGCTGGACAAGCCCTTCTTTCTTGGGATTCCTATCACTCTTCAAAACACGATTAGGAATCGATACGCCCAAGCGAACTTGGGTTCGTGCGACCACAACAAGCAAAAAAAAAAAATATGTGGTTATTGTGGTTCTTTCCTTGAGTGATACAGAACACTGCCAAAGCTCTGATACCAATGTAAGGTGCTGCGAACTGAATGTTGAACTTTACTCAAGATGAGTGCTCCGAACTGTGCTCAAGGTTCCTTTTACTTAGGGAAGGGAGAGCCTTGCGTTCTTTTATGAGAGAGTGCAATGGAAACAAACAAAGTGAATGGACACTGTGTATGAAAGTGCATGAGACTGAGAGATAGAGAGAGAATACTGAAAGCGCGAAGCAGAAGGTACCGGTAGGTGCGCGTCGCGATGTAGTGCAGGATTGGGGCAAGAAGCAGGAGGCGGAGTGCAGCAGAGAGGAAGCGCTAGAAATCGAAGCAGGGAGAGAGAGAGAGCTTACGTTTTTGGGGAAAACTCAATAAGTGAGTTTTGGGTTTTCCCACTTTTATTATAAGTGACTTTTAAAAAATGTGTCCAAGTTCAATATGTATTAAACCTGAACAAAGTATAAAAATGTACAAAAAGGGGTTATTTAGGCCTTTAACCCAACAACCTCCCACTTAAAGGCATAAATAACGCCTTTAAGTTAACCAACTTCCACCAGCTATATGCAATGCTCATGTTGAGCCTTAGCAAGACTCTTGGTGAGAACATCTGCAGGGTTATCCTGTGTATGGATCTTAGTCAAGGTGACTAGACCATCCTCCAATACCTGTCATATGAAGTGGTACCACACATCTATGTGTTTGGTACGCGCATGAAACATGGCATTTTTGGCTAAATAGGGAGTACTCTGGCTATCACAACCCAACACGGGTGTATGAGCAAGCATGCCAAGTTCTTTTGCAAGTCTGCCCAACCAATGGCCTCTTTTGAAGCCTCTGTGGCTAAAATATATTCAGCCTCATTAGTACTCAATGCCACAATTTTTTGTAACCTAGAACACCAAGAGACTACACCACTAGCAATAGCAAATACATATCCACTGGTAGATTTCCTGGTGTCCATTTACCTGCCATGTCTGCATCACAATATCCCTGCAACTTTAAGTCACTTTTGCCATAACAGATACACTTTGATTGTGTACCTTTCAAATATCTCAGAATGCATTTGATAGCTTCCCAATGCGCTTTGCCAGGATTCGACATGTATCGACTAACAACTCCCACTGCATAAGCAATGTCGGGACGAGTGGCAACCATAGCATACATAAGAGAACCACGAGCTGATGCATAAGGGATTCCCTTCAATGCTTTCAATGCCACCTCATCCTTTGGGCAATCTGCTTTGCTAAGCTTAGTGTATGGAGGTAAAGGTACCCCAAGAGACCTAGCATCAGCCATATTAAATCTGTCAAGTACTTTTGCAATGTACCTTTGTTGAGATAAAAACAGCAATTTCAGCTTTCTATCTCTTTTAATACGCATGCCCAAAATATGTTCTGGATCACCCAAATCCTTCATAGCAAATGCTGAATTTAGCTTACGTTTCAGAGCATCAAGACTAATCTTATGTTTTCAGGCAAGCAGCATGTCATCAACATAGAGAACAAGTATGATGGGACTACCATCTTCATTCCTTTTCGTATACAAACAATGATCTGCATGGCTGCGTTTAAAGCCTTGAGAAAGCATAAAAGTGTCAAAATTTTTATACCAGTGTCGTGATGATTGTCTCAAACCATACAGAGCCCTTTTCAATTTGTATACAAGTTCCTCGCGTGTAGGAACTACAAAACCTTCAGGTTGTTTCATGTACATGTCCTCTTCAATGTCACCATGCAAAAATGTTGTCTTTACCTCCATTTGATTCAATTCCAAATCAAGCACCGCAACGAGAGTAAAAAGGACACGTAAAGTTGTAAGCTTTACAACAGGAGAAAAGATTTCTTGAAAATCAATTCCTTCTTTCTGTGCAATCCTTTTGCAACCAATCTTGCCTTGTACTTGGGTTTTTCATCCACTATCTTAATCTTGTATACCCATTTGTCTGGAACAACCTTTCTCCCTTTAGGCAATGGCACAAGATCCCAAGTATCATTTGCATACAAGGATTTCATTTCCTCTTGCATCGCAAGCTCCCACTTACTGCTTGATTCACATGATTTGGCCTCTTTATATGTAAGAGGTTCACCCTCATCTGTCAACATTACATGATCCAAAGAGGGGTTAAATCTTTGTGGTTGCCTTCTCAAACGAGTTGACCTACGTACCCAATGATCTACATTCTCAGGCAACGGTTCTACATCATAAGGCAACTCATTTTCAGCTCTATCATGCTGCTGAAAATCATTTTCAGCCAATTCAGGTGGCTGTCCATCCTCATTAGGAGCATCAAAATCATGTCCTACCTCTTCTGGCTCAAGGTTAACCGGCTGATTATCAATTTCAGCTTGCAGTAATGCATCATGAGGCTCTTTTTCAACATCAATGGGGGCACGGAAGGCTAAATCTGACTGTTTTCTTGTCAGCATTAGATTTTGTAGCATTCTTACGCAATTTTGCCTCATTGAACACTACATCTCGGCTACGTATTACCTTTCTAAACTGTGGTAACCATACTCTATAGCCCATGTCACCTCCTTCCCCATAACCTAGAAAGACTCCTTTAATGGACTTCATATCAAGCTTTGTTCTCAAGTCATTGCGTACATGAACAAAAGCTTCGCAACCAAATACTCTCAAATGATCGTAAGAGGCAGGTTTGCCAGACCAAACCTCCTCTGGAATGTCATTTTTCAACGTACTAATAGGAGAGCGATTGCAAATATGAACTGCAGTTTTCAATGCCTCCCCCCAAAACTCTTGGGAAAGATTAGCGGTGGAAAACATGCAACGCACTCTCTCGCATAAAGTACGATTATACATTTAAGCCACACCATTAAAAACCGGATTATAAGGGGCTGTCAACTCCCTTTTATTCCCATTTTCATCACAAAAACGCTGAAATTCAGCAGACACATACTCTCCTCCGTTATCAGATCTGAGACATTTAAGCTTAGTACTCTTTTGCGTAGTGACAAAAGCATGAAACTTCTTAAAAGCATTAAAAGTCTCACTCTTAGTTTTCAACAAATGCACCCATCCTCTCCTAGTATAGTCATCAATGAATGTAACAAAATACAATGCACCACCAAAAGACTTAACAGGAATAGTGCATACATCGGAGTGAATAAGATCAAGAGGATTAGCTTTGCGAGAGACACCAGAGTAATAAGAAGATTTCTTTTGCTTTCCATAAAGACAACCCTCTTCAGAGAGGAAAGCACATCAATACCCTTTTGGATCATATAGCCAAGTCTCTTATGCCACAATTCGGAGTGTGAAGCAACTTCAGCAACAACAAGAAACTTGTCAGGCAAAACTTTGCATCGAAGATAGTACAAAGTACCTCTTTTAGACCCTTTTGCAACAAGCATAGAGCCCTTAAGCAACTTCCATGAACCCCCAACAAAGATGGTAGTATAACCATGTGCATCTAACTCGCCAACAGATAGCAAACTTTTCTTAATGCTTGGTACAAACCTGACATCATTCAACACAAGCTCTTGACCATTGTTAAGAGCCAAACGCATAGTACCCATTCCCTCAATATTACAAGCAAAATTATCACCAAGGTACACCTTGCCATAATTGCCTGCAGCATATGTAGCAAAACACTCCAAAGATGGAGTCACATGGAATGAAGCACCAGAATCCACTATCCATGACTGGAATAGGCCATCATTAGCACTGAGCAATGCATCAATGACATCTTTCTTCGAGATAAGCATGTCTTCTATATTAGCTATCACCAAATCTAAGGGACATGAAGCCACAACCAAGATTTCCTCAACGTCTGACAACTCCTCAATGACCACACTAGAAGATACATTTGCATTCTCAGCATCCCTAGAGGAATCACCTGCTGATTTTTCCCCTTTCTTCTTATCTTGCGTTTCCTCCTTCCTTTCCTGCTCTTTCTTGAAATACCTGCAATCAGGTGTCTTGTGACCCTTTTTGCCACATTGATAACAAGTAACATCCTTATCCTTTGTCTTGCTCTTACTTCTATTTTGAGTCCTGTTGCCCGCATCACGCTTTTGATTTCTACCTCTTGCATTGTAGGCAGAACTGCCACCTTCCCCACTAGACTTGCGTCTAAACTCTTCATTAAGAATAGACCTTGTCACACCATCATACGTGAGGGTGGAACTTTGGCTCGAGGAGAGAACCAAGGTTTCCCAAGTATCTGGCAATGTCATAAGCAAGAAAATAGCTTTCAGGTTGTAAAGTTAGCAGGTTATGATCTTGATTGCTCGCTACTGCTGCTCGCCCCCCCCCTTGTTGCGCCATCGCTACCCTCCCCCCCCCCCCCCCCCCCCAACCTGCTGCCCCTGCGCGCTAACCTCTCCCCCCCCCCACCCGCTGCCCCTGCGCGCTGCCCCACAACCCGCCCGCTGCCCCCCCCTGTTTTCGCGCTGCCCCAAAGGCTGCCCGTTGCCCTCCTCTCGCGTTTGCCATCCCCACCCCATCCCCCCGCTCGCTGCCGCTTGTGCACCCGCACATTTCCCGGCTGCCCACTTCGCCCTCACCGTCCCCCCATCTCCCCCCCGTCCTCTTCGCTCCCGAAGGTCTTATGCACCTGGCTCGACAACACTTTCCCTTCGGACAAGTGCTTTGCGTACTCGTTTGCAGATTTTCTTCACCGCCCGCTTCTTCGACTCAGCAGTAGACACAGATGGAGGCTCTAGCTCCGCCACTGAGGGACTCGCCTGAAGCCCCCTCACCCGACCCCGCTGAGCCCACCATTCGACTTGCTCTTTCGCCGACAGAGCAAGCGAGCCTTGCCGCAGAGGTAGAACGCTTGCAGGCGACTTCTGTCATCTGCAAGGTTCTCGGCACCCGTCCTAGCAGAGGAGAGCTGCGAGACCTTCTTCAGGCCCGCCTCCTCGCAGAGGTGGGCAAGATCTTGGATGTCCAGATTCTCGGACGGGGGTAATACCAGGTTGAGTTCGAGACTTCCGAGATGGCCTCCAAGCTCATGGCTATGAGTCCATTGGCCATCCGAGCATCACGCGCCCACTTTCGACAGTGGTGACATGGTTTTGACCCGACTTCGGATGTGCTAGTAGAGGAGGCGGACATCCCCATCTCAGTCTGCTTTCCGGGTTTACGGAGGGAGTACCTTCCACTTCTCTCCAGGATTGGCTCCGCCATCGAGACTGTCCTGGAGACACCTCGTACGGCAGCATCAGTAGCTGCCAAGGCGGCTAGCATCCCTTCAGTTCGAGTTTTGGTCAGAGATACCCACACGCTCCCGAAGGTCATCCTTCTGCCTCGGGTGAGTGGGGGTTGGTTTAGACAGAGTGTGGAGTACCCGGCGTCCCGAACCAGTGCTTCACTTGCAGACAGATGGGCCATCTAGCGAAGGCCTGTCCACGGAGGAGACCACGACCCGCACCTCAGCCTCAGCCACAGCCTGCCAAGGCTGGGCCGCAGCCACAGCCAGCGACAGCGCACAGATTCAGAGCCACCCTCCGAGCCTGGGGCTCCAGCGGAGGAGGGGTGGCAGCAGGCCCGTGGCCATCGACGCCAGGGGCCACAGAGACAGCCTGGCACTCAGAGTGGCCCTCAGGTGCCTACTCAACAGCAGTGGGTCCCCACGGGGAACCGCTTTGGTCCTCTTGAGCAGGAGGAGCCCCCTACGCCAGCCTCCACCTCCGCTTCACCCTCGCCAGCCGCTCCACCTTCCGATTTCCCCTCCTCCTCCTCATCCCCTCCCCCGCCCTCTGCTCCCGCCCACTCCCCACCTCGCCCCCCTGTCTCTGTCGCCCCACCCCGCTTCTCTTCTCCCCCCCCCCCCCCCCCCCCCAGCTCCTTCTCCCCCTCCTCCTGATCCAGCACCATGGTCGACTCAGGAGACTGGTCCCTCGCCGGCGGCTAGGAGATCTCTTGGCAGCGCCTTTGCCACGAGTCGCCTAGCGAGAGAGGGTCAGCCCTTCTTGCGGCCCCCTCTGCAGATTCAGACATCTTCCCTTGCAGCTATCCCTCGTGGTCTGACGAGCATTGACCTCCGACGCCGCTGGGATTTCTTCGATTACGGGTTCACTCGCTTTCTCGGCGATTCCGCAACAGACCACGAGGCAGCCTGCTTCAGGGTCCACGCTTTGTTCCTCGCCGCTAGGGGGACAGAGGCCTTGGACTCAGCAGTTGGTTTCTCCTTCCCCCTCTGTGGTAGGACTGAGACAGAGTGGTCCCTCGACTCAGTGGTGGGATGGTTGCGTACACAGGTTCTTGAGTTCTCTCACCACATGGGAGAACTTGCCGTTACAGATTTGTTGCAGACTTTGTGGCCAAGTTTGCGGTGACACCCCCAGACTCAGCAGGATGTAGACACATTGTGGTGTACTTTTTTGCTGATACGCAGTGTTTGCCTTGCTATGTATACATTCATGAGGACTCCTGGACAGAGGAGGTTGCTTTACGCACGGCTCGCTCTGCTTGGGCTTGGACAAGGCACTCACTGCAGTCTCGCCTATCTAGAGGACGCTCGGATGCGGATTACTCCCCATCCAAGCCAGCCTCGAAGATAGCCCGTCTTGCTACTGCGGCAGAATCTATTCTCTCTCGCTCCCCATGAGGATCGTCTCGTGGAACGTACAGGGACTAGGTGGGCCCCAGTTTCAGCGACAGAGGGGCCGATTGCGTCAGGAGCTTCAGCGTTGCCTTGTGGGAGGAGAGATTGATCTCCTTATGCTTCAGGAGCACCATTTGTCTGAGAGCCACATTCGGCGATGTGGTCAGATTTTGCGTGGACGCTATGATACCTTTTGGTCAGCTGCTTTTGGACCTGGAGGCATCCAAGGTGGGGTATGTATGACTATTGCGGACTCATTGCAACAGGCCATTGTGGGCAGAGGGATTATTGTGCCAGGCAGGGCTCAGTGGATTACTATGTAGGTTCAGGGTGGCCTTGTGAGTTTCCTGAACATCTATGCGCCCAATGTGGCGAGTGCTCGTGCAGAGTTTTGGTCACAGATTGTTGAGTCTTTGCCACAGGTTGACCAGTGGTGTGTAGGAGGGGACTTCAACATGTTGGAGGACCCTTCTGACAGGATCGGAGGCAGCCATGCTACCGTGCATGGAGTCGAGTTAGCAGCTTGGGAGAGGTTGTGTGACTTTGAGGATCTCGGACACATGGCAGCATTCTTGCTTTGTGAGGCCTCGAGAGTGTCTTGCCTTCTCTAGATCGGACCGCAGAGTGGGAGGAGTGAATCTATCGCGCATAGATTGCTTCTACACTAGTGACCACTTCAATGACTTGGGGGGATCAGTGGGCATCCTGGCAGGGACATCCTTCTCGGACCATGCACCAGTGATCCTCACAGTGGCAGACAGGCAGAGGAGTGGGAGCACGATGCTTCGCATCCCAGAGCGGGTCTTATTGGACTCAGCACTCAGAGAGAGGGTCGAGGCTCTATGGACAGAGGGCATGGACAGCCAGGCTCCACCTGCAGACAGAGTGGCCTCAGGCCTAGCTCAGCTTAGCCACTTCTTTCTCCTGGAGTCTCTGGCTGGTCGGGCTGCAGCGAGAGAGGAGGAGCAACGTCTCAGACGAGGCATTGCTTCACTACAGAGGATGCAGGAGCAGCATCCAGACAGTCCATGGTTGGAGGAGCAGTTATAGCAGGCTCGACAGGAGCTTGCTTGCACAGAGGAGAGGCGCCATGAGTTTGCCTTTCACCGACAGGCATCTCAGTGGACTCAGGTGGGTGACAGAGTGACAGGTGCTTTTTTTGAGACAGTGGGACCTCGGCACTCGCATGCGAAGGTCAATCAGTTGAGGAGACCCGATGGGTCAGTTGTTTGTGAGCCTGAGGATATGCGTGCAGTTGCTACTGACTTTTACCGTGAGTTACTGTCGGCTGAGCCCGAGTCAGAGAGACAGGATGCATGCAGGGAGCAGGTTTGGGCACAGATGCCTTGTCTTGTGACTGAGGAGATGCGCCAGAGGCTAGAGATACCTCTTCAGCTTGAGGAGCTGCACACGGCTCTTAGGGCCCTCCCTCGTGGTAGCTGTCCAGGTGAGGATGGGCTGACTCCCAGCTTCTTCTTGGAGTATTGGGACCTGCTTGGCCCAGATCTTTGTAGTGCCTTTCAGTACATTCTGCACACAGGAGTGATGCCGGATAGCATGAGTGAGGGCCTGATCTACCTCATTCCAAAGGAGGGTGGCTCCTTGGATGAGATTCGACAGTGGCGCCCCATCACCATTCTCAACTCAGCCTACAAAATTCTTGCCAAGGCTCT
This sequence comes from Adiantum capillus-veneris, assembly GCF_014529385.1. Classification (NCBI taxonomy): domain Eukaryota; kingdom Viridiplantae; phylum Streptophyta; class Polypodiopsida; order Polypodiales; family Pteridaceae; genus Adiantum; species Adiantum capillus-veneris. The sequence continues at coordinate 116,249,095 of NC_140949.1, read as the reverse complement.
GAGTTTGAGGATTCAGCCACTTTTGGAGAGCCTTATACATGGGACTCAGACAGGTTTTGTCAAGGAACACAGTATCCTTGACAACATCTTCACTTTTTGGGAGGCTTCTGTCCTTGCACGGCTCCGTGGGGAGGACCTTGTGATTCTTCTTCTCGATTTTGAGAAGGCATACGACAGAGTTGACTGGGACTTTCTAGAGGGCACGCTACGCAGGATGGGCTTCTCAGATGCTTGGATCAGAGGGGTGTCAGCTTTGTACAGACAGGCTCACAGTCAGGTGCTGTTGGCAGGAGGTAGAGGTTAGCGCTTCATGGTCACACGATCGATCAGACAGGGTTGTCCTCTTGCCCCTTTTCTCTTGTACAAACCTGACATCATTCAACACAAGCTCTTGACCATTGTTAAGAGCCAAACGCATAGTACCCATTCCCTCAATATTACAAGCAAAATTATCACCAAGGTACACCTTGCCATAATTGCCTGCAGCATATGTAGCAAAACACTCCAAAGATGGAGTCACATGGAATGAAGCACCAATCCACTATCCATGACTGGAATAGGCCATCATTAGCACTGAGCAATGCATCAATGACATCTTTCTTCGAGATAAGCATGTCTTCTACATTAGCTATCACCAAATCTAAGGGGCATGAAGCCGCAACCAAGATTTCCTCAACGTCTGACAACTCCTCAATGACCACACTAGAAGATACATTTGGATTCTCAGCATCCCTGGAGGAATCACCTGCTGATTTTTCCCCTTTCGTCTCATCTTTCTTCTTCTTATCTTGCGTTTCCTTCTTCCTTTCCTGCTCTTTCTTGAAATACCTGCAATCAGGTGTCTTGTGACCCTTTTTGCCACATTGATAACAAGTAACATCCTTATCCTTTGTCTTGCTCTTACTTCTATTTTGAGTCCTGTTGCCCGCATCACGCTTTTGATTTCTACCTCTTGCATTGTAGGCAGAACTGCCACCTTCCCCACTAGACTTGCGTCTAATCTCTTCATTAAGAATAGACCCTCTCACACCATCATACGTGAGGGTGGAACTTTGGCTCGAGGAGACAACCAAGGTTTCCCAAGTATCTGGCAATGTCATAAGCAAGAAAATAGCTTTCAGCTTATCATCAAATTGTTGAAGCCCACTGTCCTGCAACTGATTCAACACACCTATAAAAGCACTTAAATGCTCACAAGCTGACTTCGAGTCATCAAGCTGCATATTCACCAACTTTCGCATCAAATGCACCTGGTTCACAGACGTGGTGTTTTCATATTTGGACTTTAGCTTTTGATATATTGCATAAGCAGAGTCCAAACGCTTGATGTTCGTCAAAATGTCATCATTGATTGCCATTTTGATGTAGGCCATAGCCTTCTTATTCAACCTGACCCAAAACAAACTTGGCGGCTTATTCTCTTCCAATGCATCTTCACAAAGAAGCCATTTTAATTCAACCACAAGTGTGTATACAAGAGAGATGCAATAGGCTGAAAATTTCAACAAATAGGAGCAACCACAAGACTTTGCATACAATAGACCACAATTTCTTTACATGACACTGTCCAAATCTGAAATTTCAGTTGAAAAGTGCAATTTTAAGCACCTGTACTCAGCTTTTCACTCAATTTGTCGCGACAAACATCAATACATGTGATCCCACAACTTTGGTACACCTACGTATTGCTGTTTTGACCTGTTATAACCTGTAAATCACCTGTTTTGACCTAAAAACAGCCTGTTTTGGACTGTTTTGGCAGTTTTGGTGACTATTCGACTCCGGAAGCAAGGGACTTCGTGATGGAAGCGAAATTGATCACGGGAGAGCAATTTTAACTCGTGGTCCAGCAGACTGCACAGAGCTGTTTTGAAACCCTAGGGCTCTGAAACCAGTTGAAAGCGCGAAGCAGAAGGTACCGATAGGTGCGTGTCGCGATGTAGTGCAAGGTTGGGGCAAGAAGCAAGAGGCGGAGTGCAACAGAGAGGAAGCGCTAGGGATCGAAGCAAGGAGAGAGAGAGAGAGAGAGAGAGAGAGAGAGAGAGCTCACGTTTTTGGATAAAACTCAATAAGTGAGTTTAGGGTTTTCCCACTTTTATTATAAGTGACTTTAAAAAAATGTGTCCAAGTTCATATTGAACCTGGACAAAGTATAAAAATGTACAAAAAGGGGTTATTTAGGCCTTTAACCCAACAAATACGACGCCAGAGACGTAAAACCCTCCTCCGAAGGCCCCACTCTCTATGGTGAGAGCGGTCCACTTATGATTGCACAAATCTCTACAATGCTTTGACTTGCCGACAATGAGACGGGCTGAAATCTGAAAACTCTAAGGACTGAAATCTGCAAATCTTTATCTGCTGAATTCTAACTCTATGTCGATGGCGACGATGTGACGACGACGCGTTGAAAACGCAAATGCTGAAATCTGTGTTTTCCGGGCTGAATCTGTAAACTTCTATGGATCCCACCGTGCGGTGAGGAACTACTGCGGGAAGGTGAGATTTGCGAGGTTCGGGACTTGATCTGCGGTGTCTAAGTGCTGTAAACTGGAAACGTTGATGGCTCTGCTGATTCCGTCGCGGAGGAACTGCAAAACGCTAGGTGCTCTACTGTCCCAAAAACGCTAGGGCTGAAATTGGTCCTGTTGTCGCCGGTGGTTCTGCAAATGCAAAACGCTAGGCTGATCTGCAGTGTCGTGATGACGCCGGGGCTGATCTGCTATGCACAAAACGCCAAGGCTGATCTGATGCAAAAACGCTAGGTCCTTAGATGACTAAAAACGCTAGAGCTACTGCGGGTGTTGGTCTTGCTGAGAAGTTGCCTGTTGAGCAAGGTGCTCCTGCTGCCTCTTCTGCGAGAAAGTGCTAGCGCTAGGTTTTTATTTATACAAACTTAGCAAAATTGCCCTACCTACTTTCCAACAAAAGTCACTTGAAAATAATAAGTGAAAAATGTCAAAAATAGGGAAAATAGGCCTATGCACTGTAAAAATGCTATTGATGGGATCTGACTGGAATCTAATGGTCATGCTGTGTGCAACCAGAGGATATGCATCTAATCTAAGTGTCTGGACATGCACGGTCTGCGAACACTCACAAAAGTGCCAGATCACTTCCTATTCTAGACTGACTTGACTGAATTGAACCCTGATCATGTTGTAGCTTGTCCATGGACACATACGGTTGGATGTGTCACATGACACACTATGGCGAGAGCGGTCTACTATTGATTGCACAAATCTCTACAATGCAATGGACTTGCCGAGATGTCGATGACGATGAGGACGACGACAAGACAAGCTGAAATCTGAAAACGCTAATGGCTCAAATCTGCAAATCTTGTATCTGCTGGATTCTGACTCTATGTCATTGACGATGATGCGACGACGATGCGCTGAAACGCAGATGCTGAAATCTGCGAATAGCGGGCTGAATATGCAAACTCTTGCTGATCTGACCGTGCGGCGAGGGTCTGCTGCGGGAAGGTGAGATCTGCAAGGTTTGGGGGCTGCGGTGCGGTGCGGTGCGGTGCGGAGTCGGACTGCTGAAAACTGAAAACGCTGACGCTATGGGTTGAACTGTCGCGAAGGAATTGGGCTGATAGGACATCTGCTGCAAAAACGCTATTGATTCTCTTGTCGCCATCTGCAAGTTGAAAACGCTAGGACTGATCTGCATGTAAAGAAAAACGCTGGTCTTTGGTGGCTGAAAACGCTAGGTTGCTTGCCGTGGAGTCTTGCTGAGAAGGTGCTCTGTTGGACACTTGGTCCCTACTGCCTCTTCTGCCAGAAAACACTAGCGTTAGCTTTTCTTATATACCTACTTGGTCAAATTGCCCTACCGAGTTTCCCAACAAAGTCACTTAATAATAATAAGTGAAAAACTTTAATAGGGAAAATAGGTATGTGCAGTGTAAAAATGCTCCTGATGGGTTCTGACTGTAATCTGATGATCATGTTGTGTGCAACCAGACGATATGCATCTACTCTTTAAGTGCTTGGACATGCACGGTCTGCGAATAAACTCACAAATGTGCCAGAACACTTCCTAGGCTAACTGAACCCTTGTCATGAAGTAGCTTGTCCACGTACAGATAGGGTTAGATGTGCACGTGACATCCCCTCCTTTTCAAAGTGAGGTACTAATATGGCGTCGAGGGAGATCGCCAACAGCGTCTGGAATCCTGGAAAGGACTCTTCGCCAGCCCACTCTGATGCGTGGGTCATGCAATACTTGAACTTCATAAAGGTCTGCAACGCTTGCTTCTTTGGGCCGCGCCGAAAGCGACACAAAGTCAGTTGTGGCTGCGTCAAAGCTTCAACTTCGTCTATAGTCATGTGTTTACCTTCTTCAAGAATCTCCGAGGATGAAAATTCCTAAAACCACTTCCAAGACAAAAACATGAACATACCCATTCCATGTAAAGTGACTCGAAAAATTCTAGTCTTCTTTAAAGACTGTGCATGTAGATGAACATATAGACAGAGTGTCAAACCGTTCATCACACACACGCAAACAATGGAATCGAAACTTGTCTTTCTGATCTAAATCTATCAACTGTGGCAAGTCACAATGGAAATGCCGATGCTTGATGCTTCGATAGAAAAGAACAGACTGAACAAACTTTTAGCACTTCAATAACAACTGAACTGAGAGAGAGAGAGAGAGAGAGAGAGAGAGAGAGAGAGAGACGATATGCGACATGTGCCCCTTTCGGTATTTCTTTATATTGCATCAACTCAGTACAAGCCGGTACTCCAGACTCTGCACCTTCTCCAAGAAGCATGCCAAAGAATGAGCCCATGGCCTCATATTTAAAGGCCCTAGGCCCCAAAAGCAATTTACATGAAAAGCCTTCAAACTCAAAAGCATCTGGTCCAAAAGCAATGCCCAAAATCTGCCAGCACGTTTTGCGGAAATCCGTAAAACTGCCACGTCAGCAATGTCAGCGAAAAATCCGAAAAACTGCCACGTCAGCAGCTGCTACGCAAATCCTTCTTTGTGTGTGTGTCGGTCATGCTTTATTTTAATCCTTTGTCACTCGGACACGGTCCTATAAGTTGGTAGGACTTCTTCTTTTGTTGTTGCTTGTTCTTCTTAGGGTTTAGGCCCTTCAGCCGTGATCTGCAAGTTGGCTCCATTCTTCAGGGCTTAGACACGTCAGCAGTTTGTGACATGGCACCTGTACGGACGTTCCGCCATTGGCAACGGATTTTCAGGAAATCCAAAAATTTTAGGAAAGTGTTTTTTTGGGGTCAGCTTTTCATATTTGATGCTATTAGGCTTTGGGTCTTTAAATATGAGCCTTGGGAGCCCTCTCTAGCACTCTTCAGTGTGCAGATTGCAGAGGAGATGCTCCCCGACTGTTGTACTTTGCGATTCAGCAATAATAAAGAAATACCGAAAGGGACGCCAGCATTTGGAACCAGTGCTCTCTTGGGGTGGAATTTCGCCACTCCTCGTCTCGTGTCGTGCTCTCTCTCTCTCTCTCTCTCTCTCTCTCTCTCTCTCTCTCTCTCTCTCTCTCTCTCTCTCTCTCTCTCTCTTTCAGTTCGGTTGTTATTGAAGTGATAAAAGTCTGTTCAGTCTGTTCTTTTCTATTGGCACGCGGTGCCCATCTTGTGACAACGTGACCCTTTCTTTCAGTTGGGCAGACTTCCAAGACAAGCTCACGGTGCAGTTTATGCCGCTTCAGTACTTAGCGCGGTTGAAAGAAGATTGGCACAATCTTAAGAAAATGGTATGTCAGTTATGTCCTTTTCTAATCGTTTGCAACTAGGTACCCAATTACACAAATCGGATGCGAAATGTAAATCGGCTTTTATTTTCAGATTGAATGAGTATATCAGGTTCGATGTCAAAGTCCTCAACCCATCGATATCAACAAGGCGGTAGCAATTGCTCTCACACAGAAGATGAAGCACATCAAAGGTAAGCCTAAGGAGAACAAGTCTTCCCACAATACCTCTCAGAATTCTCAGACCCCGTAGAATGGTAAGAACAGTAAGAACAACAGTAATCCTCCTAATCAATCTTCCTCTATTTCTCAAGCACAGAATTCTCACAATGAACCAAAGGAAAAAGTGAAAGCTAAAAGTCAAGAAAACCCTAAGTTGATGCCTGATGAAAAATCTGCTCAAGGAATTTTAGGAGATTGGTTAACTCTTGAAGAACGAGCCGAATATGCACGAGGCCGAAGATGTTTTGAATGTCACACTAAAGGTCATATAAGAAAGCATCCAACAAACCTAAAGAACCCACATAACCCACATCCTCTGTTAATGCCATAAATAAGAACATTAGTGTGTCCCAAGTTTCTAATGCTCATATTGCTGATGAGTCTCTCATGAAGTGTTATCGTCATGTGAATGGTGATCTTGTTTGGTACATGCAATATGTATGATGTGATTGGTGACTCTCTTGTAGAAAGAGCCCACTTGGAGGTTAGCCAGACAACTCCTCTCAAGGTGTCCAACTTCGCTCTCGGTATGGACTCTCATTACACGAGAGTGCCGTGATGTGTTATTCACTGTTCAGTAAGCTTCCTTCCGTAGAAGATTTGTTGTGTCTCCTCTCTCAGGTGATAAGATTTTGGGCATTCGATGGTTTCGTGAACATAACCCTCTCATTGATTGGGCAGACAATACGCTCACTCTAAATGCCAAAAGTGACTCTCCCATTATCATTCGTGGTGAGGAGGGTCTTCATTCTTTACCTCTCATTTCCAATGTGCAGGTGTCGCTTGAAAAGAAACATAAAAAGGAGACTCTCTCAGTCCTTTCTTCACCGAAGCACGACACGCATTTTTTGCATGATAGAGATGTGATTGTTCGCATGTCACGTGACACATCCCAACCCTATGTGTCCGTGGACAAGCTATACCACAGCAGGGTTCAGTCAGTTCAGTCAAATCTAGATTAGCAGTGATCTGGCACTTTTGTGAGTCTATTCGTAGACCATGCATGCCCAGTCATTTAGCATAGATGCATATCCTCCGGTTGCACACAGCATGATCATCGGAATTTCCATCAGAATCCATTAGCATCTGTTAGGGGAATTTTCCAGTGCATTTAGCCTATTTTCCTATTTATTGGTTATTTTCACTTATTATTTTTAAGTGACTTTCCAACAAAAGTAGGTAGGGCAATTTTGCTAAGTTAATATATAAGCAAACCCAAGTTAGCACTTTCTGGCAAAAGAGGCAGCAGGAGCTTCCCGCTCAACAGGAAACTTCTCAGCAGTACCCCCCAGCACACCCAACGTTTTTGGAGTTCATCCTCGCCGGGCCAGATCCTCCCCATTGGCGTTTCCTCATTGCAAATATCGCCATCACCTCAGCATCCCAGACATAGCAGATCCTCAGCATCGCCAGAAGTCCCCATTTGCTAGCGTTTCCAAATCAGCCCTGCTATCGTTTTTCCACAAGTCAGACTGCTAGCCTTTTTGGCTCCACAAGCCTAGCGTTTCTGGCAAGGGCAGATCCAACCAGCGTTTTGTTTTCAGCCTTCATTAGCAGCAGGTTTCAGCATTTTGTAGCATGTTTTCTCCACATGGTTACCTCAGCCATAGCAGCGATTTTCAGCATCAAATAAGCAACAGCATTTTTGGCAAGGGAAAAGCCTGCAGCAACCAGCGTTTTTCAGCCTTCAACATCAGAAGAAATCGCAGCCAAGAAGGTACAGCAGTCCAGTGTTTTTACTCTCAGCATGACCCCAGATAAGAACCATTCATTTTCAGCCTCAAAACAGCAGTAAACAATCCATTTTCAGCCCCGAAAACAGTCCACAAATTCCGCATCTAGAAGATCACAGTTTTCAGCCTAAGTCGTCGTCGTCACCACCGTCATCGGCATAGTCCCATTGCATCAGTCCATTGCATTCGCATTGTACGCCTTTGTGCAATCAAAGTAGACCACTCTTGCCGACGAGAGTGGGGCCTTCGGAGGAGGGTTTCTCGGGTGTCGTATCTCTTCTCTCTCCTTCTCCCAGTCTCATTCACTTGCACGCACAATATCCACTCACTTTGTTCGTGACCACAGCACTCTAAAAGACGGAAAGCTCTCTCTTCCCTAAAGAACTAAAAGGAACCTTGAGCAATAAAGATCACTAATCTTGAGAAAATACAACATTCATTCCGCTGCACCTAACATCACAAGGATGATGGTTTGAATGATGATGTTTCTAGTGAAGCTAACCTCATTGCAGATACGATCAGACACACAGGACCGATCTTGGCTCTCGAGCCGACGTCCAAAGAACCCACTCAGGAAGTATTGTGTGTTCACATGATTAGTCAGCACGCTTTGTTCGAGTTTCTCATTCGTGACGGTTTCTTATATTTTTGTCACTGTCTTTATGTGTTCCCTTTTCACAGGCATGCCGTATTGTACAATGCACATGATTCACTCACGGATGAGCACGGATGTATGCGGATGACTCTTTAAAAGAAAAGGTTTGCATTCAAGGAATTCACATTGTTTCTCAATTGTCCGTTTTGTCTATCACTTTTACACGTTTCTTCCTTGGCATAACACAGTCTCAGAAAGAGCACGAGCAAGAATGTCCATCAAGCATCGGCATTTTCGTTGTGATTTGCCATAGTTGATAGGTTTAGGTCGAAAAGTCAAGTTTCGATCCCACTTTTTCGTGTGTTTGGTGAACGGTTTGGCACTCCGTCACTTTGTTCATCTGCATTGCATGCTCAGTTATTTAGGGAGAATAGTATTTTTTCAGTTACTCTACATGGAATGGGTATATTTATGGTTTTGTGTTGGAAATGGTTTCAGGAATTTTCCTCCTCGGAGATTCTTAAAGAGGGTGGACCCACGACCATAGAAGCATTGAAGCCGCAATAGATCATTTTGTGTCGCTTTCGGCACAGCCCAAAGAAGCAAGCATTGAAGACCTTCATGAAGTTCAAGTATCGCACGACCCACGCAGTAGAGTGGGCCGACGAAGAGTTCTTTGCACGATTCCAGGAGTTGGTGACGCACTTCCTCGACGCCATACAGCTCGGTATCAGTACCTCACTTTAAAAAGGAGGGGATGTCACGTGCACATCTAACCCTATGTGCATGTGGACAAGCTATCCCAATTCTAGGATTCAGGTTAGCCTACGAAGTGTTCTGGCACCCTTGTGAACCTGTGCGTAGGCCGTGCATGTCCAGGCACTTAGAATAGTTGCATATCCTCTGATTGCACACACCATTACCATTAGCAAGACATTCAATACACATCATGAGCGTTTCCAGCGCATAGAACCCTTTTTTGCCAAAGTACACATTTTTAACTTATTTATCAATAAGTGACTTTTGTTGGAAAAGTAAGTAGGGCAATTTGCTAAAGATCTATAAAAGAAACCTACTGGTCACTCCGTAGCAGCAGAAAAAGCAGACACAAAAAGGCAGACACCTCAGCAGACCGGCAGGCACCCTCGAGCTCCCGAGCGTTTTTTCAACAGTTTAGACCAACGTTTCCAGCAGCAGCAAATCAGCGTTTTCAACCATCGGCCACCGGCGTTTTCAGTTTCAGCCCTTCCTTGCAAGTTGCAAATCCTCGCCGCATCGGCCAAGCAGAATCCAGATCAGCCTAGCGTTTTGCATTTTGAACAAGACAGCCAGGCGTTTTTGCATTTCAACATTAGTGCAACTCGGCGATTGCATATCCAAGCCGCAGTATCGCAGCAATAGCAGATCCCGAGCAGGAAGCCTAGCGTTTCCGTTTTCAGCCTTGACGTCGTCGTCATCGACACCATCGTCGTCATCGACATCATCATCGTCATCGCAGTCCCTATTTTGACGACGACACCTTCGTCATCGTCATCACAGATCCCTATCTTGACGATGACACCTTCGTCGCAGATCCCGGACTTGACGGCGACACCCTCGTCGTCATCGTCATAGTCTCCATCGTCGTTGACGACATCGTCGTCAACATAGTCATCATCAAGTACCACAGCATCTAGACCATTGTACCAAATTTGTCAATCTATAGAATAGACCTCTCTCGCCATAGAGAGGGGGGCCCTTGGAGGAGGGTTTGAGAACCATCCGGTGTCCTCTCTCTCTCTCTCTCTCTCTCTCTCTCTCTCTCTCTCTCTCTCTCTCTCTCAACACTTTCATTCACAGTAGCATTCACTTTGTTTGTGATCATTGCACTCTCTCTCTCTAAAAGAAACGGAAGGTTCTCCATTCCGTAAGTAAAAGAAACCCTTGAGAACAAATCGGAGCACTCATCTTGAGCAATAAGAAGATTTACTTCCGCTGCACCTAACAAACAATCGTTTTCCTATTACCTCACACTAATAGTCCTTGATACTAATGAGTAATTACCATGTACAAATGCATCTCTAGCTTTCAAAAACACTCTAGAGCCCAAATGATGAATAATTTTATATGTGGTCGATACTACCACAACAATCCAAGATAATTGTACTTCAAAATCCAAAATAGTCTTTACTTTCGGGGAAGACCTCTAGGACATATTATTATGCGGTTTCCTACTACTTGAAGTAGAAGCTGAGGAGTTTTTAAATTTGAAGACAAGGAGATCCTTTATCTGTTATTTGTATGCCCCTCAATTGTTGATTGAAGTATGCTCCACACCAAGAGTACCTAGGAAGAGCCCAAATTCACCTATAAAGGAAAGTGAAGATATAGACTCATGGTAGTCTCCCATAAGACAATATAACTATCAAGTACATCATGCATAATATACACAAAATACTACAACAGCCCCACTAACATCATCACTGCCCAATAATGGGTGTAGAACTAGATACTAACATATGCTCCCAACACAACACACCACACCACACACAACACACACATGAGTATACATCAACACAAAATTCAGTTTCTATAATTGATGTTTTGTCTTGGTTAAATGCTAGTCTCTATGTTAGTCAAGAAAACCATCAAATGATGAGATCAAGCTCAACCAAAACACCCAAAGACATTGATGATTGTGTTCGTTCATTATCTACATTTCAGTGAGGTACTTCTTTGGCACTCATCTTTGGTTGCTCCATCGAAGAAAAGATTTTTGCAATCTTCTTACTAAGAAGATTGTTGCAACAAGTATCTCTAGTTTGAGTTTGTTGAGAGGCTTTTGCTAACAAACCAACAACCCAACAAAAGAAAGAGGATAAAGACTATAAAATGAAATTTGTTTTGGGTGCTTACAGTTTGTATCTAATGATGAAAAAAGAAACAAATCTTTCTAATATACTTTTTTCAAGAACTTGCTTACAAACTCTTGTTGATGCTTGTTCAAAATCTCTTTCAATGGTTGATCAGAATTTCAAAAGTGTCGAACATTGTCATATTTTTCATATGTCGAAAGTCATGAATCACTTTTTGCATCTTGAGAAAAACTTTGTTCACTTAGCCTAACAATTAATAGCATTGTCCTCGAGGTGTGATGCTAAGACCACTCTCTTTACCTTCTTGAGCTTGCTCTAAACAATTCCACTCTCTCTTTTGTTAGCCAACTATAAATCTGGTCTTGATCAAAAGTCAAGGGAAGAATGATCCTTTCATAAACACTTTACTGTATACTCAATTGATGGATCATCAATTAGCTGCTAAGTTCACATTGCCATACACATCGAAGCATGTGTATGTTGCAACAATCTTTCAAGTGCACAGACTGGATTGGCAAAGGTTCTTGCATGTGGCATGCCATCCTGCTTGGACATGCACTCACAACTTTCGGATCCAAACGTCAAACCAGGATAGACAAGCGGTTTACTGTATATTCAATTGATGGATCACCAATTAGCTGCTAAGTTCACATTGCCATACACATCGAAGCATGTGTATGTTGCAACAATCTTTCAAATGCACAGACTGGATTGGCAAAGGTTCTTGCATGCAGCATGCCATCCTGCTTGGACATGCACTCACAACTTTCGGATCCAAACGTCAAACCAGGATAGACAAGCGGTTTTCAGCAAAAGCATAAAGCACTCTAGATTTTCATGATTCAGCAGCATTGATATGTATGAAAGCTTCCTAATCCAGCAACCCTCTTGCACACTTGCAACCACCATATTACTAAATAACAGAATCAGTACCCGTCGTCCCCTAATTTCGTAGTAGATGAAGCTACAAGACCGAGGGGGGCTTAGTTCACTTGATTTGAATTCAAAATTGAGGCTCGTAAAAAACGTGCAAGAAGCTCCCAAAAGCTCTCTCGCTCTCTCTCTCTCTCTCTCTCACATCATACAATCAGACACACACACACAGGCATCTCGAGAAACCTACACAAACGCAGGTTACCTGATATATGCGTTAGAAATAGAAGCTGACCGAAGGGCGACAAACTCCTGAGGCTCCAGATGAGTGGGGGAGAGAAGTGAACACAACCCAAACGCAGACATATCGTCCAAGAATTGAGGAGAGAGCGAAGCCTGTCAAGTAAACAAGGGTGTCAGCAGCGTGCCCATCTGGTTGATGCGGAAATAGTGAATGCGGGCTTCTGCTTGCGGCTTCCTACATGTTTGTTTGGCTCTTTATATATTTATGGAATGGGATGGAACTAATGAACCATTCACTAAGGCTTTGTCTTTGTCTTGTCAGACGATGGTGAAGGGCTTTTTTTCAAGCTGTTTCTTTCTGTATTGTCAGATGGATACCATGTGGCTTCGACACAACATCTTATCACGGTTGGCTTTTAACACCTTTGAAACTCTTCTATGGACACTCACATGTTCAGAATGGAGCATTAAACGATGGTGAAGGGCCCTTTTGTTTTTTGTTAAGAGCTATTTCTTTTTGTATTGTTATATGGCTACCATGTGGCTTCTACACAACATCTTATCAACATTGGTGTTTAACAGCCTTGAAACTCTTTCATGGACACTCACATGCTTCACAATGGAGCATTGGCAAGTCTTGTCACAATATGATAAATGTCTGCATTCTCACTATCAACCTTGAGGAGCACTACTACTTTGTCATTGTCATCTACAGAGCATTGATGTACAACAACTGGGTACAACTAGGTTCAGTTGGCAAGGCTTGTTGTATCCTCCCCTTCCTTCAACATCAAACCAAAGAATTAGAATTTTTAGCCTTTGCTCTAAAGAGCCTTTCCATCATTTGCCTAGCATCCCAAGCCAAGGTAGCATCAGCCAAGCTGTGCACAAAATTGCCATGCAAAGCTTAAGGATGGCTACAAGAGCTTGCTCATCCTTTTGCTAAAGTTGAGGATATGTTGCCCTTGTTTGAATGGTTTCTCCTCCACCCATACAACCCCCCACAAATTGTTCTCCATTCATCCTTTGTCTTCACATGCCATTTGTGGATACCCATGGTGATGCCCACTAGTGAGTGATGTCCTTCTAAAAGAATAGTGTTGGAAGATTCTAGCATCTTACAATAATATATGATCTACATCCATCAAGGATTAAAGTTCTCCACCAAATTCACCCAAAACATGTCAATTTTTGGCTTGCCAAAGGAAGGACTATGTGGGGGGGTTATATTTTTTTGGTTGTCTCAAATGATGATGACTTTTTGGCTTACCCAAAGGGCATACACTATAGCCTTGAGTACCCTTTTTGTCACTAACTAAAAATAAGAATTCTATTTTTTGAGACCAAAAAACTTGATTAGTGAGTAGTAAGCACTCATTGAAAAGTTATGAATAAAGTAATAATGAGTGGAAATGGTGAGGATGTTAATTAAATAGCTTGAGTGGAGTAGGGGTTGATGAATTATGATGTTGTTCTTGATTTTTGAGGTGGGGGAGGAATGGAGTGGCGTGGAGTTCCAAGTAGGAGCCAACATGATGGGCATTATGCTTGTCGTTGCTCTTCCATATGTTCATTCCAGCAACAAGCGCCCTAATCTATTTTCCTCCCACAACTTATTATAGCTAGTCTACATGAGAGTGGGGATATTGAAGCAACTTGTACTATTCAATGGAGTTGATGAGGTGGAGCATGAGAAGGTTCTGAAAGAGGAAGGCTAGGTATGAGCAAAGGTGGATATGAGAAGGTTCTGAAAGAGGGAGGCTAGGTACGAGCAAAGGTGGATATGGATGCTTCTGCCTTTTGCACAGCTGCTTCACTGGCTCCTTTATATTTATTTTTTAGGACATCGTGAGTGGTCATAGCTGCAAGAAGGGAGGATGAAAGGTGTAAATCTCTGTAGCTTCCAAAAGACAACATCCATCTTCAAGGAACAACATGTGGCTTCTGCTCTTGGGATGTTTCTGTTGGGCTTATTGCGGTGTTAAGTCACCAGCTTACAAATGCTATGAGGCACCTTTAATTACAACTACCTAGTTTTGTTGGTATTCAGAATGGTCAAGTGCTACTAAATATAGGACAACCTTAGCATATCCAAATAGAGGTGCGAAAACTACTAACCAACACCCAATCATTGTAGGTATCTTCTATTCTAGTATGCATCTCATGTTTCATAAGCTATTAAAGTTTAAAATCTAGTGGGCACATTGAAGGTGCCTTGCTCATAGATTTTGTGCATGGATAGGAGGTTGTGAAGCTTGACAATGTTGCTTCCAAATGATTGACCAGATACATCTCATATTGCTATCCAAGCTACACACTAGGGTAATAGCATTGTCATGCAAAAGCCACACTTGATGTCATAAAATCTGGTATAGTGAGTAGCAATGCTCGAATATACCATGAAAGGAGGTGAAAAAATGGAAAGGGAATCAAATATAGTTGCAAGGTAGTCGGTAGAGAGCTCCTTTAAACCGTAGGAATAATGGTCTTTTTTGTTGTACCCTAAAGAGTTGAATCTCTCTCTCTCTCTCTCTCTCTCTCTCTCTCTCTCTCTCTCTCTCTCTCTCTCTCTCTCTCTCTCTCTCTCTCTCTCTCTGTGCATTTTCTCCAAAGATGAATTTATTTCATGCCATCACAGGCTATTCGTGGGTCTTATGGAAATCTATTTATGCCAGGATAGAAAGGTACTCTACTTATTCCAAGGCTATGGGACGTTATGTGTAATTTCTTTTGATGTGTTGTATTGAGTTTATGAAGATTTGAATGTTTGCATGTAAGTGTTGTTTGATTGGATGCCTTACCTAGCCTATAGTTGTGCCTTTTGTCTCAGCTAAAAGAGGGAATGGACACATTTGCAATTGTGGGAGCCTTCTTGACATGAAATGCCACGGCTATTAAACTTTTAGAGAGAGACCCGCCTTTCTACTATAACCTTCTGGTGGGTGGGCTCGATTCTCATCCCAGCAATACAAACTATAAGTGATCAACAAAATAGTATAGTAGTGTCCCAACCCTAAGGAATAAGCATCTTTTTAGGATCATTTCTCAAGCCTCCTCTATTTTCCCACTATAGTAACCTCCTCGGTTCTATAAGGTCTCAATCTCAGGGTTGATAAGAAGTAGTTTAGGCTCGGGATGCTTACTCAAAAATTACAATAGATTTGATTTTTGAGGAGCTTGGCTATAGTTAAGTTTCATGCTAAAATCAAGACATTTAGAATCCCTATAATCATGCCCTTCCTCCTACAAGAAACAGAAGGTGGTGACTTAATTATTTTAAGAAGGTTTGATAGTATTGTGGGCTATGAAGATGAAGAAGCTTCTTATTTATAGACACAAAATCTAAGATTTGGGAGCTTATTGTTGAAAATGTTTTGTTGAAACACTTAAATGTAGATCTATATTTATTATATAAAAGAATAAAATCTGCAAATATCAAAACGATCCATCCAAAATTGGTGCAAGGGTATTCTAGAAAATTTTGCAAGGAATAGGATTCTTAATAATTTCCCTTTTTTATTGTTGGGTTGAGTAGAGATATACAATGGATGCCTCAAGAGGAGTTTGGGAAATTGATCTATATGATTTTTGATCTAAGTGGGTGCTATTATGCCTATGTTTTGTGGTTGGTATCCACCTACATTTTCTATGAAACATGGGATTTATTGATTGTTGGATGCTTATGCTCTATTGAGGATAACATTTTGAGGTTTCTATACAATCCTGGTTGGTTTGCGTTGATGGGTGTTACTTAATATATACTAGTATGGCAATGCTTGGGTGATTATAAATCTTATGCTTGTAGGTTTCAATGTAGTTGGCACATGCCAAAGTATGTGCAAGTTTAGAGGGGGTGAATGCCATGCTCTTTTGCGGGCAGGTAAACAGAAATTGAATGTTATTTGTGTAGTTTTGTAGAGTTGGTACAATGTGGCAATTGGTGTGTGTTTTAGATGCAATTGCAAATAGTGAATCAAAATGGGATTTTCTAGGCTCCAATTAGGTCTAGAATGAGCCTGAATCAACCAAAAATGCTCTTGAAATGGGGGATATAGGGATTCTAGATAGCCTGGCTACGTGCCAAATGAGAAAATGATTGGAAAAATTAGAGCTTGGTAGGCCAATGCTGGATTTTCGATAATGGCTAGTGAATTTTGGGGCTCTTGGGATTTTTCAAGGCATCATTTGGGTGCAAAATGGAGTTTCTAGGGTCAACATACCAATTGTTTTGGTGGAAATACTTGATTTTTATGTTTTATGAGGGGTGGAGTCACCAAAATGTGCCACATGGCATGTGGTTAATCCCACATGCCATTCTCTTGACTATTAAGGTAGCGTATATATAACATTTGGTGACATTGGTAATGGAATCAGAGTTTTCTTGTCCTTTCTTGACATAACTTTGAGGCTGCATTACATATACTTCCTCAAACATATCACCATTCAATAATTTCTTGTTGATGTACATTCCACCCAAAGTAAGATGCCAATGCACATAGAAAACGAAAAATAGTCATACAACAAGTGGGAGAAAAAGTCTCTTCATAGTCGATATCTTTTTGATGTGCATAATCTTTTGCAACAAGTCTAGTCTAGTAGCAATCATTCTCGTCATCCAGATTACATTTCAACTTGTAAACCCACTTTGTACCAATGGCTTTTTTGCCAAAAGGAAAATCACATAAGTCTATGTTTCATTTTCTATAAGTGCATCATATTCTGATTGCATTGCAACCATCTAATTTTTTGAATCTTGTGCTTCATCAAAAGAAAGAGGTTCATCTTCATCTTATAGACTAGAAACAGTCAAAGCAAAAAAAATTGACGCATATGGTCCATGGAAAGAACTTGAACGAGTACAAGTAGACATCGTTGCATCCGATTCCTATCATGAAAAGTATACACCAACAATATTGGCATACCCGTAAACTCTTCATTCTCATCCCTTTCCACATCAAGTACATCATGTACATCTACATTAGTAATAGACTAGTCTGCATTATTTTAAAAAAACAAATAGGTTGTACTTTTAAAAAAAACCCCATAGGTTGTACATTCACCTCATTGGAACTTACATTCAAGTTTCCACCATTAAAAAGAAGCAACAAAATGTCATAAATTTCCTATGACCTCACATTATTGTCTTTGATACATGATAAAAAAATCTGAATAGAATCTTCATCTCATAAAACCAAGATATGTTTTTTTGTAGATGCTATAACTTGTTACCTTCGCTTTCAAGATTGTAGTCAACAAAAATTCATTTGTTAGTCTTATCATCCAATGCTCTACACTCCTTTGGTGGCACCAAAGCATAATCTAAACAAGCAAAAAATGCATGTGATCAATAGATGGCTTCTTATCATGCCATTCTTCATAAGGGGTCATGGACTACAAGCTTTGATAGGACACTTGATGAGTACATAATTAGCACACATGACAGCCTCAAGCCAAAACAAATGTGGTAAAGCTTGACTCTTGACCATACATCGTGCCATCTCCGTAAGCGACTTGATCTTATTTTTAGCAACACCATTCTGTTGAAGTGTATACATCACTATACCTTGGTGTTTTATTCCACAACTAGTCAAAAATGTATTAAACTCATGTGACATATACTCCCACCTTGATCTGAATGGAGGGTGTTTATAGTACATTTAGAGACCTTTTTAGCCATTCTAGAAAATTACTCGAAACACGGGAAAACTTTGGACCTAACTTTAAGTGGGTATATACCCATGCATTCTTGTAATCATCAATAAAAGTCATGAATTGATGGAGTTTACATAGGCCCACAAATATCACTATGCATAAGTTGCATGTAGCCCTTACTAAACCATCCTTTCAAAACTTTGAACATTGCATATTACCTAAAATGTAGCCCTTAGGAACATGCTTAGAAGGTGCTTCAAGAGGCAGCAAAGAAGCACCCTGGCAAAATTCAAACACCCAAAACATGCATGCAAAATTTTGGCATCTAAAACAGCCTTTGAATCCACAATTGCATTTGTCAGGACAAGGGTCCTGTAACCTAAGAACTAGGATGGTCATGGACTACGGCCAAGGGTCGGGCTAGACAATGTGGACAGGGGATCCGTCTAGGGCAAGGGGCTAGGAGCCCGCCTATATAATGGGAGGTTGGGAGGAGGATCTTCAGTCTAGTTTCCCCTAGTTCTTACACTGGTATCAGAGCTTAGGTTAGCTAGGAAGTCTCTCTTCCACTCTCTCTCTAGGCGTGCTCACTTTTTGCTCCTAAAAATAGGGCCTTGAGGTGAGAACCGTGGTTTTTTTTTTGAGATTTTACCAAATTTAGCAAAGGGGCTTGCCTAAATCGGGTACGTTTCCCGTTTTGGAAGGGGAGGTGTGGTGCACGAAACTGCGCGCTCTTGGGCTTGATAGGAGCGCCCTTGGGAAGAGGGTGTGCTTCCAAGAGCTCGTGGCCATTAGCTGCCCGAGCAAGCCGCACACAACATGTGTATGCTCGAGCTACCTACTCGCGCTGCCTCCGTTATTTTCCTTCAAGAAATTGCCTTATTTTCACATGGCAAGGCCAATTAACAATCGATTTTGAGCCTTCGACCTTCTTGGTGGTCCTTCCCACAAGCAAGGCAATTCCCACAAGCCTTGACCTCCGTACTCGGTGCAAGAAGTAAGCCGTATCGACTTTCCTCGAGCTTGACAGCTTACGAGTCCGCTCAAATCTTGCAGAAAATTCTAGATTTTTGCATATTTTTACAATTGTGACAGTTTCAATTGGCGTTCATGCAACATAATCATTCGCCTATTACGAAAGCTTTCAATAATCAAGCTTCTTCACAACGGTGACGCTTCAACCATCTCCACTACACGATTTCAGTCGTCTTGTGAGCCACGGGCGATTTTGCGAAGTTTGTTTTTTACGCTGCTTGTGCAAATTCTTCCTTTTTCGACGATCAGGTGCTACGACGCACAAGTGGAGTTAGCTATACTTGGCAAGTGCTACCAACATCAAGTATTTTTTTCTGAGTACTTCTTTCACTGCACTATGTCGCCATGGATTCGGATATCAACATGACATTCAATTTTGAGAAAAGTACTCCTGATCCTATCAATGATGGCTCGTGGCCGGATCCTCTCAAGGAGAGTACCCGCGATGCTACGACAGGAGAAGATACTTATGAATTGCTCGATATTCAAGAATTTCGTGCACTTCAGACACGCATGACAGTCATGGATGAAAATTTTAAGGCTTTAAATGAAAATGTTACTAAACTTTCCACATTAGTCATTCAATTAATGCAACAGCAGTCGTGCTGACACCCACATGCATGAGCACGTTGGAACACAAGGGCAAGGCCCAATTAATGAAACACTGCATACTCTCACTGCCAAAGAGGTAGATGACTTGTTAAAGATCTTTAAACCACCAGTTTTCAAGGGCGAAGACCGAGACCGCAATAAGGATGCATTGAACATCTTTCTCAGTAAATGGGATGGAATTCACGCCTTACGGCGTACTTCGGATGTAGTCAGAGCTCTGCAAACGAGCTTAACTCTGGAAGGCAAGGCCTACAAATGGTGGATGTCTCTCAAGGAGAAGAACATTATACCACAGAGTTGGGCAGCCTTTGAAGCAATTTTTAGCAAGGAATTTTTGCCTACAAACGAGGCCGATCGGAATTGGACCGCTTGGGACACATGTTCCATGCGCCAATATCCATCACTCCTTGAATATATCTCTCACTATCAGGACGTCATCCTCAAGTTGGAAGGCTTGGATACCTTTCAACAAGTATGGGGGTTCATACGAGGTCTGACTCCAGAACTTAAGAAGTATGTCAAGACCCAAGACCCTAAAACACTTGAGGAAGCCATAGTGAAAGCACATATTCATGATGACCTTGATGATAAGTAAACACATAATAGTAACGTGCCTGCTAGTATACATGGTAATACACGCACTCAGTACGGGCACAATAAAAGTAAATTTTAGTTGCTAATTCAGATGCATCTAAAAAACCCAAGGGGTCCAGGGGTTCTCTCTCTCGTGAGGATTTTGATAAAGCCAAGAAAGAGAAGCTATGTTTTCAATGCTTAGGAAGAGGCCATGGCAAAAAGGATTGTCCCAAGGGGAAATCTGCTACTCAGGGGAAGGAGAAAGCAGTGCACACGATGCAACTACTGCCTCTTGAGTCTTCCTCAAAATTCTCCACAGTGGAAGTAACACACACTGAGGTGGTGCATGAATGCTGTCTCACAGCTTTCATGTGGCAACAAACCTTTGGACCACATGAGTTAGTACATATGCACAGATATCTACAAGGGCACAAGGTGCGCATCTTGGTAGATGACGGTGCTACTCACAATTTCATCAATTATGGATTGGTGAAAAATCTCAAACTACCTCAAACTCCGAGTACCCACCGCTACAAGGTAGCAATGATGAATGGACATGATACTGAAATATGGGATACTCAATGCCGAGCTGTTCCATTGGAAGTACAAGGGTACTCTACTTGTTTGGATTTTCAAGTTATGAACATGGAAAGGGCTGATGTGGTTCTTGGTAGGGAGTGGTTGCATAGCCTAGGACCATCACTGAAGCGTAGCTATGAGCACAACAACTTGATGTTAGATTCCCATGGCACACATGTGTTGTTGTTAGGAGAAAAGGATATACCTTCATCACCACTGATTTGTAATGCTGAGCTTATGCAACTCGTTTCTGATAATGAAATAGAACAAGTTTTCTTGTGTTACTCACTGTCTCATTTTCTTTCTAACATTGAGTCTGTTGAACATTCCTCAACGCCGCATGCTTCTCTCTCCTCTATTCCACCAATTGCTAATTCTACACAAGAAAACGTTGCTAATCAATTACAAAAATTATTAAAGGAATTTCAAGATGTCTTTCCTAATGATTTGCAATCAGGTTTATCACCGACATGCTCAGTACAACATGGCATTGACGTGACTGCAGGCTGTAAACCTGTTAGTAAACCACCTTACCGTATGAGTTACTCAGAGGCTGCTGAGGTGGAACGTCAGCTTGCTGACTACCTTAGCAGAGGGTTTATACAACCCAGTTCTTCACCATGGGCTTCACCTATCCTTTTAGTGAAGAAAAAGGACAGCAATATGCGCATGTGCATAGACTACCGGGGCTTAAATGCAGCTACAGTTAAGAACAAGTACCCATTGCCAAGGGTAGACGAGTTATTTGATAAGCTAACTCATGCTTGAATTTTTACGAAAATCGACTTGTGGTCAAGATATCACCAAGTCCGTATTCGGCTTGCCGATATACCTAAAACTGCATTCCGAACACGGTTTGGACATTATGAGTTTTTGGTGATGCCCTTTAGGTTAACCAATGCGCCCGCAACATTCATGACACTTATGGATAATGTCTTGAAGCCATATTTGGGCAAATTTTTCATTGTGTTCCTCGATGACATTCTAGTTTATAGTGCTTCTGAAGAAGAACACTTACAACATCTCAGGCAGGTATTTGAGTTGTTACGCACAAACAAGTTATATGCCAAGGAATCTAAATGTGATTTTCTCAAGGAGGAAATTCATTATTTAGGGCATGTTATTTCAACTAATGGCCTTTACATGGATCAATCCAAAGTATATACCATCCGGAAATGGCCACCTCCTAAAAATCTAGAAGAATTACAGATCTTTTTAGGCTTTGCAAGTTTTTACTGAAGGTTCGTTAAAAACTATGCTCACATTGCTGTTCCTATGACGGATCAACTCAAAGGCAAAGGTAAATCTTTTCAGTGGGGTTCCGCTCAACAGCACAGTTTTGAAACACTCAAAGATGCATTAGCTACAGCTCCTATACTGGCTATTGTAGATCCTTTGAAACCATTCGTTTTGGAAACGGATGCCATTGATTGTGCTATTGGAGCAGTCCTGTTACAAGACGGACGGCTGATTGCATTTGAAAGTAAGAAGCTTGATGCAGCTCAGCATAATTATTCTGCTTACGAACGCGAACTCTATGCAATGGTGTCTGCCTTAAAGACATGGCGGCACTATCTGTATGGTGCTCAGTTCTAGATTGTGTTTGACCATGAAAGCATCAAATGATTTACACAACAAACATATTTAAAGGGTCGAAAAGCCAGGTGGGCCGAGATCCTTCAGGAATATAACGCCAAATTAAGGTATCACAAAGGCTGATACAATGCAGTGGCAGACACTCTAAGTCTCATGCCAGAGATCAATTCGCTCTTGTTCACGGAACTTCGTAGTGAATTTTTAGATTCTCTCAAGGGCAAATATGAGCAAGATGAAACATATTCCAAAGTGTGGAGCCATGTTCAAAAGAGGGATCCTTCTCACTCCAATGCAGGTAGTGTACAGTTAACCTCCACACCTAGTTCTCCTTTATCAAGTGATGAACTACAGCGATGGAAGCATTTTACCATCGACAATGGGTACCTAGTCCACAAGGGGAGAGTTTGTGTACCGACGGACATAGACATTCGGCGCCAAATTCTTTATGAATGTCATGATAGTCCAAGTGCAGGGCACCCGAGGATTAGAAAAACTTATTCTCTCGTACGACGACAGTTTTACTGGCCAGGTCTACATGGTTTTGTTCAAGCTTATGTCTTGCATTGCCAAAAATGTCAAGTGAACAAGGCAGAGTGCTTGAAAGCAGGAGGACTCTTACATCCTTTGGAAATTTCCAATGGAAAATGGGAAAGTATCTCTATGGATTTCATTGTAGGTTTACCAACCACTATATGAGGTCATGACTCAGTATGGGTGGTCGTAGACAGGTTGACTAAACTATGTAAGTTTATTCCGACCAAATCAACGGTTAAGACACTAGAACTAGCCAAGTTATTTGTGGACAATCTATACAAATTGTATGGGTTGCCAAGTAACATTGTTAGTGACCGTGATCCCAAGTTTAACAGCCACTTTCGGAGAGCTATATTTAAACGATTGGGTACACAATTAAACCTCAGTACATCTGATCATTTAGAAACGGATGGTCAAACGAAACGGGTTAACCAGGTGCTAGAGGGTCAAAATACTCAAGCGAGTCGATGATCGTGCCTACAAACTATTACTACCATCACATTATCGCATTCATCCGGTGTTTCATGTAAGCCGTCTACGAAAGCGGTTACATTCAATTCTTAGACAGTGGGCTATTCATAAATCTGTTGACCTGTGAGACTGCAAACTGAATATCCGCCCTCGTGTTGCATACATTAATGAGGCAGCCAATAGCAGTTTGAAAGATTGACATCAGCAGGATTGCCAGCATCATGTAGACTCAACATCAAACCTGTTTCCATGGGAGTGGCAATAGGTTTGCAATCCTCAAGTCCAAACTTACATAGCAATGTCTCTATGTAACTTTTCTGACACGAGGCAATACCACCATCACACTGCTTAAACTGTATACCCAAGTAATGATGCAATAGCCCCAAATCTTTCATCTTGAAAGTAGCATTCAAATCAGCCTTAAATTCAGCAATATGTCTCTCATTTGGTCCAGTGATTAGCAAATCATCGACATAAAGAACCATGATGAGAAGTACATCACCCTCACGCTTTACATACAATGTGCTTTATGTTGGACTGTTACGAAAGCGTCGTTTGACCAAATGAGTGTCAACTTTCTCATACCAAGCACAAGGAGATTGATTTAACCCATACAAAGCCTTCTTACGTTTGCACACTTTGTCCTCTTGTCCTTTTATGACAAAACCGCGAGGCTGTGTTACATAAACTTCCTCAAATATGTCACCATTCAAGAAAGCAGTAACAATTTCTGATTGATGTACATCCCAACCAAAAGCTGCCAATGCACATAGAAAATGCACAGTAGTCATACGACAAGTGGGAGCAAAAGTCTGTTCATAGTTTATGCCTTTTTGCTGTGCATAACCCTTTGCAACAAGTCGAGCCTTATGGCGATCGATCTTACCATCCGGATTGTGTTTCAACTTGTAAACCCACTTCGTACCAATGCCCTTTTTGCCAGGAGGCAAATCACATAAAGTTCATGTTTCATTTTCTATAAGTGCATCATATTCTGATTACATGGCAGCCATCCAATTTTTTGAATTCTGTGCTTCATCAAAAGATAGAGGTTCCTCAACATCATGTAATTTATTGTAATGTCCTGTGAGCTTACATTACTGTCTCTAGTACATGACAACAAGGGTTGAACAGAATCTTCCACAAACACTACATCCCGTGAAACCAAAATACGTTTTTTGTGTGGATGATACAACCTGTAACCTTTGCTTTCAGCACTATAACCAACAAAAATACATTTGACAGCCTTATCATCCAATTTTATGTGCTGTGTTTGTGGCACCAAAGCATATGCCAAACAGCCAAAAACACGCATGTGCTCAATAGAAGGCTTTCTATCATGCCATGCTTCATATGGAGTAATAGATTGCAAAGCTTTTGTAGGACACCTGTTAAGTACATAAGTGGCACACGTGATGGCCTCAAGCCAAAAAGAATGCGGCAAAGCTTGACTTTTGACCATACATCGTGCCATTTCCGTCAGTGATCTATTTTTCCTCTCAGCAACACCATTTTGCTGAGGTGTATAAGGCACTATACATTGGTGTTTTATCCCACGACTAGCCAGAAATGCATTAAATTCATGAGACATATACTCCCCCCCTCGATCGGAATGGAGGGTGCCCATAGTACATTTTGAGACATTTTCAGCCATAGCCAGAAATTGTTTGAAGCACATAAAACTTCGGACTTCGCTTTAAGAGGAAATACCCATGCATGCCTGGAGTAATCATCAATGAAAGTCACGAAGTAAAGGTAATTGCCCAAGGACGGAGTTTGCATGGGCCCACAAACATCACTATGCACAAGGTGCAACCTGCATGTGGCCCGAACTGAACCATCCTTTGGAAACTTAGAACACTGCATCTTACCCAAAATACAGGCTTTGGCACAAACATGTTTGACAGGTGCTTCGAGCGGCGGCAAAGAAGCAACCATATCAGATTTTTGTAAACGCAGCAAACTGGCAAAATTCAGATGACCAAAACGTTCATGTCAAAGTTTTGCATCTGAAATAGCCCTTGAATTTGCAACAGCATTTGCAAAATTTTGTCCACACTTGTCATACAAAGTGAGCTTATACAGCCCACGGCACAAAAGGCCAGATGCAACAATTTCATCACCAAAACTGAGATCATGAACTGTACATCTGTCATCCACAAATTTGAGTACAAGTCCAAGTCTAGCAAGTGCGGATACAGACAAGAGATTCTTCTTGATCCCATGTACATAAAGTGCGTCAACAAGTGTGAAGGAACTGCCATTTGCAGCAGTAAGCACAATCTTTCCAACTCCCTGAATCGGATAAGAGGCATTGTTGGCACAAGTGACTGAATTCTCACGAGGGACAGACTCGAGAGAGGTAAATAATTCACGATGTGAGGTAATGTGCTTTGTAGCACCACTATCAAAATACCACACATGTGAATCTGCAGCAACTGACAAGCATGCATCATGGACAGCAGGATTGTAAGTGCACTCTACGCTAAAAGCCCATTCTACATCAACATCAGAAACACAATCTCCTTTCACAGAAGACTCAACAATGGTTGCATTTGTAGTGGAACCAGCATTTGCAATGGAACCACCCTCTTTCTTCTTAGCCTCTTTGGCCTTCAACTTAGGACACGACTTGATCAAGTGATCATTAGCTTTACAATAATGGCAACACATCTTCTTTTTGCCCTTATCACCAGAATTTCTAGACGAATAGCTGCCGCCAGAAGCATTAGGAACAGAAGTTTTTCCACTCGCAGCAGAACCATAAGAAGTGATCGCATTGCTGTTACCACCCTTTCTTTGAGAAGCAATAAAAGCCTGTTCAACTGCACGCTACCTAGTTCTGTTTTTTATGGAAAGTGACTCTTGCAACAGCAATGTGCATAATGCATCAAACTTGACAACTTCCGGATTTCCTTCGGTCATCAGTCTCCAAGTACTAGCAAAAGTCTGGTAAGAATCTGATAAGGTATCAAGAACAGTCTGCACAAGGGAACTGTCTGAAATGACTTCACCTGCAGAAATAAGTTGCTCATTGATATCCTTGACACCAGCAAGGAAAGTGGCCATATCATCTTCCTCATGCATAATCTTTGACTCCATCTCTTTACACAGCAAAGCAATTTTAGCCTCATTGCGGCTTGCATAAAGACCTGCTAGAATATCCCAAGCCTGTTTTGCAGATTTTGTTGAACGAATGTGAGGAACAATTCACAGACAACGCAATCAATGCATGAGCCTGTGCATCCTTTACATCCCAACGAGCTTGTTCTGCCGTAGGCAAAACAACTCTAATAGCAACAATCCTTGCAGCAAGACCTGCAACATCCTCAACATCGCTTACATCCTCAGAACTAGGATGTACATCAATGCCCTGCACAATGTTCCAGACGCCCTTTGACACAAGAACATGTTGCATCATATAAGCCCATATAGGGTAGTTGTCCCCATCCAACCTGTCCTCAGTAGCAAACATCTTGAACACATGTGTGTTGTTGTCAGCCATGGTAAATGTTGCACCTGATGTGAAAAATGCCCAAAAATAGGAGAAATAGAGCGGGAACAACACGTGCTATATAGCACAAACCGTAGAAGACTATGAGGCACCTATTATGCAGAAAATGGAATTGACAGAAATTCTGCACAAAATGACAAAATGGCCTGTGTTGTACTGCCTGTAGTGGAAAAGGAGGCCGAAATGAGCCTGAATCAAAATTTGAGCACACTAAGCTCTACGAGCTATCCCAAAATTTTTGTCGACCTGTGAACGCTTGCCAAAGCTCACTGAAATCGAAGAAAGTGAGCAGGCGTGCGTTGGAGCAGCTGGCGACTAAGCCAGGGAGGACGCAACCTGCTCTGATACCAATTGTTGGAATTAGGGTTGCAGAGAAACACACACAACTTGGAGAAGATGAAGGAAGCTCAAGGAACACAATAGAGAGTGTGTTTCTTAGTGTGCAATAGAAAGATAGATAACCCTAGAGTGATGGGCGTATATACAATGCTTGGGGGGGAAATACCTCCTAAAGAGGGGAAAAATGCCACGGCGGTCCTAGGGTGTTCACACACATCACTACCACATGTATATGGTAACATAAATAAATTATCCAACCAAAGTGTGATAAATATTAACATCCACAAGATCTCCAACATCATGAAGAGTCAATTTCAAACCTAGCTCCATTGGAGTAGCAAGAGATTTGTATTCCTTGAGTCTAAACTTACATAGTAGCATCTCTATGTATCTTGCTTAACACCAAGCAATACCTCCATCACATAGATTGAGTTGTATGCCCAGTAATGATAAAAAATCCCCAAGACTTTTATCTTAAAAGTATTATTCAATTCAGCCTTGAATTTAGCAATGCGTGTCTCATTTGAACCATTAATTAGCAAAATCATCTACATACAAAAGAACAATGAGATATACATCACCGTCAAATTAAACATAAAAAGTGCCTTTAGTATGTGGGCTTACAAGATGTTGCATGTTTTGTGTCAAAGGAAGTCTAGAATGTTGTGCAGGGCATTGATGCACACTTGTCTTTTGTGGATACATGCTCTATTGAGGATGTTGCAAGTTCCAGCATATCTATTGTTGCTAGAGTTGTTTTACCTATAGCTGAGCAATCTTGTTGGGATGTTATAGATTTGCAGGCTCATGCATTGATTGCAATATCTGTGAAGCACACTATTACTCCTCACATTCGCTTAGCAAAATCACCAAAACAAGCTTGGGATATCTTTATGCAAGTTGCAATGAGGCTAAATTGTATTGCTAGGTAAAGAGTTAGAGTCAAAGATTATGCAAGGAAGATGACATGGACATTTATCTTGCTTGTATCAAGTATATTGACGAGAAACTTATTTCCCCACATGAAATTATTTCTAAGACTTCACTTGTACAAACTATTCTTGATGTGTTTCCAGACTCTTACTAGACTTTTGCTAGTACTTGGAGACTTATGACTCAAGAAAATGCTCAAACTATCAAGTTTTATGCATTATGCACATTGCTATTACAATAGTCACTTTCAAGAAAGAATAGGGATAAACACTCAAGCTATCAAGTTTGATGCATTATTATCATCTCCTCTTTGCTGCTCAAAGAGGAGGTGATAATAGCAATGCAACAACTTCTTGTGGTTCTTCTATGAGTAGCAGATCACCTATGTCTAGTGTTTCTACTAGCAGCAACTCACCTAGGAATTCTAGTGAAAAATGCAAGAAGAATATGTGTTGTAATTTTTGCAAGGAAATTATCACTTAACAAAGCAATGTCCTAAGTTGAAGGCAAAAGAAGCCAAGAAGAAAGAGGCTGCATCTACTACGAGTGCAACTATTGTAGAATCTTCTAATAATGAAGATTGTGATGTTGATGTAGATGTAGATGCAAAGTGGAATTTTAGTGCAAAGTGTACTTGTGATCTTTCTATCCATGATGCATGTATGTCATTTGTTGCAAAGTCACATGTTTGATGATAATGGTGCTACAAAGCACGTTACTTTGCATCTTGACTTGCTTGCCTCTCTTGAGTCTTATCCTTAGGAGAATACCGTCCCTTGTGCCAACAATCCCTCCCAATCCATTTTATGCACTCAAGGGAGTTGGAAAGATTGTACTAAATTCTACGAATGATAGTTCTTTCACACTTGTTGATGCACTTTATATGCCAGGGATCATTTTGGATGTATCAACATTGCAAGACTTGGTCTTGTTGTCAAATTTGTGGATGATAGATGTACAATTCATGATCTCAGTTTTGGTGATGAAATTTTTGCATCTAGCATTTAATGTTGTGGATTGTATAAGATTACTTTGTAGTACAAGTTTGGGTAGAATTTTGCAAATGCTGTAAGAACTAGGGGAAACTAGACTGAAGATCCTCCTCCCAACCTCCCATTATATAGGCGGGCTCCTAGCCCCTTGCCCTAGACGGATCCCCTGTCCACATTGTCTACCCCGACCCTTGGCCGTAGTCCATGACCATCCTAGTTCTTAGGTTACAGGACCCTTGTCCTGACATTACTCCCCCCTTAAGAAGAGTTTTCGTCCTCGAAAACAAAAGTAGGAAACTTCTTCTTAAGAACACTAATGTTTTCCCAAGTGGCACCTTCAGGTCTGTCTTTCCACTTGATTAAGGTTTGTTGTCGTACGTGATGTCGTGTACGCAACTCATGATAATCCATAACACGTTTAGGTTCATGCGGTAAGGTAGGAGGTTCAATGTAATCAACCAAAACCTGTTGGTCAATGACGTTGTCGTAACACTTTTAGCACTTTTTGGCGGTACACTTTACAAAAAGTGAAGACTAATAAAATATTATAAAAATCTCAAAACTTGTTAGAGCTTATAGGTTTAGTACTTTTAACAATTTTTTCATACCTTATATTTTTAGATTCTACCCATCGCATTGACTTTTGATTGTCACTACATCTAATTATAATTTGGAAGAAGACAAGGCCATTGCATTAACGTGGAAGATAAGGATGTTACACCATGGTACGATGCAATTCTTGTGTAGCAGGATGAGCAGGTTATCCATCCCTCAGATCCTATCATGTACACTCCTACTAGCTTGACAACATTGTAGGTATACCACAATCTCTCTCTCTCTCTCTCTCTCTCTCTCTCTCTCACACACACACACACACACATACACACACTCTCTCTCTCTCTCTCTCTCTCTCTCTCTCTCTCTCTCTCTCTCTCTCTCACACACACACACACACACACACACACACACACACACACATTTTTTATCGTAGCATCATCCATGCATACATTGTTGATAGTTGAGTCCTAGAGTATCAGAGAGACTCCATGATTGATTGGGTAATAGTGAGTGTGTGTACATGCCATGATTGATTGGGTAATAGTGAGTGTGTGTACATGTACACACACTCACTATTACCCAATCAATCATGGAGTCTCTCTGATACTCTAGGACTCAACTATCAACAATGTATGCATGGATGATGCTACGATAAAAAATGTGTGTGTGTGTGTGTGTGTGTGTGTGTTTGTTTGTTTGTTTTAGCTCCTAATTACCAAGAGTAACATTGGAAGACCATAAAACATCAAGGTGAAGATTTACATGCACTTGCAATGGACAATGGTGTGCTAAGGTTCTTGTTGTTGGGAATGAACATCCAGTTGAGATGCAAACAACATGGTATCAACAAATGTAGATCATACATAAGATGTTTTGATAAAGAATGTCTCATGATGCTCATAAGTCCCTGATAAAGCTAGATGCAACTATAGACAAAGATAACTATCAAAGTCATTTGTATACATGCAAGGAATTGATTCAAAAGAAGAGAAGAACATGGGAAGTCAAGTATCGATTTTTTCAATTCCAGGAAAAGGCAAGCACATGTGGAAGATTTTGGAAAAACTTGAAGGATAAGCGGGTTGAAAGTTTTGGTAACTACATGTTATTGTAGCCAATTGTATGAGCAACCAAATGACGGGAAGATGCCATTTTATGGTTCACTCCCATGTATGCCCTCTTTTTTCACTATTGAGTATGTGTGTCACGGGCTCAAAAAGTTTGACGTGACTCGCAAAGTAGGAGATCTTCAAGGTATCAAGCCAGAAATGGTTAAATGGAGGGGGGATATTACACATGATTGGATGTGTGACATGTTCAATTATTCCATTCAACATGGTATGCCTTGTGATTGGAGCACTAACTGGGTCAAGCCTTTGCATAAAGGAGGGGATGTTAACAATGTAACTAACTGAACTATAATGATCGGGTCTCTTATGGAAATGTTTTTTGGATGTATAATGGAGATAAAATTGAGTGATTGGGCTGAAAAGAATGGCAATCGTGCAAAAGGACAAGGGGGTTTCCATCAATACCATAGCCCCATTGGCCATCTTGATACTCCTCTTCATGTTCTTAAGGAGGAAAGTTGGGTGAAAGGAAAGTGGGTGTATTGTTTCTTTCTAGAAAAAGCCTTTGATATGATTCCACTTAACAGTTTGTGGAGAAGGATGAAAGAACTCCAAGTGCCAACTAATTTTATGCTTGCGGTTTCCTAAATCTATGAGATGGTGATATGTCGATTACACATAGGAAGAAAAATTATTAAAAAAAAGTGCAAGAATTCTTAAGGTTAAACAAGGATTTCCACTGTCATCAACTCTCTTTGGTATATGCATCAATCAATTGGAACAAATGGTACTTGACTTTAGGCAAAAACAAGGCATTATAGAGGTTATTATTTATAATGCGGTGCTTCTAGCACACACTTTAGAGGATGCAAAAAATCTTATGATTGTCCTTGAGAACTTTTACTTGCATAGTGGACTAATTGTAAATGAATCAAAAGTGGGAGATTGATTCACAAAAACACTAATGTTTTCCTAAGTGGCACCTTCTTCAGGTTGTCTTTCCACTAACTTGACTTTTGCTGGTCGACACACATGATAACACATATGTAAATCATGATGATCAAGAATACGCTCAGGTTCATGTGGTTGGGTTGGAGATCCAATGAAATCAGTCGAAATCCTCTAGTCAATGACTTTTTTGTCTCTATGCTAGCATTTATGTAAACATCTTACATGATATACTAATGAATGCGAGAGTGTGGAGGTAATGAGAGTTTGTAAGCCATATTTCCAACTTACTGGACTATGTAAAGGGCCTACAAGATATTTTAGCTGTTGACCCAATCTTCAAAGTACTTTCTAAATACTCTAGCGCACATAAAAATACCTCCTCCCCTTCCACAAAGATAACTTGTCAACATTTCTCGTTAGCATAACTTTTGTATCGATCCCATGTTTGTTAAGCCATAGTCAACATCATGTGGTCTTGTAGGAATTCCTTGACCTGCTGAAGTTTCTCATTTTCTAGCCTCATCATAACTAGTGATCTAGGTTGAAAACATACACAATCATGAATAGACTTGAACCAGTTATCATATGCTTGACACTATTGTAAGCAAACCCAAAATTAGAGAAATAACCTTTTTCATTGGATTGCTTCCCGCGAAGATATGTCCTCAATATATCCTTTAGCAGTAGGTTAATACTTGTAAATTGCCTATTCTCTCTAGAACTGTACTGAGGTATGTTTCCCCACCATTTATAAACAGTCTTTCAAAATGACTGGTAAGTAGAGATCGCAATTTTAAAATATTGCAAAGTAAGCAACAATGTTATAAAAAACCACTTTGTTAACTTGAGAGAGTTGAAAAGTGGATTGAATTAACCATACAAAGTTTATTCAATTTATCTATCACTACCCAAACCAAGCCATGACCTCTATTGGTGATTGATGGACCCACAAATAATCTCATAGAGTGAATTCACATAGAGTGCAAACTACTTTAGAAATGACTAATGTCATGAATGTGTATGCTGCTCCAAAGTAGTCTTTACTAAACACTAGGGCCCATAACACCTAGTGTGTATGCATTTAGCAAAATAGATCGGAACCTGCATATCCATGACTATACTTTCCAATGCTTATGGCTAACGTTATACTCACATCCCACAGGAAAAGAATTTAATACTTTTCACGTGAAACCCGTGCTAACATATTTGTACCATAATAGAATGTGAAAATCAATGACATCTAGGTACCAAATGAACTTGTTCCTTAATATAACATAGATTTGATACATGTGTAAACAACCATCCATTAAAGTTGTTTATCCATACTTGTAGCCTTAACAAGTCTTTCTAGGTATCCAATAATTTTTGGCCAGTAAAATTGTTCCTGATACATCGTGCCCAAAATGGTCTAATAAACGGATCTGACTAGCACCTAGGGACTTTGTTGTGACACATAATTATAGAGTCTAGATACAATGATAATGCTCAAAGTAAAACTGATTGATTAGAAAGTGGGCTCTATATAGGCTTTGTGATCTACAATCACTAGCTAAAGAGGTTGCACCCTCTTGCTATTGGATCAAGTCATCAATTATCTCTTCCTATATGGCTAGAGGCTTTCCCACATCGTGCCACAAGTTGGGCTTATCCTTACAGTATCCTTGGTAGCTTGTTGCAAAGCATTGTACCAAGACTTGGCTTCTACTTTTTTTGGTAGAGGGAAAATTCATAGCCGTGAGGCATCATCATCCTTGTTGGAGACCACACAAGCAATTTCAAGATTATCAAGAAAGTTGGTGGTTGTGTCTTCTCCCTTCTTGCTACTGAATGTGGCGAAGGAGATACTCACCATGGCAGCTTATTACTGAGGAGAGAATCACAAACCTTTTTTTGGATGGAAAAAACTTTCTTTTTTTACAAACTTAGGAAGGGCATGGGATATACAAGGATGTAAATACACACATTAAAAGAAACATGGTGATGGATGAGGGGTAAGATGAATGATTCATTAGAGATTAATTTTGCACACTCGCTCACAACCTAACATGACTATCATAATTTGTTGGTAGAACATCTTTGGGTTGAGAATGATACAAATGGATTGGATGCATTGTGGAGCATAGGGCTGACCTCTTGGCAAAGGCTAGTGTTTTTAATCCATCACATGATAACAGAAAATGGCTCCTCCCTCTGTGATGGAAGGTTATAGCCGGAGGTGTAGAGATCTTGGTAGTCGAGGTTAAAACAGTAGTATCACAAGACAAGTTTTTCTTTGTCATCCAGCTCTAGGATTGCCCCTCTTGTAATTTCTTGGAACGACCTAAACTGTCTCTGCTTGAGCAATTTCACTTTTCTACAAGGGTGAAAGCATGAAAAGGTGGTCATGTTTTGGGGCAAAATTGGTGGATCACTTTGGTATTTTCATATTGGGTGAGGGTCTATTCTAAGTCGATTAAGGGGGTACCAAGATTTCAAAACATCACTTCAAGATTTGATCATTGTTGGGGTATAAAGCCCAATGTGGTCGCCCAGGTAAGTGGGCGGGCCGCCAGGTATGTACACATATTCTTTTGT
Organism: Adiantum capillus-veneris; assembly: GCF_014529385.1. Taxonomy (NCBI): domain Eukaryota; kingdom Viridiplantae; phylum Streptophyta; class Polypodiopsida; order Polypodiales; family Pteridaceae; genus Adiantum; species Adiantum capillus-veneris. The sequence goes on along the minus strand of NC_140949.1, from coordinate 116,214,848 downwards.
AAAAACTAATAAGAACTCACTATGCTCTACACATTACAGTAGAGCGAGTTCACCATATCGTCGTGCTCTTCTTCTCGCACTCTCTCTCGCGTCGCACTTCCGCTCGTACTCCTTCAACTGGTATCAAAGCTCAGATCGAGGCTCGGGGCAGCACTGCAGGAGGCTACAGTCACCAGCTCAGATTGGAGTGAAATTCGACAGGCAAAGACAAGTCCCCAAATCTCGTGGACAAGCCCGAAGGGCTTGGTGTTGTCAGAATTTCATTCTGAAGTCATCTCGGCCACCGTTCGGCTTTGACAAAGGTCTGCGCAGGCCATTTTCGACTACGTGGTCTCGACGGGTGCAGATCCGACTCTGCAAATTTGGGGTTTTCGGCCTACAACTACAGGTGCTGAGGATATCGACACTCCCAGAGTGTTGATTTGTGGCTGTCTACACATCGAAGGACGGCTCACAGTTCTTGGAGGCGTGTCACATACGACACGGGCGCATCTACACACAGACTGTAGGTGACATCCACTAGTTCATCAGGTAGCTTGTGTTTGCTGCTTGATATTCTAGATTTCATCCTGACATTGCAGGGACTTCCACATGGGATGTATTGTCAGAGATGATGTATGTCTGTTGAGGGTTTGCTGGCTGTGAGTCACGCAGCAAACAACCGCCGCAGCGGTTACAGCATACAGTGGGAAATTTGTGGATGTATGACTTTGTGGGAAGTCTATGTACTGTCAGATTTCTGCAGCCTTTGTTGAGGGTCGAGTGAGGTTTTATTGAGTTGGGGGATTCTCGAATGTTGAGATCCTTTCGGTGATAGAGGTCTTGGAGCGATACCTCGAGCACCCTTAGATAGGCAGCTAGGATGTATTGACTGTAAGTTAGACAGATGGGATTGCATCTTTGCTTTACTGCCGTTGAGGCATTGTCGCAGTTTATGCTTACAGGACAATTACAGGACAGTCAGAGACAGTACATGTGCAGGACAGGTTTACCCACAACTTACAGTGTCAGAGAGACAGTGTTTTTTGAGCTGTTTTTTGGTTTGTTTTTTGGTTTGTTTTTTAGTACACCAGAATCTGAAGCTTTCTTGGTTCATTTGACAGGTTGATATTGGTTCAGAGGTCAGTTTACAAGGGAAACTCTGCCGAATTTTTCCCAGGAAAGTAAACTACTGTGAAGCGTAGCTATGGCTGGATCACAGGACACTGCTCTTTACAATATCAAGAAGCTGGATGGAACCAATTTCCCATTGTGGAAGCAGCAGATTTGGCACGTGTTGGTACAAAAGAAGCAGATAAAACCTATAAAGCTCAAGGGGATAAAACCAGAAGATATGGACGAAGATGAATGGAGCGAAATGGATGAATTGGCACTTTCTACCATTATGCTGACTTTGGCAAAAAGCGTTCACTTCAATGTAGCAGACGAGATGTCGGCTTATCAAGCATGGTTAAAGCTGAGCGATCTTTATGAGAAGCAGAGTGCAGCTTCACAGGTATACTGGCTTAAGAAGCTTGTTGACTTGAAGATGAAAGAAGGGACACCTATGTCCAATCATCTGAATGAATTCAACACAATCTATAGTCAGTTGTCAGCTCAAGGTGTCAAGTTTGATGAACCTGTTAGAGCTATGTTCCTGTTGATCACATTGCCGGAAAGTTAGGACACTTTTTGCACAGCTTTGAGTAATTCTGCACCTCCAGATGGTTTGAACATAACAGGTGTAGAAGGAAGTCTGCTTACTGAAGAAACCAATAGAAAGACAATGGACAAAGGCAAAGGAACAGCCTTAGTTGTCAGGGGAAGGACCAAAGAAAAGTACAAAGGTGGAAAGAGGAATCAGTCTCGTAGCAAGTCCCGCAGTGCTAAAGGCAAGAGTGACACAGAATGCTACCATTGTGGCAAGAAGGGTCATATGAAAAGAGACTGCAGAGAATGGAAAGCAGAAAAAGGCAAAGAGAAAGCTGAAGACCATGGTGAGAAGAACAAGTCCTCAGTGAAGATTCAAGAAATAAATGTGACAAACACTGTTGCAGACGATGACAGTCTAGTGTCAGGAGACATCTACTTCTTGAAGAATACAATGGACTCAGCTCTTCTTACAACATCTGATGGAAATGCACTGAGTGACTGGATTATAGACTCAGGGGCATCACTTCATGTTTCTCCAAACAAGGAGTGGTTTACCTCTTATGTGACCACTAAAGATCATGTTCGGCTAGGCAATGGGCACACATGTGAGATCTTAGGTGTTGGAGATGTTCAATTGAAGTTTCAGAATGGCTCTTCTTTCACGCTGAAGAATGTGAGACATGTTCCCGCAATTACAAAGAGCTTGATCAGCACAGGTTTACTTGATGATGCTGGCTACGTCACCACTTTTGGACAGAACATGTGGAAGATATCCTAGGGTTCTATGACAATAGCACATGGAGTAAAGTCTGGAGGACTTTACATGATTTATGTATCAAATGTCTCTAAAAATGTAATCAATGTAACCGAGCAGCCGAACGTTTCTTTGTGGCATAGCCGGTTAGGACATATGTCCAAGAAGGGAATGGAAATCTTGTCTCGTTCTGGTTATTTGCCTGGCTTTTCATTTAATGATTTTGAATTCTCTGAACATTGTCTGTATGGTAAGCAAACACAGCATCCACATAAGTATAGAAGCAGTAGAAGAGATACACAGTTGGCACTTGTTCATAGTGATTTGTGTGGACCTATGCCTAACCGATCTCTAGGGGGAGCTTCTTATTTTATGACATTTATAGATGATTACTCGAGGAAAGTATGGGTTTACTTTCTCAAGCACAAGGATGAAGCGTTTAGTGTTTTCAAAACGTTTGTGACACTTGTGGAGAATCAGAGTGGCAAGAAGCTTAAATGCTTACGCACTGACAATGGTGAAGAGTATGTTTCAAAGGCCTTTCAGGACTTTTGTGAGTCAAAAGGTATAAAACGTGAACTTACTGCTCCTTACAATCCTCCTCAAAATGGTGTTGCTGAGAGGATGAATAGGACCATACAAGAGAAGGTCAGAAGTATGTTGTCTAATGCACAGTTGCCAAATGGGTTTTGGGCTGAAGCTGTATCAACAGCTGTTCATCTTGTAAATAAATCTCCTAGCAAGGTTTTGCAGAAGGATTCACTGCCAGAGATGGTATGGGCAGGCAAAATGCCCTCATACAAGCATCTCAGAGTCTTTGGCTGTGAGGCATATACTCACGTTCCAAAGGAATTTAGGAACAAACTTGAGCCAAAGAGTAGAAAGTGCATCTTTCTAGGCTATGGTAATTCTGGTGAGATGGGGTACAGACTTTGGGATCCCGAATCCAGAAAGGTTATCCGCAGCAATGATGTTCACTTTAATGAATCCAAATATTATTCTAAACCAGAGAGGGTTGAGGAGATTAGAAGAGTTGTCTTCCAAGAAGATGGACCTACACGTGCAAGACAAAATGTCAGGGCTCAAGAGGAGCAAGGACAGGATAGAGTGGAACCACAGGTTGTGGCTGAGCCTGAGCCACCTATTGTGCGTAGATCTGGATGTGTCACGCGACCTCCTGATAGGTTTGTTCCATCTATGAACTATGTCATGTTGACTGATTGCAATGAGCCTTCATGTTACAAGGAAGCAGTGCAAATGAAGGACTCCGGGAATTGGCGATTGGCCATGCAGTCAGAGATGACAGCTCTGCATAAAAACAAGACATGGAAGCTAGTTAAATTACCACAGGGCAAAAAGGCTCTACCTTGTAAATGGGTTTACAGGTATAAGATCACCGCTCATGATAGTCAGCCAAAGTACAAAGCAAGGCTTGTTGCCAAGGGCTTTAAGCAAGAACAAGGCATTGACTTTGATGAAGTCTTCCCTCCGGTGGTCAAGATGACTACATTGAGATGCTTTCTTGCATTGGTTTCCATATTAGATTTGGTGTTGCACCAAATGGATGTCAAGACCACGTTCTTGCATGGTGATTTAGATGTGGAAATTTACATGCAGAAACCAGAAGGGTTTGTTGAGAAAGGCAAGGAAGATTGGGTATGCCAGTTGTTAAAGAGTCTTTATGGCTTAAAACAATCACCGAGGGCATGGTACCATAAATTCCACAAGTTTATACTTTCTGAAGGCTACAAACGTAGTGAGTTCGATCACTGTCTATATACAAAGAAGGCTAAGGATGGTAGTTGGCTGATCCTTATTTTGTATGTGGATGACATGTTGATTGCTGGCAAGCACTTGGAAGAAATTTCAGCTTTGAAGTCAAAGATGGAAAAATCGTTTGACATGAAAGACATGGGTGAGGCAAGTCATATACTTGGTATGCGCATTGAGAGAGACAGATCAAAGAAGTTGATTTGGTTATCTCAAACAGAGTATATTGACAAGGTTTTGCAACGTTTCAATATGGAGAAGGGAAAGGCACTAAGTGTTCCATTGCCACCATATGTGAAACTTAGCAAACAAGATTGTCCTATGTCTGAGGAAGAACAGGCTAAAATGGATAAGATTCCATATGCGTCTGCAGTGGGTAGTTTGATGTATGCAATGATTGCTACTCGCCCAGACATTGCATTTGCAGTGGGAGTAGTAAGTCGATACATGTCAAACCCAGGCAAGAAACATTGGGAGGCAGTGAAAGGAATATTGAGATACCTGAAAGCTACAAAGAGTATGCGTATATGCTATGGGAGTCAGGAGCTAAGTGTAAAGGGTTTTACAGACTCAGATTATGCAGGTGACTTAGACAACCGAAGGTCTACGTCAGGGTATGTCTTTACATTGGCTGGTGGAGCAGTATCATGGCGTTCTAGATTACAAGATTGTGTTACTCAGTCTACTACAGAGGCTGAATATGTTGCAGCATCAGAGGCATGCAAAGAATCAATTTGGCTTAATCGACTAGTAACAGATTTGGGAATCAAAGAAGAGATGCCTGTGTTATATTGTGATAGTCAAAGTGCTATACAATTGGCTCGCAATCCAGTTTATCACTCAAAGACAAAGCATGTGGATGTGAAGTATCATTTCATCAGGGAAATGCTCGAGGATAAGCAACTTCAGCTTGTCAAAGTTCACACCACAGAAAATCCTACTGATTTATTTACAAAAGGACTTCCCTCAGAGAGCTTTGCGCATTTTCGCAAGCAGTTAGGTGTAGGGTAGTACATCACTTCTCTACATCTCTTGTATATTAGCTTGTATAGTAGCTTCTCTCACACTTAAAGTACCACATTGGACTTTAAGTGGGAGGTTGTTGGGGTATAAAGCCCAATGTGGTCACCCAGGTAAGTGGGCGGGCCGCCACGTATGTATACATATTCTTTTGTAAAAACCTGATAAGAACTCACTATGCTCTACACATTACAGTAGAGCGAGTTCACCATATCGTCGTGCTCTTCTTCTCGCACTCTCTCTCGCGTCGCACTTCCGCTTGTACTCCTTCAATCATTTTTTGCAATGCAAGCATGCAAAAAGTAATTTTCTCAGTGCTGTCACACACCAAGGTCTCTTTGCATGGATTGCTCCTGCTTGCAACTCTTTCAGAGCTCACTTTCTGTTGTGCTGTGCCACTAGTGCCACAAGATTTCTGCGATCCATTTCTTTCTCAAGCTAGTGAGATCTCTCTCTCTCTCTCTCTCTCTCAACCACCCCCCCCCCCCCCCCCACCTACTGATGCTTTCTCATCTATGTTGGGATAGATTTTCTTGCATTGATTGTTGAAATGTTGGATTTTCTTCTTCTTCTTCTTCTCTCTCTCTCTCTCTCTCTCTCTCTCTCTCTCTCTCTCTCTCTCTCTCTCTCTCTCTCTCTCTCTCTCTCTCTCTGTCCTACGTACTAATGCTTTCTCATCTCTGTTGGGTCAGATTTTCTTGCATCGACTGTTGAAATGTTAGATTTTCTTCTCCTCCTCCTTCTTCTTCTTCTTCTCTCTCTCTCTCTCTCTCTCTCTCTACGTTGAGGGTGTTGCACTCATTGTTGGATGAGATTTGATGGTTTATTTATTGGGACACCTGAAATGAGGACACCATCGCGAAAGTGCACCTTACCAAAAAAATCACCGGTTGAGGTGTCATCCACTAGCTTACATCCTAGCAGCAACAAATCCAAGAGTGGTGCAAGTTTGTCGTCAAAGGACACCTCTTGCCTCTAATAAGAGAAATGGTAATCACCCACACTCACCACCGACAACAAGAAGGTGAGATGTTTTCGTTGATTTATATTTTTTGATTTGTGTGTGTATGTGTTTTCCCCCCAGATTTGGTGGCATTCTCTCAAGCATTTTGTGCTCACTTAGGTAGCTTGTGAGTGCACTATCCCTTTCTTTTCTTGCACACACACACACACACATGCACATAAACACGTAAATAAACAAAGATGCACATAAATTAACACACTAATTACATTTGACCATCTTAATATGTTTGGATTGTAAGAAATACGGAATACAATAAGGATCTAGTAGCAGGAGAGTAGATATACGATTCAAAGTAGATTAGTGGCAAATAAAATACTTTAGATTAGCACACTATTACAAAGTGATGGCGTCATCCACCCATGCACTCTCAAGGTAGAGCTTAGATGGCGAAATAGACAACTAGAGCAAGTAGGAATACAAGGGAATAACAATCCTTCAACAAGGATGTGTTCTATGAGTCAAGTGTGCATACCATTCTACCAAATTAATCATGAGAAGGCTTCCTTATATAGATGTAAGGGAGCCTCTAAACGCCCATGTGTAGCTGCCCTTAGAAGTTAAGTCCAAGTAGGACTCTCCCATGCACCCATGTGTAACCTCTTTTGGGTAGACAAGTCCTCCTAGAACTCGGCCACCGGCCAAGGAAATCTGGCCACTGGACATCCATTTTTCGGTTGTCTTCCAACCGCCATCCGACCAAGATGTTCCCAAAGTTGGCCCTGAATTTTCTCTATACCATCCACGATCACAAATAGAGATCTCATCAGCGTGCAAAGCTAGAATCCACCAAATATATGTGCACCATTGGCTTCTCCTCATATGAGGGCCTTACAAACTGTGCAACAGATATTGTGGTGGCAAAACTAAGAGAGGTGGCCATTGCAAGTATACCAACATGGATGTATTAATACATTTAGTTTAAATTAATAGGGTTAATGACTTAGGTTTATATTTAGGTTATATTGTTAGGTTTAGGTTTATTAGAGTTTTGTTGTATTAATACGTTCAAGTTAGATTGTTAATCAGGGTCAGCGGTTTTTGGTTTGACCGCTAGTATTTGGTGGTGCATGTCATATTACTTTGGGCAAAGCCTGCGTTTGCTAGTATTTGGTGGTTCAATAATCCGTTTAGGGTTAGCTACTTAGAGCTAGCACGATGTTCAATTTAGCCTGTTGGAGTTGGCCTTGTAAACGCGCTTAAGGCTAGCCGCATAAAGACACTCTAAACCGATTTAGGAAATCTTTAGTTTGGTCATTTTGGTCTGCAGTGTTTAGTCAATTAGGGTGGCCTATTTGGCCACTTAGGGCTAGCTAGTTAGGTTTTAGTCCATCCTTGAGGGGTTTCACTCTTAGACATGTAAGTTACCACGTGAGTTCAAACAAATGGGTTTTTTTATTCCCAAATTTAAAAGTTTTAAAAGGATTATATTAACAAAAGGGGGTTTTCGTAGAGGAAACCCCATAAGTTTTTGAAGAAAAAGGGGTCATTTTATTACCTTAAACATGTCAATAAAGGGGTTTTTTTAATACCCTTTGAACGCACGTTATATGAATAGTTTCTTGAAGGCGCACCCCCCGAGAGTCCATCGCAATTGGGCTAATTTCTTAGGTTTTAGTCCGTCGCAATTGGTTATCTAAAAAGTCAAAGTTCTTGTTTAAGTTGTTTAAATAGTTTTGACAGATTACTCCACGTGCAAATTTTTTCAGAAACATGTCCCCTACTTGACCTGCCACCAAACACCTGCTTATGAACTTGGGGATGGATTATAATAAAATTCATGTGTGTCCTAATGATTGTGTACTCTTTCAAAACGAGTACAAGTATTTAAAACAATGTCCCAAATGCGGATCAAATAGGCATAGAGAGGACACACAAGGGAAATTTGTCCGTGCAAAGATTCTATGACACTTTCCAATCATTCCAAGGATAAAGAGTATGTTGAGGTGCAAGTCTATAGCAACTTTGATGACATGGGATCCAAACGCTAGATCCACAGATGATGTGATGTGGATGCCTGCTGATTCTCTTGCATGGAAGCGCATAGAGGAACGATGGCCTGCATTTAAAGAAGAACCTTGTTGTGTCCGTTTTGGTTTGGCAATGGACGGAGTAAACCCATTTGGAATTTAGAGTTCCTCATGGAGCATATGGCGTATTTTCTTGGTGAACTATAATCTTCCACCATGGTTGGCTATCAAGAATGGCCATCTACTATTGTCACTGATTGTTCAGGGAAGTACAATGTAAAGAGCATGGATGTTTATCTGGCATCACTTATAGAAGAGCTTCAAATCTTGTGGACAGGAATTGATGTGGTGACATGTCCCAACCGGTTGGTCGACAAAATGCCCATGCGCAAGGCATTCTCATGTGGACCATGCATGGTGACATGTGGAAAAATCTAAAGAGTATGCAAAAGGACATCACATTTATGCATATATTATCATTCAAGTGCTCTTTATGAGCTATGGCCATTTATGTCTAGCCGGCCAATATGTATTCACTTTGAGCATTCAAGAAATCTTTTAATAAATACATGCAAGAGAAAAATGCTCACTCTTGCACGGGGGGCGATTGCACCCAGTGCTTGTGTCTTTCTTCTCTCTGGTCCTCTCTTCTCTCTTGCCATTCTGATGTAGCACTCCGCTTTAGGAGGTGCATATGCACATGCTTTCTTACACTCTCACGCTCTCTATCTCTCTTTAATTGCGTGCAGTCTTGATTATGTGCTATGGGATTTGCTAGGTATGCCGATTTGTCTGTTTTATGGATTGTAGCACATTATGTTTGGTATTTTGCAAGGCCACCTTGTCTCTCCGGTTGTAGTAGTGTTATTAGAGCTCATGGTCATGCTCTTGGTGATGCAAGCCATCATAGACATGCATAATCAAAATTGCACATCAGACAAGGAGGTTGATGATCAAATCTACGACTACATAGACAAATAAGTGTAGTTTTGTTTTCTTAGAATTGTTGTATTTTTTATTTTTTCCTTATCCTCATTCTCTGTCTTGATGCTACCATTCGTTACAATTCTAAGGGACGTGGATGAAGGGATTCATCACTTAAAGCATTATATGAAATATCTCATAGTAGGGAGTGGATTAAATAGCATTAATAAAGGGATTAAAAGGAATTATTATTGTTACTATCATTAATGCTTGATAACGTACATAGTTAGATGATTATAATACTGAGGCAATTGAAGAAGTGGGAATCAAAGTAAGAAGAGAGCTTATTAGTAAGAGATAAGAATAGTGGATTTTGTCATCATGGAACATGCCCTAATAGACCTTTAGGATTGTCCGCACAAGGATGTGGGAATTAGGAGAGTCCGCATGTTGTAGCATTAGCCCCAAGAGAGCATATATGGTGGAAGTCAGCGAGAAAGAGGATCTTCGAGGACTAGCCAAGCTTTAAATTTCTCATGAAAGGAAACTTGTAGGAGGAGAGGGTCCTTGAGAAGTTAGGCTTTCCACCAAAATTGGTGAATTAGAAGAAGAAGGAAAGGTGAGATTACAAAGGAGCAGCAACCCTAAGGCAGTTCTCCTACTCAACCAAGGCTAAATATAAATAAGATAAAAACTACAAAGAAGAGCTTCCAAGCTATATTCACGATGGTTAACATGATCTTTGACACCAAGTACAAACTATACAGTATGGTCATCACGACCATGGCAGTGTGGAGAGCATGGACGATAGGCACCAAGAGTGGCAGGATGCAACTACATTATAACAAGGTGTAGGAGCAATCGACCATGGATAGCCAATTATGTTAGCACACACAAAAGCAGTCACACACATCGGCGACGAAAATACTAGAGTGGAGATTGACTATTGTATATGCATGTGACAATGGACTATTGATCTCTTTTTTCTCTCTCTCACTTCTCAACATCCTGCAAGATCATACGTTTGTTATAGCCAGCTATTCCCCTACCTACCCAACCACCTGCTCTCTTTCAGCTGCATACAAAACCTGGTCCTCATCTTTAGAACGTCCCCTCCCGGCCGTCAATATTTTCTCCCATACATACCACGAGCCTCAATCAATCTAGTGTTCCATAGTGGCAAACCACGTACGCTACAAAGCTGCTAGTTCACCTCTTTCTAAGGGGGTGCCAACATGCAACTCACCATTTTTAGCAACTCCTCCCCCACCTACCTACACATGCATTACCCATCGTAGACCCTTTGATGCCGCCTTTAACTCTCTCTTTTATCCCTCGTCTACAACTAAGGCACCCATACCAAGCCTCGTCACTTTTCAACAGAATGAAACTCTCCCCTACCCAAGCCAACAACCACTCCATGCATGTCGCATGCATGACCTCTAAAGCCTTTGTCGTCTAGCCAAGCTTGGTGCCACTCTAGTGCATGGCGGCTCTTGCGTACACGGTGTGCCAACTGCCCCTCAAATTACTCACCTGAAACTCGCCACTCAAACTCAAGATGTGACGGCCACAATCCACTCAACTTCCTCACCCACCCTATGGGCAGTTCTCTGCATGTGCTAGCATAACCAATTGCATCCTAATCGGCTATCAAAAGGCCTCATTAACTTGTGCTCATGACACCCCTGTTATTTCAGTTGGTCCTCCTCCACCTTTCAAATATAGTCTCCTAACTTTTAAGTTACAAAAATCATCCAAAACTAGTTCCTCTCTCATGTCTCTCTTGCATAGAGCCACCTGTGGTCTCCAAGTTGTATTCACCCAGTCCATACTCTCGCTCGCGCCCACATGAGCAGAAAGATTTCATGAGTAACACTCTAAGCTCAATGGGGAAGAGACTGACAGAGGAGTGGACTGTGATTATCAAGAGGGCACATGGGTGGACAAAGGAAAACTCTCATGACATTGGAAAAGCAAAAGAATGGCTACCCAATTTGAGCGTGCTCAAGGTACACGAAGCGAAGCAACAATGATGGCACAGTTGAAGCGATGATGAGAAGACGGAGGCTCTCACAATCATCCTCAAGCTTGGTGGATCATTTATGCTTCTTGCTTGCGTTTGTTTGCGGCGTACTTATTGAACTCCAGGTCTTCATTCTGGATATCCACCTCCTTTGCCATCTCTCTATGTGAATGTATGCTATAGCGAGAGAGATTTATCTAGTTTTATTGTACAATCAAAATCAAACCAATCAAACCTCTCTCTCTCTCTCTCTCTCTCTCTCTCTCTCTCTCTCTAGCCTTCTAACGGCACAGCTTGATAGATGTTAATAATCAAAGTTTTTGATCATCTCCTCATGGATATTGCCCATGCAAAGGTGAGTTTATCTCTTGTATTGAAGAGCAACAACATGGATTTCTCAAATACAGTTACCACACAAGTGGCCCTGCAAAATACCAAACATGACATGCTACAATCCATAAAACAAATAAATTGACATACCTGGCAAATCCCATAGCACATAATCAAGACTACACATGATTAAAGAGAGATAGAGAGCATGAAAGAGTAAGAAAGCATGTGTAGATGCACCTCCTAAAGCGGAGTGTTACACCGGCACAATGAGAGAGAAGAGAGAAGAGGAGAGAAGAAAGACACAAGCATTGGGTGCAATCTCCCCCCGTGCAAGAGTGAGCATTTTCCTTTTGCACGTATTTATTTATAGATAACTTGAATGCTCAAAGTGAATACATATTGGCCGGTTGGACATAAATAGCCATAGCTCATAAAGAGCACTTAAATAATAAATATACATGAATGTGATGTCCTTTCACATATTCTTTAGATTTTTCCACCTGTCACCTACACTAAATAAATCATTTTCCATTTTCATTACATACCTCTTCGTTAGAAAGCAATTTTCCTCAGTTACAAAGATAAGAGTTTGCAAACCATCCTTGTCAAAAATAGTGGTTAGTATTTTATGTCTTATAACATAGTAAAAGAAAAAATCATGGAACTAAACACCATTGCTTATGCCTGCAGTCATCCACATATTGTCTATTCTAGTGTCCCATACCACAAGAATAAGCAGTATATCATACCTTGATTAATCAGGACATCATTGGTCACACTCATCATCAATTTTCGTAATCTCAAGTCATTTCATAAACACTATCACGATGAAAAATCATCATATGCCAATTTCAAATCCAATTCCAAATCCAAAATATAAGTCCAAATCAAATATCTTTTGTGATTATTTGTGATTTTTTGATTGGTGTTGCCTCAATGAAAAAATCTACACCAATGAGATGTGTTGTCTAAATCGGGGAATCTACACTAATGCTACCTAAATTAGATTTGCATTTAATATTGTTTGAAATAATGAATATGTAGTTTGTTGGTGTGCTGCCTAAATTGGTCAATCTACACTTGTGCTACATTAACCAGCGGATCTGCATGTACAACTAGTGTTGCCTAAATTGGCGAATCTACACTAGGAGAGTATATACACAACACTGCCTAAATAGGAAAATCTGTGTGCATGTGACCAATGGAGTAGACAATGCATAAAAATTACAAAACATTTACAACCTGTTGGATACCAAAATAAGGTTGGTGAATTGAAGTGTGTAAGCGCATTGACCATTATCCCAAACCACCTGAGCTCATGGAAATAGAAGTATAGTTTCATAGCAAATCGCGTCAGTAGAAGCTACGATGTAAGTGTTGATAGTATGTATGCAAAAAGAGTAGAAAGGTAGATAGGCCACATAGCTCTTTGTGCATTGTCGGATGCTAAACAAGTTCTTAAAAATCAAGGTCACGAGCAAAATCATCAATCGGTTAGCGTTATTTGAGATAGACAAATGGATTGTCATAAAATATTTATAGACTAAACAAAAGTATGGTTGCTAAATCACTTTTTATGCAATAATTTTAAGAAAATAAGAGTGACTTATTTAAACATAACAAAAATAAAATCACCACGAATTTGTAACTGCTACAATTTGTAAGCAGTGTAGATGCGTTCGTAATGATTTACAACATCAATTTATGAACAAGATGTACAAAAATTCATGTAAGGCAACGTAGCATTAGCTAAGAATTACAAAAGTGGTCACCTATAGTAAGAGGTGGGTTTGAAAATGTGCTTAGATAGAATTATTTATTTGTCTCAATTAAAAGCAAATTAACCAATTTTAAATGGCATGCTTTTATAGATACTCTTAGGACGAGCAAAACAATTCTTGAGCACCATATTGCACACTTAGTGAGATTAATGAGATTCTACAAAAATTATCACATAGGCTAAAGTGTGTGCCTTTTGCAATACAGATGTATACTCCCAAATTTTGAAGTTCTATGTCTCTGATGGAAGGTGGCCTTTTGGATATCTAAGTGCATACCTTTAGATACCGTTCTTATTTAGCACTTATATGAAGATTACGTGCTAAGGTTAAAATATAAAACTAGTGTTTGTTTTTAATCAAACAAAATTGGCCATATTGATAAACCCTTTTGATTATGGTACTAGAGAAACATAGATAAGTACAATTTATTGTATGAAGGAGCCCGTGAGAAAATCTAGGCTTCACAAAATGTACATTACATACAGTAGGTTGATTCTAAGCTTTTTGAAATCTCTGATGATGATAAGGGAGCTCGTTAGATCATGAGCATAAGTGTCCTAAGAGTAGCTGTCCTGATCTCGCAAAACACTAATCCCAATACAAATATGTAGATGCCAGCTTGGAGTTGCCTCAAGTCATGAGCAATTTCATAGCCCAGTGCATCCGGCAAGGGAAAGGCATGCAGGGAACCTAGGGGGATCAATCTATAATAGGGTAGCCATTCCTCTAGCAAAATATTGAAAAAGTTAATGAAATAGGATTGTTTGTTCCCTCTTTTCCTCATGAGCCAAAGGGGAGGTGGCCCACATCACATGATTCTTTATTTTTATTTTTCATTTATGTATCACATGGGTAGTAGGATCCTAATTATGCTTCTTGTTGGGGTATAAAGCCCAATGTGGTCGCCCAGGTAAGTGGGCGGGCCGCCAGGTATGTACACATATTCTTTTGTAAAAACCTAATAAGAACTCACTATGCTCTACACATTACAGTAGAGCGAGTTCACCATATCGTCGTGCCCTTCTTCTTGCACTCTCTCTCGCGTCGCACTTCCGCTCGTACTCCTTCAACTGGTATCAAAGCTCAGATCGAGGCTCGGGGCAGCACTGCAGGAGGCTAGAGTCACCAGCTCAGATTGGAGTGAAATTCGACAGGCAAAGACAAGTCCCCAAATCTCGTGGGCAAGCCCGAAGGACTTGGTGTTGTCAGAATTTCATTCTGAAGTCATCTCGGCCACCGTTCGGCTTTGACAAAGGTCTGCGCAGGCCATTTTCGACTACGTGGTCTCTGCAAATTTGGGGTTTTCGGCCTACAACTATAGGTGCTGAGGATATCGACACTCCCAGAGTGTTGATTTGTGGCTGTCTACACATCGAAGGACGGCTCACAGTTCTTGGAGGCGTGTCACATACGACACGGGCGCATCTACACACAGACTATAGGCGACATCCACTAGTTCATCAGGTAGCTTGTGTTTGCTGCTTGATATTCCAGATTTCATCCTGACATTGCAGGTACTTCCACATGGGATGTATTGTCAGAGATGATGTATGTCTGTTGAGGGTTTGCTGGCTGTGAGTCACGCAGCAAACAACCGCCGTAGCGGTTACAGCATACAGTGGGAAATTTGTGGATATATGACTTTGTGGGAAGTCTATGTACTGTTAGACATACTGCAGCCTTTGTTGAGGGTCGAGTGAGGTTTTATTGAGTTGGGGGATTCTCGAATGTTGAGATCCTTTCGGTGATACAGGTCTTGGAGCGATCCCTCGAGCACCCTTAGATAGGCAGCTAGGATGTATTGACTGTGAGTTAGACAATTGGGATTGCATCTTTGCTTTATTGCCGTTGAGGCATTGTCTCAGTCTATGCTTACAGGACAGTTAGAGACAGGACAGGTGCAGGACAGGTTTACCCACAGCTTACAGTGTTAGAGAGACAGTGGTTTTTTGAGCTGTTTTTTGGTCTGTTTTTAGTACAACAGAGCCATTTTACAAAGGAGACTCTGCCAAAATTTCTGTAGAATCTGAAGCTTTCTTGGTTCATTTGACAGGTTGATATTGGTTCAGAGGTCAGTTTACAAGGGAAACTCTGCCGAATTTTTCCCAGGAAAGTAAACTACTGTGAAGCGTAGCTATGGCTGGATCACAGGACACTGCTCTTTACAATATCAAGAAGCTGGATGGAACCAATTTCCCATTGTGGAAGAAGCAGATTTGGCACGTGTTGGTACAAAAGAAGCAGATAAAACCTATAAAGCTCAAGGGGATAAAACCAGAAGACATGGACGAAGATGAATGGAACGAAATGGATGAATTGGCACTTTCTACCATTATGCTGACTTTTCTTTGTGGCATAGCCGAACGTTTCTTTGTGGCATAGCCGGTTAGGACATATGTCCAAGAAGGGAATGGAAATCTTGTCTCGTTCTGGTTATTTGCCTTGCTTTTCATTTAATGATTTTGAATTCTGTGAACATTGTCTGTATGGTAAGCATACACAGCAGCCACATAAGCACAGAAGCAGTAGAAGAGATACACAATTGGCACTTGTTCATAGTGATTTGTGTGGACCTATGCCTAACCTATCTCTAGGGGGAGCTTCTTACTTTATGACATTTATAGATGATTACTCGAGGAAAGTATGGGTTTACTTTCTCAAGCACAAGGATGAAGCATTTAGTGTTTTCAAAACGTTTGTGACACTTGTGGAGAATCAGAGTGGCAAGAAGCTTAAATGCTTACGCACTGACTATGGTGGAGAGTATGTTTCAAAGGCCTTTCAGGACTTTTGTGAGTCAAAAGGTATACAACGTGAACTTACTGCTCCTTACAATCCTCCTCAAAATGGTGTTGATGAGAGGATGAATAGGACCATACAAGAGAAGGTCAGAAGTATGTTGTCTAATGCACAGTTGCCAAATGGGTTTTGGGCTGAAGCTGTATCAACAGCTGTTCATCTTGTAAATAGATCTCCTAGCAAGGTTTTGCAGAAGGATTCACTGCCAAAGATGGTATGGTCAGGCAAAATGCCCTCATACAAGCATCTCAGAGTCTTTGGCTGTGAGGCATATACTCACGTTCCAAAGGAATTTAGGAACAAACTTGAGCCAAAGAGTAGAAATTGCATCTTTCTAGGCTATGGTAATTCTGGTGAGATGGGGTACAGACTTTGGGATCCCGAATCCAGAAAGGTTGTTCGCAGCAATGATGTTCACTTTAATGAATCCAAATATCATTCTAAACCAGAGAGGGTTGAGGAGATTAGAAGAGTTGTCTTCCAAGAAGATGGACCTGCACGTGCAAGACAAAATGTCAGGGCTCAAAAAGAGCAAGGACAGGATAGAGTGGAACCACAGGTTGTGGCTGAGCCTGAGCCACCTATTGTGCGTAGATCTGGACGTGTCATGCGACCTCTTGATAGGTTTGTTCCATCTATGAACTATGTCATGTTGATTGATTGCAATGAGCCTTCATGTTACAAGGAAGCAGTGCAAATGAAGGACTCCGGGAATTGGCGATTGGCCATGAAGTCAGAGATGACAGCTCTGCATAAAAACAAGACATGGAAGCTAGTTAAATTACCAAAGGGCAAAAAGGCTCTACCTTGTAAATGGGTTTACAGGTATAAGATCACCGCTCATGATAGTCAGCCAAAGTACAAAGCAAGGCTTGTTGCCAAGGGCTTTAAGCAAGAACAAGGCATTGACTTTGATGAAGTCTTCCTTCCGGTGGTCAAGATGACTACATTGTGATGCTTTCTTGCATTGGTTGCCATATTAGATTTGGTGTTGCACCAAATGGATGTCAAGACAGCGTTCTTGCATGGTGATTTAGATGTGGAAATTTACATGCAGCAACCAGAAGGGTTTGTTGAGAAAGGCAAGGAAGATTGGGTATGCCAGTTGTTAAAGAGTCTTTATGGCTTAAAACAATCACCGAGGGCATGGTACCATAAATTCCACAAGTTTATGCTTTCTCAAGGCTACAAACGTAGTGAGTTCGATCACTGTCTATATACAGAGAAGGCTAAGGATGGTAGTTGGCTGATCCTTATTTTGTATGTGGATGACATGTTGATTGCTGGCAAGCACTTGGAAGAAATTTCAGCTTTGAAGTCAAAGATGGCAAAAATCGTTTGACATGAAAGACATGGGTGAGGCAAGTCATATACTTGGTATGCGCATTGAGAGAGACAGATCAAAGAAGTTGATTTGGTTATCTCAAACAGAGTATATTGACAAGGTTTTGCAACGTTTCAATTTCCCATGGTGGAAGCAGCAGATTTGGCACGTGTTGGTACAAAAGAAGCAGATAAAACCTATAAAGCTCAAGGGGATAAAACCAGAAGATATGGACGAAGATGAATGGAGCGAAATGGATGAATTGGCACTTTCTACCATTATGCTGACTTTGGCAGAAAGCGTTCACTTCAATGTAGCAGACGAGATGTCGGCTTATCAAGCATGGTTAAAGCTGAGCGATCTTTATGAGAAGCAGAGTGCAGCTTCACAGGTATACTGGCTTAAGAAGCTTGTTGACTTGAAGATGAAAGAAGGGACACCTATGTCCAATCATCTGAATGAATTCAACACAATCTATAGTCAGTTGTCAGCTCAAGGTGTCAAGTTTGATGAACCTGTTAGAGCTATGTTCCTGTTGATCACATTGCCGGAAAGTTGGGACACTTTTTGCACAACTTTGAGTAATTCTGCACCTCCAGATGGTTTGAACATAACAGGTGTAGAAGGAAGTCTGCTTACTGAAGAAACCAATAGAAAGACAATGGACAAAAGCAAAGGAACAGCCTTAGTTGTCAGGGGAAGGACCAAAGAAAAGTACAAAGGTGGAAAGAGGAATCAGTCTCGTAGCACGTTCCGCAATGCTAAAGGCAAGAGTGACATAGAATGCTACCATTGTGGCAAGAAGGGTCACATGAAAAGAGACTGCAGAGAATGGAAAGCAAAAAAAGGCAAAGAGAAAGCTGAAGACCATGGTGAGAAGAACAAGTCCTCAGTGAAGATTCAAGAAATAAATGTGACAAACACTGTTGCAGAGGATGACAGTCTAGTGTCAGGAGACATCTACTTCTTGAAGAATACAATGGACTCAGCTCTTCTTACAGCATCTGATGGAAATGCACTGAGTGACTAGATTATAGACTCAGGGGCATCACTTCATGTTTCTCCAAACAAGGAGTGGTTTACCTCTTATGTGACCACTAAAGATCATGTTCGGCTAGGCAATGGGCACACATGTGAGATCTTAGGTGTTGGAGATGTTCAATTGAAGTTTCAGAATGGCTCTTCTTTCACGCTGAAGAATGTGAGACATGTTCCCGCAATTACAAGGAGCTTGATCAGCACAGGTTTACTTGATGATGCTGGCTACGTCACCACTTTTGGACAGAACATGTGGAAGATATCCAAGGGTTCTATGACAATAGCACATGGAGTAAAGTGTGGAGGACTTTACATGACTTATGTATCAAATGTCTCTAAAAATGTAATCAATGTAGCCGAGCAGCCGAACGTTTCTTTGTGGCATAGCCGGTTAGGACATATGTCCAAGAAGGGAATGGAAATCTTGTCTCGTTCTGGTTATTTGCCTTGCTTTTCATTTAATGATTTTGAATTCTGTGAACATTGTCTGTATGGTAAGCAAACACAGCAGCCACATAAGCATAGAAGCAGTAGAAGAGATACACAATTGGCACTTGTTCATAGTGATTTGTGTGGACCTATGCCTAACCTATCTCTAGGGGGAGCTTCTTACTTTATGACATTTATAGATGATTACTCGAGGAAAGTATGGGTTTACTTTCTCAAGCACAAGGATGAAGCGTTTAGTGTTTTCAAAACGTTTGTGACACTTGTGGAGAATCAGAGTGGCAAGAAGCTTAAATGCTTACGCACTGACAATGGTGGAGAGTATGTTTCAAAGGCCTTTCAGGACTTTTGTGAGTCAAAAGGTATAAAACGTGAACTTACTGCTCCTTACAATCCTCCTCAAAATGGTGTTGCTGAGAGGATGAATAGGACCATACAAGAGAAGGTCAGAAGTATGTTGTCTAATGCACAGTTGCCAAATGGGTTTTGGGCTGAAGCTGTATCAACAGCTGTTCATCTTGTAAATAGATCTCCTAGCAAGGTTCTGCAGAAGGATTCACTACCAGAGATGGTATGGGCAGGCAAAATGCCCTCATACAAGCATCTCAGAGTCTTTGGCTGTGAGGCATATACTCACGTTCCAAAGGAATTTAGGAACAAACTTGAGCCAAAGAGTAGAAAGTGCATCTTTCTAGGCTATGGTAATTCTGGTGAGATGGGGTACAGACTTTGGGATCCCGAATCCAGAAAGGTTATCCGCAGCAATGATGTTCACTTTAATGAATCCAAATATCATTCTAAACCAGAGAGGGTTGAGGAGATTAGAAGAGTTGTCTTCCAAGAAGATGGACCTACACGTGCAAGACAAAATGTTAGGGCTCAAGAGGAGCAAGGACAGGATAGAGTGGAACCACAGGTTGTGGCTGAGCCTGAGCCACCTATTGTGCGTAGATCTGGATGTGTCACGCGACCTCCTGATAGGTTTGTTCCATCTATGAACTATGTCATGTTGACTGATTGCAATGAACCTTCATGTTACAAGGAAGCAGTGCAAATGAAGGACTCCGGGAATTGGCGATTGGCCATGCAGTCAGAGATGACAGCTCTGCATAAAAACAAGACATGGAAGCTAGTTAAATTACCACAGGCAAAAAGGCTCTACCTTGTAAATGGGTTTACAGGTATAAGATCACCGCTCATGATAGTCAGCCAAAGTACAAAGCAAGGCTTGTTGCCAAGGGCTTTAAGCAAGAACAAGGCATTGACTTTGATGAAGTCTTCCCTCCGGTGGTCAAGATGACTACATTGAGATGCTTTCTTGCATTGGTTTCCATATTAGATTTGGTGTTGCACCAAATGGATGTCAAGACCACGTTCTTGCATGGTGATTTAGATGTGGAAATTTACATGCAGCAACCAGAAGGGTTTGTTGAGAAAGGCAAGGAAGATTGGGTATGCCAGTTGTTAAAGAGTCTTTATGGCTTAAAACAATCACCGAGGGCATGGTACCATAAATTCCACAAGTTTATACTTTTTGAAGGCTACAAACGTAGTGAGTTCGATCACTGTCTATATACAAAGAAGGCTAAGGATGGTAGTTGGCTGATCCTTATTTTGTATGTGGATGACATGTTGATTGCTGGCAAGCACTTGGAAGAAATTTCAGCTTTGAAGTCAAAGATGGAAAAATCGTTTGACATGAAAGACATGGGTGAGGCAAGTCATATACTTGGTATGCGCATTGAGAGAGACAGATCAAAGAAGTTGATTTGGTTATCTCAAACAGAGTATATTGACAAGGTTTTGCAACGTTTCAATATGGAGAAGGGAAAGGCACTGAGTGTTCCATTGCCACCATATGTGAAACTTAGCAAACAGGATTGTCCTTTGTCTGAGGAAGAACAGGCTAAAATGGATAAGATTCCATATGCGTCTGCAGTGGGTAGTTTGATGTATGCAATGATTGCTACTCGCCCAGACATTGTATTTGCAGTGGGAGTAGTAAGTCGATACATGTCAAACCCAGGCAAGAAACATTGGGAGGCAGTGAAAGGAATATTGAGATACCTAAAAGCTACAAAGAGTATGCGTATATGCTATGGGAGTCAGGAGCTAAGTGTAAAGGGTTTTACAGACTCAGATTATGCAGGTGACTTAGACAACCGAAGGTCTACATCAGGGTATGTCTTTACATTGGCTGGTGGAGCAGTATCATGGCGTTCTAGATTACAAGATTGTGTTACTCAGTCTACTACAGAGGCTGAATATGTTGCAGCATCAGAGGCACGCAAAGAATCAATTTGGCTTAATCGACTAGTAACAGATTTGGGAATCAAAGAAGAGATGCCTGTGTTATATTGTGATAGTCAAAGTGCTATACAATTGGCTCGCAATCCAGTTTATCACTCAAAGACAAAGCATGTGGATGTGAAGTATCATTTCATCAGGGAAATGCTCGAGGATAAGCAACTTCAGCTTGTCAAAGTTCACACCACAGAAAATCCTACTGATCTACTTACAAAAGGACTTCCCTCAGAGAGCTTTTCGCATTTTCGCAAGCAGTTAGGTGTAGGGTAGTACATCACTTCTCTACATCTCTTGTATATTAGCTTGTATAGTAGCTTCTCTCACACTTAAAGTACCACATTGGACTTTAAGTGGGAGGTTGTTGGGGTATAAAGCCCAATGTGGTCGCCCAGGTAAGTGGGCGGGCTGCCAGGTATGTACACATATTATTTTGTAAAAACCTAATAAGAACTCACTATGCTCTACACATTACAGTAGAGCGAGTTCAGCATATCGTCGTGCTCTTCTTCTTGCACTCTCTCTCGCGTCGCACTTCCGCTCGTACTCCTTCACTTCTTATCTTGATGATTTCATGAAGGCATCTTATATGCATACTAGTAAAATACCTTGTATACAACTAGTAATTTATCAAGAAATACATAGATGGTTGTCCACAACACTTGACCATTTAGACTAACTCATCTCAAAGGAAAAACCATCTTCATTTCTCTCCCCATAGATATTTAAATTCTCTAGCCTTTGTTTCTTTAAGCATTATCATGTTGCCGCTAAAACCCTTTGTGTTGTGCCGAGCATTGCTGCCCCATGAGACCCACTTCTTCAATTGCACTTTTGTTATTATTTTTTAAAGTATGTAAAAAAACCTAGTAAAAGTTAGAGTTTATTGAAGCCAAGTTTTTTTTTTGGGTAGAAGACTACTCCTAGTTATGTATAGGTGACTACTCCTAGGGGTTGTGGAAAGCATGCATGATTGGTAAAGAATTTTATAGCTTCATGGATGGATTTTTTGGTTAGAATTAGATAGCTATTGATTTAAACGATCATCACAAAACGGCTTTAGCCACCGCATGGACATTATTTTCTTTTCAGTCATGCCTTTTGGTCTAACCAATGCACCAACAACATTCAAAATGCTAATGAGCCATGCACTCAAAAAATATCTGAGAAATTTCTTGGAAGTTTACATGGATGATCTTTGTGTGCATTCATAAAAAAGAGAAGACCGGTTTGAGCACCTCTAGCATATCTTTGTTAACCCTCACGGACACCCTATCACCTTCGACGGATGCCTTATTATTTATTTGATTGAGTCATGGACTGGGCTTGTCAGTCCAATAGGTGTGTAGGTGATTGCGGATGAGAGGCGCACCACTTATCTTATTCTTACAGTAGTTACGCAATGACCGACCACTATGGGTATCCATGTGTGAATGGGTCAAACTCTTATAAAAGGTCCATTTGACCTAAAAATCCTCATCCTCTAAGGTGTAAGCTAAGAAGTGCTCTTACTCCATCTCTGTCTCCTTCTCCTTCGTGTGCTCACGTGTGTATGTGTGTGTGTGTATGCTTGAGAGAGAGAGAGAGAGAGAGAGAGAGAGAGAGAGAGAGAGAGAGAGAGAGAGAGAGAGCATTGCGATGGCATTGGCAGTGGCGAGGCTGTTGAGCACGGCGGTGGTGGCAGCTCCTTCTTCTTCATGGCACAGGATCCTTCATGACGGATGCATTGAGTGGTGAGTGACACACCCCTACCCCTTTGATCTTGCTAGGACTCTCTAGTTGTGTGCTTGTAGCCTTTTGAGGCTCGCACACAGTGCACAAGCAAGTTCCCAGTCTCCGACACGTGCAGCAAAGCGCACATTTTTGGCGCCACTGTCGGGGACTTCCTTGCACTAAGCTTGAGGAGCACTCAGTGCTACCTCAGGAAGCCTTCACTTCTGTCATTTTGGGTTTTTTGCTGAGTTGTGTGAGAATTGTTAAGTGGCTGCAATGTGCAGTTTTAGCAGGTTTTTGTAAGGCTTTGTTAAGTGATTCTAAGGTGCGATTTTAGCAGGTTTTTGTAAGGTCTGTTAAGTGTTGCAGTCTATTTGTTTTTGTTAGATTTGTTAGAGCTGTAATGTGTAGGTGTTAGCACATCTTCTAGTTAGTGTTTAAATCAGTAATGTGCAGTAGACAGCGAGCAGTACAGAGACAGTGAGAAGGTTGACTGTCTGTGAGTGTGGAGTTCTATGTTAGATAGTGTGTGAGCAGAGGTAATTAGTGTTAATTGGTTGTGTTAGCTGCAAGGAGATTAGATAAAGCTTCTAGGAGCTAATCTTTTTAGCTCCTGCTCAAGTTTTCCACCCATGTATAAACCTTTATGAATCACTAGGCCATTCTAGAAAAAAAAAAGGTTGTAATTGTCTGCTCATTGATTTACTACCATGGCAAGTGTCTCTTTTTTCACATTCAGTGGCAAGAAGGGAGAAGACATCACCACTGATTTTTTGCATAACTTTGACATCGCTTGTGTGGTTTCCAACAAGGATGATGATGCCTCATGGCTACAAACATTTCCTCTACTGATGAAAGTAGAGTCCAAGTCTTGGTACAATACTTTGCCCCAAGCTACCAAGGATGCATGGGACTTACTACATGATGCATTCATGAAGAGGTTTGGTGGAGGCACAACCTCAAAAAAGTTATGGAAGCTATTAATAGAGTTAAAACATGGAGGTCTGCTAGAGTATGCCACTTACGAATCCAAGTTTGTGGATTTGTGGGAGCGATGGGTTGCCTCACTGGAGGAAGGTGAAGGAGCACCTAATTTTTTGAAAAAGGACCATTTCATTGCTAGCATGTGGTTTCCGCTTAAAGAGAAGGTGAAGGGGAGATTCCCTTGCGACGTATGCGTTGGCAGTGGAAGTATCCCGCCTTAAAGACAAGAAGTTGCACATGCAAGCAAGAGTCAAAGAGTCAGAGGAATCAAGCTCAGTTCGACTAGCCCCAGTAACTGCAATAGCCGCTCAGAGAACCTAACCACAAGAGGCATCAGAAGAGCAGCAAGACCTGCTGAGTCGCATCACTACTCAGCTTGAGAATCTAATTGTGCATTTGGTGCAACAAGGACATGCACACAACTGTAATCAAGAGCAAGGGAGAGGACAACGAAGGCAAAACCAAGAATACCACTTCCATAATTGTGGGGAAGATGGCCATGGTATGTATTACTGCCCACACCCAAGGAGGCATAATTTCAACATAAGAGCTAGACAAAACCAGATTTCACCATCAAGGGCAAGATCACCACCACCAAGGGCACCACAACAAGCATCACCTATGCAAATCCTACAACCACCCATGGAGGAGGATATCAAGGGAGTGGCGAAAGGTAATACCACGGTTAAAGGAGTAGATGCCATGGGAGTCAAGCACGCTAGGCATGGTGAATCTTCCCAAAAGGAAAAAAAGAATTAAACTAAAGGGGAATCTAGCAAAAATCCGTCCAAGTCATGACGTAAAATTGACATTGTAAATTTCTCTTTAGGTGAATGTTCTAAACCATATGATTTGATTCAAGATGTTTTTGTGAAGGGCCCAAAAATCACCTGGCCCCAGTTGCTCCACCTAGCACCTAGGGTGAGGAGACCATGGACAAAGATGGTTAGCACGAGATGACCAAAGCCAAAGATAACTGGGGCTATCTCTGGGAGGAATCTAGATGACATACTACCAGTGATGGATGCTCACAGTAAAGGGAAACACATCTCCAATATCTACATCGATGGTGGCGCACAAATATGCGTCATGATTGAAAAAATGATGCACCGTGTGGGTTTAGAGGTGAGTAGGTAAGCACTATGCTGAGCCTAAATGGCAAATAATGTAAAAGTTAAATGTGTTGGTGTTATAAATGCAGTTAGGATAAATGCGTTCAACACCGAGGTAGAAGTGGACATTTTTGTCATGCCACACAAGGGGGAGGGCTATCCTATCATTCTAGGGAGGCCTTGGCTTATGGCTATGAGAGCTAAGCAAGACTAGGACACTGGCATAATCCAGATGAAGGATGCCAAAGGGAAGCCAATACTTTATGACATGAATACAGGTTGGCAACATGACATGGATCTAGAAACCTCTATGGATGAGTTTTCTAGTACTGACTCTTCAACCACTTTAGAGAGGAGTCAACAGTGACTGAAGAAAGTGACATTAGCATTGAGGTGATGGGGTTTATTCTCAAGGACCCTAGGAAGATGGATGAATCTGATGCATCATCATCAAACCAAGGGGAGACACCAGGTATACAACCTTTGGTAGAAGCAAGAAAGATACATCGAATGCTCTCTAGTGAGTTGTATAGGAAGGAGAGTGAAGATTATATTTTGATGCTAAGTAATTTTACCACCTTGTTCATTGATAAATATGATAAAATCACTAGCATCATAGTAGTTCAACATCACATTAAGCTCAAGGAGGGAAGTAAACCTATAGTGCAAAAGCTTAGACTGCTAGGAGTAATTCAACAAGATGCCTTGCTCAAAGAGGTAAGGAAACTGCTAGAAGCAGGTTTCATCTATCCTATTGAAGACTCAGAGTGGGTTTCTCCAATGGAAATCACGCCAAAGAAGAATGTTAAGTGGAGGGTTTGTGTTGATTACAAGCCCCTTAATGCAGCCACAAAGAGGGACCATTTTCCTCTTCCCTTTCAATATGAAATTCTCAATGAGGTAGCAGGACATGAGTGCTACACGGTATGTCATGGCTACTTAGGCTACTTCCAAATTACCATCACTAAAGAAGATCAAAAGAAGACAATCTTCATCATACCATGGGGATGTTTTGCTTACAGAGTTATGCCTTTTGGTCTCACCAATGCTCCAGCCACTTTTCAGCGCTATGTGACATTTGTTTTTCAGCCATTCTTTGGAAAATCAATCCGTGCTTTTATTGATGACTTTTGTATCTATAGCTCTCACTCTCTTCATTTGGAAAAGTTTATAAAGGTCTAGCTAGGTTGCAAGCTTTGGGTGGCCAACTCAACGTGGAGAAATGCCACATTGGTGAAAGCAAGGTTACTCTTCTTGGCCATGTGATCTCTGCCAAGGTCATTGAAGCTGACCCAAGCAAGGTTCAAGCCTTAGTTTCTTTGCCCTCTCCCACCACAACAAAGTAGTTGGTTTCTGTTTTCCAAAGGGTGACGTATCTGAGTAGGTTCATTCACCTGCTCTCTCAAGTGGTTCTCCCTTTACAACAAGTTATCCATCAAGAGATCGTCACTTGGAATAGGAAAATGAACAACAGTTCAATGAGGTAAAACAAATTCTAGCCTCACTTCCCACCATTGCACCTCCAAAGTGGGACAAGCCGTTTTATGTAAACTCTAGTGTGGGCAATGACACACTTGGGGCGGTATTGATGCAAAAGGATCCTCAAACTTCTTTCATGCGTCCTGTCTACTTCTCTAGTCGCATGATGAATCTTTCAAAAAAGGGATACACAATAGTGGAGCACATGGTGCTTGCATTAATGTTTACTACCACCAAATTTTGCTCTTATTTATTTTCTAGACCATCCATAATCTTAACAATGGAAGAAGTATTTCCTTATGTAATGCACCACATGGATGTTTCTTCTAGGATTTCCAAATGGCTCAGAAGGTTGCAAGAGTTTGACTACACAATGCAAGTGGAGGACTTCACAAGAGCCAGTTTAGGAGGCATTCTCACTTATCGCCACTATGAAAAGAAGCTGAAGATCAAGACAAGTGACGAAGAAGTAACATCTATGTTGAAAGTCCCTACGTTGGAGAGGGCTCACTCTCTTTCTTTGATGGAGCATATAAGAGGACAATGAACAAAGCTGTAGCAGACATTGTCATCTTCAACGAGCAAGGGGAAAATGTATTCTCCGTTGGGCATCCCTTGGATTCCCACTCCAGCAATGATGCACAATATGCAGCCTTAACTCTTGGGTTAGAGTGGTGTATGACACAAGGTATTCAACGATTAAATGTATTTGGTGATGCCATGCTTTTAATAAAACAAATACAAGGAACTTGGCTTGTAAAAATCATAGCTTGCTAGGCCACTTGCACCAAGTTAGGAACCTTTTAGGGAAGTTTCAAGCTATACAATTACATCATGTCCCTTGAGCAAAAAATCAAGAAGCAGGTGCTCTAGCTAGAGAGAAGTTACAAGATGTTCCAGTGGTGGGTGCTATCAAGTTGAAGCTGCATCTCTTCCAAGGTAGCAATGATATGCCTGACATCATGAGTTTGTTGGACACAAGAGAGTGTCCTAAAGATCTTGCTAAGGGCCAAAAGCAATGGCATGTGTGCAAGGCAAAAAAATAATGCTTTATCAATGATAACCTCTACTGCAAGGGTAAGGATCAAATTCTTAGGCATGTACCTCTCTCTAGAGTTTGCCGGACACAAGAGAGTGTCCTAAAGATCTTGCTAAGGGCCAAAAGCAGTGGCTTGTGCGTAAGGCAACAAAATACTGCTTTATCAATGATAACCTCTACTGCAAGGGTAAGGATCAAATTCTTAGGCATGTACCTCTCTCTAGAGAGATCACAGAAATAATTTCAAGTTGCCATGATGGTGTTTTTGGAGGGAAATTTGCACTTGACATCACCAGTAGGAAGGTGAACTACAAGCCGGGTTTGTGTGGCTTAGTTTACAGAGAGATGTGCATCACTGGTGCAAAACATGCAAAAAGTGTCAGAAGGCTAGTGATAGGAGACTTACATACGAGCCACAAACCCCTATTATCTCTTATGGACATTTGAGAAATGGAAATTTGATGCCATTGGGCCTTTGCCAAGGATCCAATCAGGTAAATTGTCTATCATCATGGGTGTGGACTACATGACCAGGTGGGCTAAAGCAGTTGCTACGACCCGGATTACAACTAAGGAAGTGGCTAAGTTTGTATTTGAAAACATTTGTTTCCGTTTTGGCACTCCTCTTGAAATAATTTCTGATAGGGGACCAGGTTTTAGAGGAGACCTAGTAGGAGAGCTGATGGAGAATCCGGGTATCTCACGACAACACTCAACTCCCTACTACCCACAATGCAACGGTTTGTGGAAAAGGTAGATGGTATGATCTGCAAGATCATCACTAAAAATGTAAACAATCACAAAAGTGATCACGACAAGCATCTTATTGATGCACTTTGGGCTTATCGCACTTCATTTCGCACATCCCTTGGGTTCACACCATATCACTTGGTGTATGGTAAGGAGGCCATTTTACCCGTTGAAGTACAATTGGCTAGTCACACAGGGTGCTAGCTAGGCAGATGGAATGCCCTAATGCTAATCTTCACAACCACATTCTTGATCTAGAGAGGCTTCAACTAGACAAAGAAGATGATATCAACTATTACGCAGCACAGATAGAGCAATGCTTACTTACCTTCAACAAGGGACTTAGGGAAAAAGGTCTCAAGAAAGGTATATTGGTCCTAAGATATGATAACAAGTTTGACACTAGGAAGGATAAAAAGTTTTCACCTAGATGGGAGGGATTATTCGTCATTAGAAAGCACTACAACAATGGCATTTTCTAAGTGATGGATGCAGATGGTAGGCTCCACAAAACACGTGTCAATGGATGAAAGTTGAAGCAGTACTTTTTGAGGTTTGATCAAGCACCTATGATGGAAATCCTTGAGGAGGGAGACTTCTCCACCTCAACTCAAGAAGAATCAAGTATAGAGCTAGAGACATAAATGCCTCTAGCTTTAGGCAGAGGGATAATGAGGGCCGCTTTTCAAATTTTTCTCCACCTCTCTCTTGGTATGAACTTGGTGGCAAGGCTTCAAGGACCCTAAGAGGAGGAAGGACCCGACGCATGAAAATCACAAAAACCTATGTATTTATTTTGTACATAGATATGGTTTTGACACATTTGGATCTCGAAAATAAGGAGAGGTAGAAACAAACCCTATGAAAATGAAAAATTCACTGGATGCTGATTCTACCTGACGGTCACTACAGGTGAAGAATAAGAGTCAATAGTAAAAGGGATGAGAATCTTATGCATTATTGAGTTGGAGTCAACAAAATTCAAGCATAATTCACTTGTGGACACAAGGCTTGCACATGGAGTCAAGAGGGGACCACCTGGAAGACTTTTGGAAGAAAAAAGATCGACACATATTTTTGTGGGATTTTTCTATGTTTTTCCATTTCAAATTGGAAAAAGTTTTCAACAAAAAGTTGTAGGTGTTGAGATGGTCTTTTTGCCTTTATTTTTTTATAATTTTTACAGCTACGGTTTGGGAGATATGGCCTAAATGGTGGAGCATATCTGTCCACATGGGAAGAAGTCATGATTATCCAACTCTACACACACAATTTCTTATAGGTTTCTCTCCATATTGCTATATTTTCTCTTATTTTATCAAAATTCTCTCAAATGTTATAAGGAAGCTCTTGGACTCAAGCTATGGAAGGTGGCATGGATACAAAGCTCGCCATGATGAAGGCGATTAGGAGAAAATTGGTCATTAAGCAGGGCACACAGAGCTCTCTCATTGGGGGAATGTCTCTAACTAAGGTTACTTTGTAATAACTTGTTTTGCTCATGGCCTCCTCTTTTGTAAACATAGACACACTACACACACAATCACACACTACCCCATATGCACACTATCCCATACCCACACACCTACACATACATACCCTTGTGCTACATGCTAGTAGCATGAATCCAAATGACACAAGGTATGGCACCAAGATGGAATGTGTTGATTTCTTGCAAAAGATGAATACAATAGGTAGCATAGGGCAAGAAGATGAGAAGGGAATATACTTCATATTGAGTATGGTTTATGCTTGTTTCTTTCCATTTTGCTTATGTTGAGGTGTACAAATTTTCCACCATACTCTCTCTCTCTCTCTCTCATATTCCTATCATCTTGCTACTTGCATCTTAAAGTGTGCAGATTCGCCACCTTTGGTATGAGAAGTGAGCATACTTACATGTTTCCCTTACCTCATTATCTTCCTTATTAGATGCACGAGTAGCAAGCCCATTCTCACTCACTCACCATTCCTCTTATCTTGTTTTCCAACCATCCGATCCCACACTTGGAAGTGGATCTTGAAATTATTTTCCATGACATGTTTGATTGTGTATATATATGCTAGGTGGTGTCCCTATTGTGTACCTCCCATGATGAGGCCATCATGCATAGTCTTGGTGTAGAGGCCACCCAGTTTGTTTTGCACTTCCACCTCTCACTTGTAGAGAGGGAAAAGGAAATTGAGAGCTTACACAAGGTAGAGCAATGGAGAGAGCTTAAAGAAAAGGCCCCTATGTCAAAATCCATGCTAGTTGAACAATCAAGTGCTCCTGAATTAGCAACCACTAAGGATCAAACCATAGAGAGCCATATTGCATCTAGTTCAAAGGACACCGCTAGCACCTCAATCCTAGATGGAGCATTTCTAAACAAAAATTGGGAGTATGAACTACAAATGGATACTTTAATGGATCTATACACAGGTCACACCTATCACGTGGGTTGGTTAGATGTCCTACAATCCACAACGGGAGCTACTAGCGTAGAGGAGCAACAACAAAGAGTTTGTCATGTCAGCCATAGGGTTATTGAGCTGGAGAGGCATAACAAGGGGATCCACATGCCTTCAACAAGTCTCATGAGATTCTTGGATACAGGGAAGGCTAAGTAACCAAATTTAATGCAAATGGAGACTCCCTCGGTAAGCCCGATGGATCCTCCATAAGTTGTTTCGCCAGGGGTCTCATTACAATTTGAGCCCACAAGTGATAGATTTATCTTTCCAAGTTTAGATCATCTTTCTCTTGATGACACCACATCTACCATGCCTACCTCAGCGATGGGCATGCCAAAAAACACGCCATGAACCTCATTTGTTAGTAAAGCATGCTACATGGTATCCCAATGCCTGCAATAGTACTTACAAGTGTGTATCAATCATATGCACCTATAGGTCCTCGTACTCGTGTAGCTCCTACCCC
Organism: Adiantum capillus-veneris; assembly: GCF_014529385.1. NCBI lineage: Eukaryota > Viridiplantae > Streptophyta > Polypodiopsida > Polypodiales > Pteridaceae > Adiantum > Adiantum capillus-veneris. Next base: position 116,183,705 of record NC_140949.1, on the reverse strand, counting down.
TCTAATTGTTTCAACAACCTATGCTCCACAAACACATCATCCAAGCTCTTATTTCAATGGGACCATACCAGCTAGCATTAGCATGTCACATCCAACATCTGCTATGCCTAGGGCCACACATATGAACTTTGGGCCACCACATGGCACAACACCGTACCACTTGGAACCCAAGGGCTTCCTATATGCCAATACCAATGCCAATACCTACTCCACATGTAGTCTCGAGAGCGCCTATCCCCACTATGCATGCTCACTTAGGTGACTTGGCAACATTTGCTCAAGCTATCAGTCGATGTATTGCTGAGAATATGTGTAACATGCCTGATAGAGAGCCTAGAAGTAAGTCAATACAAATAGTCAAGCTCACACAAAAATTTAGTGGAGACACGGATGTGAGAAAGTATATCGAAGTGTTTGAACAAATATGTGATTCCCTAGGAGAACACAATGACCTGCATAAGAGTAATGCTTTAAGCTTGACCTTAAGTGGAAAGATTGGGGATTGGTACATAACCCAAAGGGTGGAAAAAAAAGATTTACCCCCTCTTAGGAGATTGTTCTTGAAAGACTACACACAGGAGGGAGTACTTTGGGGTGTAGCATCTCAGCTCCAGAAATCCCAACAAGAGGAAGGGGAATCCGTGAGAGACTTTATTAGTCACTTGAAGCATTTGAATTCTCGTAGTAATCCAAATGAGCACTTCAATAATAACCAATTTCTTGATAGATTCATTAGGGGACTACGACGTGAGGATATCTACAATGGCCTAGTCATTAGAGGTATTACCACTTGGGAAGCAGTCACCACCAATGCGATCAATTGGAGGACAACTTAATGATTCAAGGAGAAAGAGTGTCTGTTGAGCCTAAATCTACTAGCTCGCAACAATAAAGCCTATTGCTAAAGAGCCAAAGATATCTGAGATGACTTTAGCAAATCTCACCAAGGCCATTCAAGAAAGTCTTGGTAGAGACAATCGTGCGCCACAAAACAATCATATGTATCCAAGAAGGGAGCAACAATGGTGCTCAGTTTTCTATGGTCGGCATAGTACCAGTGAATGCCCTACTTTTAGAGTAAAATTTAACAAGAATTGCAAAGCATGTGGGAGGTATGGTCATCAAGCTAAGGATTGCATAATATTTAAATGTGCAATGGCCAATAGACCAACCCTAGCATGGAAGAACACACCTTGAGTGCCTACATTGATGTCGGTCCCACCTCTTGAACAAACGTCACAACACATGGTCCCTAGGGCCCAAAATGTTGTTCAAACAACACCCTTACCACCTCCAGTGCTAGGACCACAACCACCACGTATGAGAATCACTTCTGTGAATCAAGTAGGTTCTGAGTCATCTATTGCTCGTTTGGAAGGCAGTGAGGAAGATATAGACCCTAATTTTGCCTATGGGATTGATGCACTTGAAGAAAGTCCACAATACTACATGGAGAACTATTGGGGACAAGTCAAACCTATCTATCAAGTAGTTGCTATTGTGGGCAAGAGGCCAAAATATCAATTACACTGCCAAGAGACCACCTCTTCAATGCTATGAGTGTGGGGGTCCACATCGTGTAGCAGAGTAACCTATTAGATTACAAAAGAATGCCACACTAATGCAAATCAATCAAGCAAGCACATCTATAATGCCGATACTCATGTGTAATTGATGTGGCATAGATCATTTGATTAACCAATGTCCTAATAATCCAAATGCACCAAAGATAACGCCATTGAATTTAATTGAGGTTATCAAGGAGCCAACACAAAGTACACCTGTGGTACCAATAAAATGTACTCACACGATCGATGCTCCAAAACCAAAATTATATTCTTGAAGAAAGAGACACATCATCAATTTCCCAATCACAAAAGAAGAACAAAACTCGAAGAAAGAGATCGCAAAAAACAGTGAAGTCAGACCCCAGTTCAAAGACCAACATAGGGATTGGTGACAACCCCATATATATGAACGACGATGAAGAGGATTCTGATTCATGTAAAATCATGGAGACTAAAACGACCGCTAGGAAAGAAAAAAAAAAGGAAGATTGTCATGAGCCACAATGGCCAGGACCCAAGAAGAAGATAGGAACTTACCCAAACCCTAGAAAGAAGATCAAGTGAGTCCAACAATTAAGGAGTTTGGTAGAAGAGACCCAAAGGGATCTAGAGGCAGCACCTAGCCAGAGCGAGATTACCGACACAGTGTTCCCTATGCAAAAGCAACCTCACAAAGTCCATAGACCACTAGCTATACCTAGTGTCATCCAAGAAAAAAGTGACTTCAAGTCATGGGAAATTGGGCGCACTCCCTTCTTGTTGGAGAGAATATTTACAGAGGGATTACCTGACCCTATCAAAGAAATGGAGGTCCCATCTTCCCCATGTCAAGGGATTGAAGCCCAAAAAGTGCCATTAAATATTGCCAAATTGATGGATTTCATGGCTTCAAAAGTTAGAACCACCATCATGTCCAAACTATATGGAGACCCTAAGCTATTCTTAGCTATTCTTAGCTCTTCAAGCTTTCCTCAATGGAGAAGTGAAAGTCGGGCTACCACAATTTGCACAGATGAATGGAGCTAGGGAAGTGCCAATAGAGGAGGAAGACTTAGATCCACAACCCAACTTAGATGAGAACTCTGTTGTTGAAATACCTGTTAACAAGTTGGGACAATATTTTGAAGGCGATGAATCCAATGCGACCATACCAATCACTACCAAGGGATTAACTATTGTGAAGGGAATCCTTGATGGTGGCGATGGCTAGCATTGTAACTAAAAATTACTGCAAAACTATGGGAAGACCTCACCTTGGGACTACAAACATAGTGGTAAAGATGGCCAGCGGGACTATTATTAAACCTATTGGGATGCTAGAAGATCTGAAGATAAAGGTCTTTGGACACAAAATAAGGAATACCTTCATTGTCATGGATTTTTCCAAGCACACTGTGTCATCTAAGATGATCTTAGGACGTCCTTTCATGAGGGAATAAAAAATGGTGTCTAAAAACCATGTCTACTTGCAGATCCAAGATTCTATCAGTCAAATTGATCTTGTAACTGGTCGGGCACATCCTCTAGGAAACAGATTTATAATTGATCATAGATCTGACGCCACAGTACACTTGGCCCAATTGCAGTATTGTTACAAGTGTAAAATGGACATTGATGTTGGGAAAAATTCCCCTTAATGGATGGTTTACCTTGGATGACTGAGTCTGACAATGTGGATTGAGTTCACCTAGCAGCAACCATAGACACTTGGGGAAATAGGGGGATGACCTGGGTAGCACCTGAGGGGGATGAAATGCCATCACTCGTACCTTTAAATATGATAGGAGCAATGCATATTGCTTCTGATGACCTACCAGATGAAGGCTTAACTGACATTGGAACCAGTAACGTCTCAAAAGACTCTAGCCCACACGATTTGGAGTTAAAATCATCAATTAGAGTTGACTCTAAGGACAAATAGTCCGAGTTAAATCTTGGTGCAAATGTGGGGACAAACCATTCAGGGCCCAGTGGTACCCTAGATGTCAATCTATCCAGGAGAGGAGAAGACACAAGTAGCAATTTATCTAGTGACTCTTCAATGTATATAGGTCGTAATAAAAAATTAGACAAGAAGAGTAAGAGATATAAGAGGCGACGATATCGAGAAAATGTGCATACTAGGGTAAATGAAAATAAATCTACCGTAGAATGGATTAATTATATAGGGACATGTGATGCTCATCAAAAGCTGGTATATTACTGGGGTTAATACCTTCAAGGGTGTAGTCCACAACCCATTGACATCGCACAGCTAGAAGCTACAGAGAAGCCAAAGTTGAGCCGTACTGTAAGGAGACGACAAAAATCGAGAGTTGGCTCAACAACAAAAGGAAGCAGAAGACAAATCACAATCCACAGAACAACATGACTCCACAGACTTACACCCTGCACCTGATCATTTCAAATCCTACACCACAGAGGAACGTAAGGTTGTGTATACAAAGGCCTAAAGAAAACCTTTCGATGGAAGAAATGGAGTCTATGATGGTCCAAGGATAGTTAAGGAACTAGAGTTAGCACACCTAGGTGAGGAGTCCAAACCTGTTTTCCTTGCCCAAGATGTGACAAAGACTGAGGATTATGTATTTAAAGAACTTCTCAAGGAAGTCAAGGATATATTTGCTTGGACATATCATGATATGAAAGGCGTTCCACCTTCCGTGGTGCAACACACAATTCCCATGAATAGCATGGCTAAACCAATCCAACAACGACCCTACCCAATGTATCCTAAGTATACAAATATTGTTCAAGAAGAGATTGAAAATATTGTCAAATGTGGATTCATATACCCTATTGAGCACTTAAAATGGGCGTCTCCAATAGTTATTGTACCAATAAAAAATGGGAACTCAGAGTGTGCATGGATCTCAAGAAGGTCAATGCCACCACTAGGAGGGACCATTACCCCTTTCCATATTCAGAACATGTGCTTGAAAGAGTTGCAGGGAAGGAAGCTTATAGCTTTTAAATGGGTACTCTGGCTACAATCAAATCACAATTGCACTAGAGGACCAAACTAAAACTGCTTTTATAATCGAGTTTGGAGTGTTCTCATTTCATGCTATGGCTTTGACTTAACCAATGCCCCTGCTACCTTCCAAAGATTAATAAACACTGCCTTTAGAGAATATTTGAGGGAGTTTTACTAAGCTTTCTTAGATGACCTTCATGTTTATTTCTCTTGGAAAGAACATCTATCATGTCAACAAAAAGTGTAGCTTGTATCGCATCTCCTTAAACCCTTTCAAATGCCAATTTTGGGTTAAAATGGATTCATTTTAGGGATTATGGTGTCCAAAAATGGGATTTTCACAGATGAGAGCAAAATTAAAGCCATTGATGTTTTTCCACCATCTACAAACTATAAAGGAGTTCAAAGGTTCATGGGCCATGTTGGTTATTACCGGCGGTTTATTTTAAACATTATCAAGATAGCTCGTCCATTGTACAAACTTCTTATTGAGTTCCACTGGACCACGGAGTGTGACCATGTTGATGAGTCATTGAAAAAGACCTTGACAAGCACTCCCATTCTACGAGTACCCGATTGGAATGTAATTTTCCATCTGCATATTGGATGCATCAAACTTTGCTATTGGTTTATTTTAGCTCAATTGGGAGAACATAAATTGGACTACCCCATTAGCTTTGCAAGTCGTCAATTAAATGATGCTAAGAGAAACTACACCAATACAGAGCGGGAAGGTTTAGCTATGATTTATGCAATGAAGAAATCGCTACTACCTTCTTGCCAACAAGTTTGTTTTCTATATTGATCATCAAGCATTGTTGTATCTAGTGAATAAACCTTGTTCCATGGGAAGAATTACACGATGGTTGCTCTTCTTGAGTTTGATTTTACTATTGTGGTGAGATTTGATAAAAGACATGTCACGGCGGATCATTTGTTTCGCATACCCAATGGTGAGGCCCCTACTATAATCAATGATGAATTTCCCGATCCTTCCCTGTTCCTAGTAGAGACCATGCCTGAATGGAGTAAGAAGATTGTGAACTTTTTAGTTAATGGTTTTTCACCCAAAGAGCTTCGTAAGGATATAGCTTAAAAACTGCTAAAGGAATGTGAACCTTATTTTCTAATGGCAAGCACTCTCTACAAGCTAGGGAAGGATGATATTCTTAGACGCTGTGCATGTGTGGATGAGTACTTAGACATATTGCAAGAAGCCCACATGGGTATAGCCAAAGGACATTTCTCAGGGGAACTAACTGCTAGAAAGATGTTGCAATTAGGCTATTGGTGGCCTACGTTACTCAAAGATGCATCACTTTTTGCAAAAGGGTGCACAAATGCCAACATTACAAGATCACATAATGAAAGGATAAGATGACCCTACATCTTATTAAAGTGATTCAACAGTTTGAAAAATGGGGTTTAGACTTTGTAGGGCCAATTAGTCTGGCAATTTGTAACACTCAATCTCAATATATTTTTGTTGCCACTGACTATGTGACAAAGTAGGCGGAAGCCAAGGCAACACGAAAGGCTGATGCGAGGTCAGCTGCTAAGTTTCTCTTTGAGAACATTATTACGTGATTTGGTTATCCCTTTGAACTTGTGAGTGACAATGGTACTCATTTTATAAATGGAGTGATAAAGGAACTCATGACAAACTTCATGATAGCCCACCATAAGTCTACACCTTATTATCCACAAGCAAATGGCCCAGCTGAGAGACAAAACCTTAATTTCTATCTTGACCAAAACAGTGGAAGCTCATCGCACATATTGGGATTTGAAGTTGACTTCAACTCTATGGGCTTATTGTACTGCTTACAAAGTGGCTATTAATTGTACACCATTCAAAATGGTATATAGCCAAGAAGCAGTTATATCATGGGAGTTTGTAATCCCTAGTCTACGGGGAGCTTCACAAGAAGGTTGGGATGGTAACCCTTTAGTTGAGCGCGTATATATCCTTGAGAGGTTAGATGAAGAAAGACAATTGGTTGTGCAAAATGCACTTGTGGAAAAAGATAGTAGAAAGAAATGGTTTGACCGTCATCTAAAGAACAAAGACATCAAGGTTGGGGATAAATTCCTTATGTATGGAGTGCGTAATGAGAAGAAAAAGTTGAAATATGTGAGAAAAGGACCATATAGAGTATGTGAAATCACCCACAAGGTACCATTCATGTGGAAACTCTTGACGGAGTTAAAATCATTGGATTCCTCAATGGGAGAAAATTTAAAAGATATTATGATCCTTTAAGCCAAGAGGAGCTAGGTGCCATCCATAAAAAAAGGCAGCCAAGACACAAGCAGAATTGACGAAGATACAAGCTCAAGCTGAGACTAAGGAGCGATAAGACGCCAACGAGAGGCCAACCTTGGAGTTACACAAGCATTTCACGTCAAAACAATGGATGATTGGTTGGACTCTTACACACCTCTACGATACCCTATTGAGCTAAATAGCGCCTATGGAAAAGTGCTACATAACACCTTATTGGACATGGGTGCTAAATATAATATATTGTCATATGGAGTGTGGTGTCAGTTAGGAAAGCAATCTCTAGCTGATAGTACTATCCAAGTCAAGGATATCAACAAGAAAAGAACTATGGTCTTTGGAATCTGACACACTTCTGTCAGGACAATGGGGTTGCAGCTAAAGACTTTTTGGTCATGCCTACTGGAACTATGGAAGGTAACATAAACCTAGGATACACGTGGATGATAGCGATCAAATGCACTATTGATTGGGGGACTGGGAGTGTCACAACACAGAAATCAACTCTTAGCCCTGCCACTCAAGTGATAGTCCTTGAGATATCACCTCCCAAGAAAATACAACCCAAAACATTGCATGTCCAGGAGGTTGAACCATATGTCCTTATAGCCCAACTCTCTAGAGCTTCAACTTCTGTAGTTGAAAAAAAAAATGAGACACACAAGACCCACTGCAATATAGCTCAGGAAACATAGAAATGGGTCCCTAAAGCTTCTTTAGCGACCATCTCTGATGCTAAAAACAGGAGCCTTGTAAGAGATGCCTCACTCGCTCCAAGAAATGTAAGAAAATGTTGCATTGGATTGCTAAACAACTATTGGAAGCCCAAGGCTACTATGAAGGAAATGATCAAATCTGGGTGCCAAAACAAAAATTGTGTTCTTACTTGTCACTTGATCCATGTGAGTCAAATCCGGTAACGATAAATCCAATTGAAGATCGTGGGAAGGGAAAGATCACAGAACACTACATACCTCATTTAGAGCTAGTTTGGATACCCAAACAAGAATGACTTGTTTCGCTCAGCTCAATTATAGAAAAAACAAATGAAGCTTCTTGCTCTTTATGTAGTTCATATACGAAAATAGAAGCTTCATCACAACCTCCATCTACCATTGTACATATCCATACAAACAAGACAGAATTTGCACCTCCCGTTGTAAGTTCACCACCTACAACAACATTGCAGATAAAATCATGGGAGAGTACCTTACCACCCTTGCAACTAGATGAAACGCCTAGGGCAGTCAAAAACTATTGGTCAAAGTCTTCAACTATTGGTTTCAAAAAGTTACGACATCGTTCCAAAAGGTATGATCTAGCAAAGGAAGGGGGGAGTATTTGCTGACATCCATCATTTGCTTGCTTCCCTCTTAACCTTCCTCCCTAACCTCTCAATCTTCCAATCTTAGGGAATGTATATATATAGCCCTATACTCAAGAAAAAAAATAAAAAATAAAAGAGCAAGAGCCACCAAACAAAAATCTGGAAACGTACAAGTTCTAGTACATGACCCAAAATCATAAAAACATATTATGCACAAGGACATGACATATTGACACGACCCTTATAATATTTTCACACTAACCATCATCTATCTGTGTGTACAAATATGGCTAGTACGCTAGAGTCATCCACTCCTACCTTGGGTAAGAGAAACCCTCTACTTCTCACAAGTGTTTCACATAGTCTACCCGGTGCTTGCCTGTGAATGGGATTTGGTAGATACACTAGTATGTGAGAAGAATTTTGAGGAATTAGAATGGAACCCTTTCAACCAAGATGACTATAGACGTCTCGTGACCTTCTTAGTGAACATTTGTGCCTCTAATGATGAGGAAGAGTTACATGATTACACGAATGACACGTATGGTCTCACGGATAATGATTTTTTTTTTCTCAATGATGACGAGGGTAGGGGTTTAGCCTTAGGGTTACCTCCCCATCTCTACCATATCATGTTCCCTTGACTCTCTAGGGAGTGCAAATAATTAGGTTATGGTTCCTTATGTTGTTTGATAGTGTTCAATAAAGGTTGGTGCCTCTTCCCACTAATGTGCCGCATAGAGGTATGCCTTGTGTTTTCTAGTGTTTATAAGAACGTGTTACCGTTGTTAGGATTTTGGACTTCATGGAATCTTTCTCTCATTCACTCTTTGAATCGCGCATGATCATCAACACGAACAGGTGTTTCTTGTCCATTAGCATTACCCCTTGTCTTTTTTTTGCATCCATGTTTGTCTGCTTTAAATATGACTGGTAACACAATATTCAGCACATATGATTAGATTAAACATTAGATTCTAGATAATTTTTTGTCATAATCCCTTGTCTAGGTTTAAGAATCAAGCAGTCTGACTAAGCTAGTTTGACCAAGTTAGGCGTTAGAGATCTTCTCTTAATACCATGGGGAATGCCTTCCTAATAATAAATGGTTACTTTAGGTTCTTAATCCTATTTAAGTAGAATTGTGTGCAATGTACTAGGGCTTTCTAGTGGGCTTAGTCCCTATTGACCTTTAGCTTAAGTATTATAAAGGGAATTTACTAGTGTGATGAGCCTGGGGAGGGTAACAGTGTCATATGACCCCCCAAAGTTACAAAATTGAAAGGAAATGAAAAACAAACAAACAAAAGTGTCAAGAATGTAAAATCTTAATTTGGTACTTCATTCACATGTATTGCCTATAGTACTAGAGCCCTAGAGGTTCCCAGTGTGGCGCTTTTGTTGAAAAGCAAAAAGCCCAAGGCATACAAAATAAGCACACACATCAAAAATTGAATCAATGTTTTGGGGGGATCAAAGAAAAGGAAATAATTTAGGTGATGATTTCATGAGCAATTCCTTTTATCGTAGCTTAACTAATGGTCTTCTAGGTATAGCCTCTAGTCAGCCCTCGAACATGAAATACTTGCTCTCGTGATTAAACAACTTAATTGATTAGAGATAATTGAGAAGCTTGTCCATGGTATTAATAGTTGACCTCTAGTGCGCCTCAATTGTTAAATTAACAACCCCAGACTTGTTTATTTTTTAACCTTTACAACTACTTATACATTTGATTATATAACAGTTTAATATTTTATTGCTAACAAATTGTTTAATATTCTTTTACCAATCAATTTATGTGCCTACAACTGCATATGTTTTTTAATTGTATATGAAAATGTAATTACTGTGTCAATTTTGGTTTATTTTGCAGTGCTTGAAGAAGGCTAAGGACATTCAACCTCATATGCTCTTCCACCTCGATGAACGAGCTTCATCTCAATAGCTTTCGAGGACGGAATCTACAAGGGGGGCATGTTAACCCTCACGGACACCCTATCACCTTTGACGAACGCCTTATTAGTTATTTGATTGGGTCATGGACCGGACTTGTCGATCCAATAGGTGTGTAGGTGATCGTCGATGAGAGGCGCACCACTTAACTTATTTTTACATTAGTTTTCCAACGACCGACCATTGTGGGCGCCCATGTGTGAATGGGTCAAACTCTTATAAAAGGTCCATTTGACCTAAAATTCCTCATTCTCTGAGGTGTAAGCTAAGAAGTGCTCTTGCTCCATCTTTGTCTCCTTCTCCTTTGTGTGCTCAAGTGTGTATGTGTGTGTGTGTATGCTTGAGAGAGAGAGAGAGAGAGAGAGAGAGAGAGAGAGAGAGAGAGAGAGAGAGAGAGAGAGAGAGAGTATTGCGACGGCATTGGCGGCGGCGAGACAATTGAGCGCGGCGGAGGCGATATCTCCTTCTTCTTTGCGGCACATGATCCTTCACGACGGACGCATTGAGTGGTGAGTGACACACCCCTGTCCCTTTGAGCTTGCTAGGACTCTCTAGTTGTGTGCTTGCAAGTTCCCAGTCTATGACATGTGCGGCAAAACGCACAGTCTTTGAAAAATGTCGTATATAATATTTTTTTAAATCCTAAAAATGTGTATTCACAAGATTCTCATACATATAGTCTCAAAAATGGCATTACAATCGATATAAAGAAGGTGGCGGTAATTGTTGAAATGCCTAGAATAATGAATGTCAAGGAAGTTCATGCATTCATGGGACATTGTGGATACTATCGTAGATTTATCTACATGTATTCCATCATTGCTAAACCAGTTTAGCCTTATCACTCACTTTGAATGGAACAAAAAGTGCAAAGAGTCATTGAGAAGCTTAAACAAGCTATGTCTTCAACACCAATATTGAAGATGCCGAACTGGAATAAAATTTTCCATGCGTATGTGGATGCTTCAAGCCATGCTATTGGTAAAATATTAGCACAACCAGGAGAGGGGACAATGGATTTTCCTATCTCATATGTGAGCAAACAACTGAACATAGCAAAAAAGATTACACCATAACCGAAAGAGAAGGAATTGGGATGGTCTATGCCGTTAAGAAATTCATGCATTACTTCTTTGTGGACCACCAAGCCCTACTTTATCTCCAACAAGCCATGAAATACTGGTAGGATTGTGAGGTGGTTTATCATCTTACTAGAGTTTGATTTTAAGATAGTAGTCAAGAAGGGTACCATCTTAAGTTTTGAGTATCACACCCTACTCAAATGAGTTTTTGCCCTTGTTAAAGCTTGCTTTCCCCACATGTTCACCGATGATGAGCTTGCTACATAGATTTATCGGCCAACCACAATGTGGACTCTCAATTGTGACACTTATCTCCACAATTCTTGAGCATCATGAGTCACTAATCAACTTCACACACCCCACACAATATATCCATATAGGCCATATTTTGGGGTCACTACAATTTTTAAAAAAATCCTATCACATGGGTTCAATAGATCTTTTGTTTTAGGAGTCAAGGATGGGTACCCTTTGTCATCTCCCCAAAACAAGGAGACAATAGATATTAGAGAATTCAATTGCACCCAAGTTTCTAAGGTAGTCGCTTTTGTGGGTTCAATACTAGGGATTATTTTATCCTATATTTTCTCATATTTTCACATACAAAAGGTTGTTGAAAAAATGATCCTGATTTTTTTTTTCTAGATTGAATAAGAAAAGGGTCCTTTTTATTGGTGAAAAATTCACAGCTAAGAGATTTTATAAATAGTACTTGAATGCATACGATATATAGGTTTTAAATATAGTGACCCCCCTCCTTGCTGGGCCGCTGGCTCCCGAGATAGTGTAACATACCTCTATAAACACTGACACAAGAAAGGCAAACAAATTATGGAGACAAGGGAAGAACACACATACACACTCACTACAAGAGATGGCTTCATTATCGATGCCAAATTATCGACGTCGTTGGTGTGCCTCGGTATATGCATGCTAGAGATTCAATTTTTTTTTAAAAATGAATTAGCGATGCTTATATCGATGGGCTTATTAACACTTATACCGACGTGTATACCAATGGGCATACCGACACCTGCACCGATGCCACCTGCAAAAACAAAACCGCGGGTTCTCTTCTCATGTTTTGCCCCATTTTTTCAAAAATCTCTTGCTCTTCTCTTCTCCCTTGCTTTAGATCTACTGTTGTGGGACTTACTGGGCTTTAGATCTCCACTCATACACTCACTGACAACAAGAAGGTGAGATTATTTCGTATATTTATGGTAGAATTTTTGGTTTGTGTGTGACATAGTGTGTGTGTGTTTTTTCTTTTTTTGCAAATTTGGCGGCATTCTCTCAAGAGTTTTGTGTCCACTTAGGCCGCTTGTGAGTGCACTCTCCTTGTTTTTTCTTGCATACACACCCACACACGTGCACACACACACACACACACACACACACACACACACATGCACATAAATACGTAAATAAATAAAGATGCACATAAATTTATACATAAATATTCAATTTGTTATTTTCACATTTTGATTAACTATTATCATTCACAATAAATTTTTTTGATAATAAGAATAAGTTTGAAAAAGAATTATTGAATTATTTTGCTTCGTTTTAGATCAATTTATACTTCAACAAAACAACTTGTTACTTTGTTCATGTTTAAATTAAAACTTAGTTCGTTTATATGTTTTTGTTTAGACCTAAACTCTTAGGTTAAAGTGTTAGGGTTTGGACATTTTAATTAGTTTAGAACTTGTCGCTTAGGATTCGCTAGCTGCATGTTTCAGTCAACTTAAACTTAGTGTTTCATCGTTTCAATCCGTTTAGCGCCATTTCACTCCGGTTAGAGTTAACCGCCTAGAGTTAGCGGCTTTTAGTATGGCCGTGTTTGGACGATTAGGGTAGGTCACGTAAAGCTGCTTAGGGTTAGCGGCTTAGGATTTGATCGCTAATAGATGGCCATGTTCGGATGGTTAGGGTAGGCTACATAAAGCCGCTTAGGTTAGGTCACTCTAAATCAAATTAGGGTAGCATTTTGCCATTTCAATCCACTTAGGACTAGCCGCTTAGGGTTAGCAACTTAGGGTTAGCGGCTTTTAGTTTGACCGCTAATAGATGGCCATGTTTGGATGGTTAGGGTAGGCCGTGCAAAACCGCATAGGTTTGGCTGCTCCAAATTAGATTAGGATAGAGTTTGGCCATTTCAGTCTGCTTAGGGCTAGACTAGCCACCTAGGGTTAGCGGCTTAGTGTTTGGCCGCTAATAGATGGCAATGTTTAGAAAGTTAAGGTAGGCTATGTAAAGCCGCTAAGGTTAGGCCGCTCCAAATCACAGATTAGGACAATGTTTAGCCATTTCAATCCGCTTAGGGTTAGCCACTTAGGGTTAGCGACTTTTGTTTTGGCCGCTAATAGATGATCGTCTTTGGACTGTTAGGGTAAGCCGTGTAAAGCCACTTAGGTTTGGTTGCTCCATATTGGGTTAGGGTAGTGTTTGGCCATTTCAGTCTGCTTAGGGCTAACCACTTAGGGTTAACGGCTTTTGGTTTGGCCGCTAATAAATGGTTGTGTTTGGACGGTTAAGGTAGGTCATGTAATGCGCTTAGGTTTGACCGCTCTAAATCAAATTAGGACAGCATTTGGTCATTTTTCAATGTGCTTAGGGCCAGCCGCTAAGGTTTAGCGGCTTAGGCTTAGAGACTTTTAATTTTTGGCCGCTAATAGATGGTCGTATTTGGAGCGTTAGCATAGACCGTGTAAAGCCGCTTAGGTTTGGCTGCTCCAAATCGGATTAATGTAGTGTTTGGCCATTTTAGTCTAGTTAGGGCTAGCCGCTTAGGGTTAGCGGCTTTTGGTTTGACCGCTAGTAGATGGCATACCGTGTTCAAACGATTAGGGTACGTAAAGTCACTTAAGTTAATCCGCTCTAAATGGGATTAGACCAGTGTTTGGCTATTTCAATCTTCTTAGGGCTAGGCGCTAAAAGTTAGCAACTTAGAGTTAGTGGCTTAGGGTTAGCAACTTGTGGTTTGATTGCTAATAGATGGCCATATTTGGAGCGTTAGGGTAGTCCATGTAAAGCCGCTTAGGTTTGGCCGCTCCAAATCAGATTAGTGTAGCTTTTAGCCATTTTAGTCTAGCCTCTTAGGGTTAGCGGCTTTTGGTTTGGCCGCTAATAGATGGCGTGATGTGTTCCAACGATTAGGGTGTGTGGTGTAAAGACGCTTAGGTTAAGCCGCTCTAAATTGGATTAGGCCAATGTTTGGCCATTTTAGTCTATTTAGGACTAGTTGCTTAGGGTTAGAGGCTTTTGTTCGCTAATAGATGGACGTGTTCAGTTGATTTGATCGATAGGAGTTTTAGGATAGACTGTTACTTATTTGGGTTTTTCCTTGATGGAGCATTAGGATGCTCAGGATATGGGGGAGAAATAATTACATCATCCTAAGAATCCTGAGCATTGGGATGCTCAAGATGCGAAGAGAAAGAATTACATCATTTATGCCATTTAGTCGAGATATGTTTCAGCAATAAGGAGATCCAGCCAAAGCACGCCTGGAGTCTCTAGGATCTTCTCATCTTGGGAGTGGAGGCTACGAGACTCTTCAACATGAGTTTTCAAGTGTCCTACACTATTTAAATAGCATATGTACATATGTTTTTCTATTGTTTATTTTATGGTTAAGTAACATGACAAGCATGGACTATCAGCTCTTCTTGTGCAACTTCAAGATGAGGTAGAGGCCGTCACTGGGAGGCCTTACCTTGATCAGTATGGTCAATGTATTTATTTTCATTTGTACATGTTGATGTATAGCTAGTTATGTTTTGATTCATATATACTGTTAGACGGTAGCCATGGTTCTAGATATATTCATGTATGTTCAGTTTTGGTTATGCTTATGGTTTGTTAATCCGTTTAAGGTTATGGTTATGGTTATGGTCATGGTTTTGTATTCTGCTTAAGGTTATGGTTATAGTTATTGTTTTGTACTCTGCTTAAGGTTATGGTTATGGTTATAGTTTTGTAATCTACTTAAGGTTGTGGTTATGGTTTGAGAATTTAGTTATGGCTATGGTTTTGTAATCCGCTTAAGGTTATGGTTTTGGTTTGAAAATTTGGTTAAGCCTATGATTTTGAAAACCGCTTACAATTATGGTTATGGTTTGAGAATTGCATTATGGTTATGGTTATGCTTTTGGAAAACAAAGGTGGAGTGCGATTGCTTTTGCACTCTCTCCTTTGAGCAGAGAGGGCTACTTTTGGTGCTGCAGTACATGTAGCACCAGATGTCAGCCCTCTCTGCTCAAATTTTATTTTGCACGTTTTGGCATCAGTATGAGCATTTAAATAGGCGTCGGTATGCCCATCGCTATGCGCATCGATATGTACATATTATATTCCAGTGGGTATATCGACGCCTGCTATATTGACAAGCATATTGACGTGATGGTATCGACGTGCATATTGATGGGCATACCATTGGGCGGGACTTTTATATCTAGTTTATTTTCATCGATACGGGCGCTGGTATCTGCCCGACGAATGGTGGTGACACACACACACACACACACATGTACAAAGCTTGGACATGATGAAGAGAATCAACACTTTAGTTTCCCATTTTGAAAAGACATTGTGCCAATCACTATTTTTGTAATTCAAGTAGAACATTGCGGATACACACTCCCTACATTTCATCAAACATAATTGCACATTCTACTTTATGGTATTCTTTACCCATTTACATATTATTGAAAACGAATACCAATTGTATTTTCAAGGCAATGAAAAACACCAAATGCAGTAATGATAAAGGGCAACATTGGGCACCACAATACAATATATGGTCCTGAAATACACTCATGGTACCCATCGAGGTTGTTCATCACTTTGTGCACCAACTTGTGCACCAAGCGGTAAGCAAGAGGGCCGCCTCCTCATTGGAGAGGCTAGATTGGTGAATGAACATGTTGTGGTGCATATTCATCCCGAGCACCTTGAAATAAATGTGATATATATGTTTGCATGCCACAAAAGACAATCCCTCCTCAATCTTGATGTGGAAGTTGTTGCATGTGCATCATGAAGTTTCGGCTGTACTTCTCATTGTGAAGCTTTGCATCCTCAATTTCCAAAATAAATGCCTTATGCATGCCCCTCTTGATCATGTGAGGAGCACATCCATCTATATACACGTTTTTGATTCCATGGCAATGCTAGTGCCGAATCTCCCATCCCGACCTGTACCATCCTCTGACCATTTCTTGAGTGGCAAGTGGAACCTCTCTTTTTGAAGTTGATGAGCGTCCTCAAGCTGGACAGGCTAGTTCCCTTTGCTACCCGACACTCCAAGGGTGGTTGTGGTAGATGCATCACAAACTTCCTAGAGATAGACCACACACGCCTTGTGTTTAAATCACAAAATCATGCTCAAGAATTCTTGGTCTTCCCCTATCGTTTGGTCTTGCACTTTAATGTTTCTTTTTTTGCATCTGCCTATTGGCCCAATCATCCCATAGCAAGTGACTATGGAAGATGTCTTTTGGCATCAAATAGCCCACATGGTGTTCGCTAGCTCCACCTCTTAAATTTTTTGTGCACCCATGTGCTTCTACTCTGTCACAACTACTTTGTCCCCATTTGCAAAGTCTAGTCTCCTTGCCAAATCCTTTTGTGATATATGGTCACAATTTTTTTTTGAATATGGGAGCTATTCACCTCCACTTTTGCCACTTGTGCACACTTCCTTCGTTTCTGTTATCATCAGAGAAGGCCCTGAAGCATATTAATGCCAAGGTATGCATCATTCATTACTTTGCCAGTCTAGCTCGGTGTGAGGTCAAGTTTGAGCTCGCTCCTTCAACCTTGTGAAGATTGGCCTTGATCCAATGTATTTTCGTTGATGAACACCATTCTCTTTGATTGTTGAAGCAAGTAATTGCTCACATTGAAGATGTAACAAAATTCGAAAGAAATATACCACCACCATCACTGTAGAAACTTAAATAGACAAAGAAAGAGACGACACAATATCGAGGGTGGGAATGTCCAACCCTCCCCATAGAGCTTTTTGTATTACAAAAGTTCACAATAAAGCTAAATACAATCATGATACATTGACTTGTCAATAAGGTGGCTTTTTCATCGTGCCAACATAATGGCCTTCTTTGTTCAACCCAATAGTTTAGACCCTTTCAAATGAGAAACCGAGACCCATAGAGCCATCTTACTATAGAAGCAACATAGAGCTTCTCAAATAGTTTAGACCTTCTCGTTTCAAACATAACAACATAGCCAATAGTTTAGACCTTCTTAAATGAGAAACATAGACTCTTAGAGCCATCTTATTGTAAAAGCAACAACTTTGTCCTTCTTCAACGTATATTCCCCCTCTTGTAGAAGCATCCCAAGAATATACAAAGCACTTAAAAACATGGTCATGCTTATCTTTAGAAGGGTTTTACTTATGCATGTGTCACCAAATTTAGTATTGGTCTACTCTAAACATCTTTAAAAAAAAAAAAAAAAAGAATGGATGGAAGAAGATTAAGAAGATGCTTGTAAGATGCATCTTATGACCTTATGGTGCCAAAAAGGGTGAACTAACCTTCAAGCGCCAATGCAATTATTCTAAAGTGTATCTCAAAACCTTAGGGTGCCAAAAGGATGATACGATCTTTCAAAGTGCCGATGAAACTCCTTTCGGAATCAAATTTACATTTACGAGACTAAAATGAATTGAAAACGCGGGTTGAATGCCTCCAAAATTGTGCGAGAATGTCAACTAAAAGGGAGATATGGGCTAACTTGAGCATGGTTTGAGGACCCTTAATTATCAATGCACACACACCTTTTTAAGGAGGAGAGGTGGATACTAAATCATGAAAACAAGGCTTCCTTTTGTGCCTAGGAGCTATATATATTATCATCTTCCATCTCCTTTTTGCACTCTGTAGTATTTCCCATTTGTTGTAGGGCTATTGAGGAAGGGTTTCTTGGCACCCTACACATGCCCGAGTGGTAACTTGATTTCATCAACCACACTCCAAAATCATTTGTGTCCATCACCACCTCTACCTACACTCTATATACATACTGATTGTCACTTGGTATTGCACATGGATGCTCTCTCTCCTTCTCTCTCTGTGTGTGTGTAATTCTAGTCTACCACCACTTCATGTTGTGTCTCCGTAGATGCTTGATCTCCCTCTTTTGCTTCACATAGTGTCATTCACTATTGATGTGTGTGTGTGTGTGTGTGTTTGTGTGTCTCTGAGAGAGAGAGAGAGAGAGAGAGAGAGAGAGAGAGAGAGAGAGAGAGAGAGAGCGCCAATGAAAAGTATCACAACAAATCAAACTACTAGGCCGATTGCATGCAGCGAAATATAAGGAAGACAAACATGTTGTGAGCATGTTAGTTGAACGTAGATGCAAGTAGTAGGCACATAGAATGTGAAGCCTTGTTTCGATTGTGTATGATACAAATGGAGAACACTTGGCCTCCACATAATTTTGAATGGCTTCTGCATTGCTTTCAAGATTCCTTTTGTAGTTGCTTCTCAGTGGACTTCCCATGTGCACTAGCATGCTCTGACACGCTCCTCTTGGATCGGAGCCATACGTTAAGACCCCCCTCTATGCATTATGTTGCTAACTTAGTCATGCGACTTGCTTCATTGAGCTGCCCAGTTTCAAGTCCTCATTTTGCAAACAATCAAGCCCCTCCCCCGCGTCACTATATGGCACGCCTCGTCACTATATGGCACGGCTCCAGGTCAGAAGGGATCTAGGGCCCAAATTTGGGGGGCAAGGCGGCTTTAATCTCCGCCGTCGGATCACAAAGTGAACTAGGGGTGAACTGAGGGTGAACTATGGGCGGGTAAGCTAGGGGTGGGTGAACTGGGGGTGAACTAGGGGCGCCTAAACTAAGATATGATCATGTGCCATGCCAACATGGACAGTGACGCGCGCTAGCGTGGTGGTAGGGCATTCGTGTGGCAACCGAGACGTCCCAGGTTCGACCCACACCCCGCGAGGCGGGTGAACTAGGAGTGAACTTGGGACGCCATTTTTGCCCCTAGTTCACCCCAAGTTCACCCCCAGTTCACTACATGATCCGACGGTCGAGATTAAAGCCGCCTCGCGTCGCCAAATTTGGGCCTTAGATCCCCCCTGGCTAGAGCGGTGCCAGGGGGTGAACTCGGGGCAAAAATGGCGCCCCAAGTTCACTCCTAGTTCACCTGCCTCGCGGGGTGTGGGTCGAACCTGGGATGTCTCGGTTTCCATACGAATGCCCTACCACCACACTAGCACGCGTCACTGTCCATGTTGGCATGGCACATGATCATATCTTAGTTTAAGCGCACCCCCAGTTCACCCACCCCTAGTTCACCCTCAATTCACCCACCCCTAGTTCACCCCTAGTTCACTGTGTGATCCGACGGCGGAGATTAAAGCCGCTTTGCCCCCCAAATTTGGGCCCTAGATCCCCTTTGACCCGGAGCCGTGCCATATAGTGACGAGTCCCCCCCCCCCCCCCCCCCCCCCCCCCCCTTCCTCTATCTCTCTCTCTCTCTCTCTCTCTCTCTCTCTCTGGGCCCCCTTCTCTCTATCTCGGCATTCAAATGTTCAAATTTTGGAAGGAACTGGTGCGTGCAGGTTTCGAAATTCTTGAGATGTCTGGCGATGGCGATGCTGCGAGCTGATAAAATAAACCCCTACTAATTCGCCTGATTCTTGAAGGTAACATTTGTTTATGGCTAACATCGACTATGATCTTCAGCAGCAATGGTAAACTCGAGAGCGGTATCGAAGTCGCTCTCGCAGCTGAAGCTTGCGAGGCAAGCGGCAGAATTAGGGCTCTCTGGAAATGTATCTTATGCCCATTTTGCTTTTCCTCACGTCTTCCCTTTTGGCATGGCGCACATCAGCACCATCGCATGCCGTTAAGGCACCTTTTCGAGCAAATTTCACACAACTTGGTTCTATTTTCATCCCTGGGGCAAGTAAGGGAGCCTTGCGGCAAATGAAACATGGAGAAACTTACGTGAATAGATCCCTCGTTGATCTTGCAGCCCAGTCTACTTTCCTTCCGAAAACCCTCCTTGCACGCTCATATAGTTCTCATGGAAGCCTTTCAGCTGAGTCAGGAACTGGTGGCATGTGCACATGGCCGCTTCTTGCAAAAAGGGCATCTTATTGCAGTTCAAAGTTTTTGTGTAGCACAAAAGGAGGACTACTACGCAAATCTGCCAGCCAAAACACGCAGAGATCAGTGGTGGTTTTGCCACATTTGTTCCTCCAGAGAACCTTCTCCACAGAGTCTCCTCCACCTAACCACTGCATGAGCCTTATCAAGCAATCCATGGAAGGACTCAAAAACATGGCTGGTCGCTACAAGCAGGCTGTCATCCTTCAAATTGAGGGTTTCTGGAGGCGCAATGTGCTGATTCTAGTGGGGGTAGCTGGCATTCTAGCATGTTATTTGCTGTGGCGCATCATGTATGGGGTTGCAGGCATATTTGTCTCTTTTTCTGAACGAATGGCTAAAACTGGCCTTCTTGCCGTGGCTGCCTCAACTGTGGCCTTCATGGTCAGTGATGTCTGTGATCTTTGCCGTCGCTTTAAGGCGCTTAGATAAGGATGCATGTTTCAAGACATCAATGCAAGTCTCATTTCCTAGTTCAAAGGGCCGTATATGCGTGGGAGCAAATTCCTATGCTCAATTACACAAGAGTTTAGGCTATGGCTGCATCAGTCAAGAATTACACATATCTGTCTATGGTTCAACATGCGTAATTTCAGACAATTCTATGCATGTTTGCAGCACTCTAAGAATAACTGCAGACTTTCTATGCATGTTTGCTGTGCGCGCCTTACCTCTAGACAACTTTTGTTCACTCCTTAGGGATCAGTTTTTAAAAATTCTGTGAATTGTATCTACTTGTTTTTTATCGTGATTATGTTGGTTAAAGATGAGGGTGATCCTGTACATGCAAATTAGTATCTATACTGTATGAGATTAATTCCTGGCAATGCTTGCTTACCACCATTTTTTCTTTCAGGAAATAATTCTAAAGAACAGGTACACCATCAATCCTGACAAAGTGTATAGGATTATAATGCGCACACTTAATACCTCACCAACAGCATTGGAGGTTCTTGGAGCTCCTTTGACTGGTTCAGATTTGAGAGTATACATCATGTCCGGTGGGGGTCTAAAATTGAAGAACTTCAAACCCACCTTCAGTCACAAAAGATGTTTTCTCATGTTTCCAGTCCAAGGAACTGAGAGAAAGGGACTAGTCAGTGCCGAAGTAAAGAAGAAAAAGGGAAAGGTGAACGTATCTTTTCATTTGTCTATGTTCATGCATGCCTTGTTCATCGATTGAATGCTTCATGTTTTTTCTTTCTGCTGCAGTATGATATCAAGCTCTTAGCAACTGATGTAGCTTCTCCCGGGCCTAAAAAACGTGTCATCTTAATTGGCGATGAAAAAGAGTATAAGGCGGGTGGGGGTTTGTTGGCTCAGCTTAGGATGCCCATTTTGAAGGCCATGAGCGCACAGAAAGAGTTCGATGCTCAGGATGAGAAAGAGGCAGAAGAAGAGGAGAGAGCAGAGGAAGCAAGCAGAGAGCAGGAGTTGAAGGAAGAAACACAAAGGAGTGAAGAAATTGGAAGACTTGGGGGACACTGAACAGGATATTTTGCATCCACATATTTCACACATATAGCTTACACAGGAACTAAAATCAGGTAAACAACCCATTTTTTTTGGGTGCAATTTATGCTTAGCTGCCCCATATGTTTATTTGGCTGTGGGATCTTGAGTTATACCTTTGGAAATATTTTACTGGTTAATTTAGCTGATAAGGACCTTGCTGGCCAGCTTCCGCTAAGTACAGCTAATTCTTGTTAGTTTGCATGGCTCAGCTGAGGTTTTTGCACCTGACAAGCTTCTTTTTTGCAAGGGTGATAAAGCAGGGATGCTGTTGTGTTTGGTTGCTACCACTCACAACTTGTGAAAATGTGAACTTGGAAAGAACATTTAGGGGATAGAATGCATGTACAAAAGCAGCTTTATAAAAAGTGATTCAGTGTCTGGTTTTCTTGCCATGTAGTGTTCAGTATTGGCTTATTTACCAAAAATACATATCATGAGGATAAGTTCTGAAAGCTGGACAGCATGAAAAATCAAATTTCTCTTCTAGTTGTAGATTAAGGAAGCGAATGGACTTTGTTGCTGAGATGTTAAAAGGTACTCTTATGAGATAAGAATTAGTGTATCCTGTGATGTTATTTTCTTAAAAAGGTTGGACAGTAAGATTCTCTGGAAGGTAAGTATTCTTGCCCGACTTGCATCTATTTTCCGACACAGTGGTTTTCTTGAGTTTCAGGTGAAAATTGCAACATATATGCGATTCTTGAAGAAGAGCTAGTTTCTGTGCAATGATATGTAATGCCAATCCGATGTTATAATCAGCGCCGTTTCTATATTTTGAAACTGGAAACTGAAGAGCTTTTGATCAGACTTGCATTTCATAGGAAAGAAGGGACGCTCAAGTAGAAAAGAAGGATTTTGAGCTTTGGGCTCACAGGTGGGATTGTAAAAATTGAAATGGTGTAAGTAAAGGATGCACTTGCTGTCCCAGTTCTGTTTCAGAGTTGATTGTATCATGGAGGCAGTTCGTACAGATGGCCCACAACGGGAGGGTAAAGTGTCTAGGAGTAGTGAATCCTGTGAGGGTGAAGTGGAAGTGGAAGTGGAAGTTGAGGTTGATGTTTATGTTATGCCCACCATGGGGGAGCGCTGCCCCAAAATTTTAGGAAGACCATGGTTGATGGCCATGCAAGTTAGGCAGGACTGGGGCACCAGGATGCTTGAGTTGCAGCCGCACAGAGTGGGAGGAAGACCGAGGTAGTTCTCTACGTCATGAAGATGGGCGAGCAGGAGAACATGGAGTTGGAGACCTCAGTGGATGAGTTTAGCTCATCAGATTATTCAACCACCACAGAGAAGGAAGCAATATTTCAAATGAAGAGGTAATGGATCTTATTTTGACAGAACCAAACAATGAGACATACCATGAATGGATGCTTTCATGGTTACAATGCTTTATTCATCAGAGACGTGCTCTCTCTCAAGCTTAACAATTTTATAGCTCACTGTGATCTTCTTTACAGTTGGGGTGAGAAGGTGAGGGGAAAAGCCAATTACATGTAAGATATGGCATTCATATTTTGAGTGAGACCATGTGAGTTGCAACATGCATTAGTAGGGCTACTGGCTGTTAGAGTTCTTCATTTGTAATTGAGTACAAGGGTTGCAAAATCAGTGCCTTCCCTTTGTAACTATTTCTGTTATCGTACGAGAGAGACCTATTGAGCCACACTGTCCGGGGCATCTGCCAAAGCAGGTCTTTTAAGACACTCACTCATTCAAAGACAGGCTCAAATATAAGAGCATTGGAAAGCTTGCAGTTAGCTGCAGAAGGCGAAAATTTGGAGAGGAGACTATAGAAGCCAATATTGAGTCTCAAGAGCCATCATTGGGACAAGAAGATGGCCACTGGACATATTCACGACAAAGAGAATAAAACTCTCAGGATTAGTGAAAAGCATCTTTTACGCATTGAGGAAGGAACTCCAT
Organism: Adiantum capillus-veneris; assembly: GCF_014529385.1. Lineage (NCBI taxonomy): Eukaryota > Viridiplantae > Streptophyta > Polypodiopsida > Polypodiales > Pteridaceae > Adiantum > Adiantum capillus-veneris. Next base: position 116,159,901 of record NC_140949.1, on the reverse strand, counting down.
TCTTGTAGATATATCATCCTCTAGGAAATCATTGTCATCCTTTTCTTGTAGAAAGCAAAAGTCTGAGGCTTGTCATGATTTGCATCCCATGAAGCATTAGCATTTGACATAGTAGAGCATATACCAAATCTCTAGCTCATCAAAGCACATCAATACCATCATTTGGCAAAGTCATGAATACTCATGAAAATGCAAACTTGCAAAGCATTCTAGAGGATGCATGACTAGATTTTTTGCTTTGGAAACTCTCCAAGAAGGGGGAGACTTGCAACATGAAGCACAAAAAGACAATTCAGTTGGAAAGTGAAAAACCCTTTGGGAAGGGGTGAGCCACATTTGCTACCTTGCAACAACAGATAACCGGACATGCTTGTGTAGAGCAAAGGAAGGGAGAAACCATAACAAGCTATCAATCACAAAACCACCATTTTCATCAAGCCATGTAGCAATAGCCCCAAAGCAATCACCAAGGGCATCTAAGCCAAAGTCACCACTAACATAGCAAATTTTATGAGAAAGCATGATAGATCTATTGAGGTGAAGAGTGAAATAGACGCAAGATGACATTGCCAAGCAAGTTCCAATCAAAGGAATATTGGATCAAGCATCAGCTAATACACATCAAGATCCGCAAGACAAGTTTTAGGGATAAAGAGTCGAGAGTTACCGAAGAAACCAAAGTAGACAACTTTCCCAAGGAAGACAAAATCAAGGAGGTTGAGCTAATTCCTATCAGTAATTCAAAGAAAAGAAAGCATATATTTTTTGCATTGCCACCATCAAGGATTGTAGTTGTTTTAAAATGTACAAATGGAGCTAGCATCAGATGTGTAGCTCTATTGGATTGTAAAGCCTAAAGGAAATATGGTTTCACAACAAGTTTGAAGTAATCTTTGCAAGTTTTTGCATGCAAAATGATCGGTACAATGGTAATGGCTACACTTAAGATTCAAAAGATATCAGAGAAGACCGAACTTAAAGTGATGGCTCCAAGGGAAATATTTGAAGAAGTAGGTCTTGGGAAAGAATGGATGGTAAAAGCCAACGCTATAGAGGATCTACAACACTTTTTCTTTCTCATTCATGCCTGATAGAGTTGCAAATCCAAGTGCCTTTGGTGGAAGAGAGTACCAAGAAGTCAAATGTAGCAACTTTAAATTCACAAGGTTTGATAAAGTCAACCCCTACAATTGTCAAGGCCACATCAAGAGAAAGGTGCATGGAAGATTGTGGCACAAGAGTCTTTGATGAGCTTAAGGAATGGCTCATCATAGTTGGATATAGAAAAAATTTCAAAGGTCTACCAACCAAAATATCATTCCATAGGATGTTTGAAACAAACACAAGTGAAGAAAGTGTTTTTCCTAGGGACATATGTTCAATTATATGTTCAATTAATGATCTAGTGTGGCTTGAGGACTCACAAGTAGTAAGGAAAACCAAGCACATGGGTTGGATAGTTTCTCAACATAGCTTGGAAGTGTAAGGTTACTTTGAAGGTCAAAGACAATTATGGGTATCAAAGCCACAAATCACATCCTATGTGGAGAAGCCCAAGACAATCAAGGCACCAAGAAATCATCAACCAAGGAATGGGGTGAAGTCGGGCAAAGCTAAAAGAAATCAAAGATAGCAGTCAAAGGCTTTTATGTCTCTAGAACCTTTCATTGGACAATAAAAATGGATCCAAAGTCTTATGTTTCCATAAAAAGAATAGAAAGTCCCATCTACACTAGGCCAATGGGATCTTGTGGTAGACATTACAACAAATTGTTCTGCTTGAGCTACTTGAAGCACAACGGTTATACCAAGGTAACATGTAGATATGGTGTGCGCGTATGTCGCACGTGTCAATGCAAGGAACTTGCCAATACACTGTGTGCGAGCCACAAATGGCTCCAAGCACACAACAAGCCTAAACTAGTAAGCTCAAGGATGGCGATGGTGTGTCACTCACCGTTCTACGCTTACTATCGTGGAGGATTCCTCGCCGCGAAGAAGAGGGAGACGCCGCTACGCCACACTCAACCGCCTCGCCGCCGTCGTGTCGCCGCAATGCTCGATCGCACACACTCTCTCTCTCTCTCACGCATACACACACACACAAGGAGATGAAGAAGAAGAAGATGGAGATGGAGCAAGAGCACTCTTCAATTGCACAAATGAGAGAATCAGTGAATTTTACCATTTACACTTGGGCACCCATGCTTAGCCAACTAATCCCTTGAATGTTCCCATTAGAGTGTGCCTCTCATCTGCGATCACTCTTATCCTTTTTCTATTGGACCGACAAGCCCGATAACTAACTCTACCAAGTAAATAATACAATGTCTGTCGTAGGTGATACGGTGTCCGTGAGCCGTGAGGGTTAACATGCCCCCTTCCTGATGTAGATTCGATCCTCGGAAGCTATTGAGTTGAAGCTCGTTCGTCGAGGTGGAAGAGCGTTTGAGATGAATGTCCTTAGCCTTCTTCCGTCACTGCAAAATCCAACAACATTGGCACAGTAATTGCATTCTCATATACAATTAAAAAGCATATGCAATTGTAAGCAGACAATTTGATTGGTAACAAAATTTTAAACCATTTGTCAGCAATAAAACATTAAATTGCAATATAATCAAATGCACAAATAGTTGTAAAGATAAAAAATTAAACAAGTTTGGGGTCGCTAATTTAACGGTCGAAAGGTAATAAAGATCGACTATTAATACCATGGGTAAGCTTCTCAATTTTCTCTGGTCAATTAAATTGTTTAATCGCGAGAGCCAAGTATTTTATGTCCGAGGACTGACTAGAGGCTATACTTAGAAGACCTTGTAGTGAATGGCATAAAATGGTAACCATCTTTTTGCAACATTTTTCAGCCTACTCAACGCCCTCTTCTTCATATGTGTATATATTTTTCTACGCTATTAAGTTATCTATAGTAAATTCCCCCTCTTCGTTTAACCTTTGTGGCGACACATACATTGTACTCTTCCCAAAAATGTCACCTTAGTCATATATTTATATTACCACCCTTTTCTTTTTTGCTTTGTAAATAAAATTAAGCATACAATAACCAATTATCTACCCCCAAACTTTCTTACCTCTTGTGAATTAGTAGTAGAAAAATAATATATCCATCTTCCATCCCATATAGATAAATTACCATGGAAAATCAACTCTCCACTTGTTTTTACCAAAGATTATGGTCCATCTTTACAAATCTTCTATGCTCCCTACATAGGTGGCCCAATATCTCTTAAGAATATACATATAGTTTTTCTCCTTTCAAAAAGACTCAAATTGTATATTCTTTTCACAAGAAAATAATATTGGGCCCTCCTCTATTTGTTTAAGCATCATACCCTTTTGAAAAAGCACGATTCCCCTTGGATGCATACAAGCAAAGGGCCCATACAAGAAGACTTGGAAGCAAAAGGTTCCCTAGCCTAGTGTGGACCTTCCAAAACGAATTCCTTGGTGCATGGGCATGAAGAATAGTCCAAATTCATATCAAACATGTTGAGAAGGTCAAAATTTCCTTTTGAAGCATGTCATTCCGAGCTACAGGTAAAAAGTTATGGTCAAAATAGTATAAATCTGTCAGATTCGCAGCAAAAGGGAACTGTAAATCAAGTAAATCAAGAGGGTGGGATCTCATTTTTTCCCCAATCATCTTTTAGAAGAGCAATGAGTGTTCAAGGTCACTTGCATGTGATGGGACCAACCTAAAGATGCTTTCTAAATGCCAAGACAAACAAGTTGAGATACCCTGCAGGAGCCACCTGTAGGGCCTCATGGTGGGGCCCACCTACATTATGCACCCCTATGGAGCCTTCATGGTCTAAAATGATATTTTTGGTGAATAAATAGTCCCTTTTATGTCCAATATTCAATGAGTGGTCAAAGGACACTTAATTAGGGCTAATCACTCACCCTAATTAAGTGTAGCATAATCCCACTCCTACACAACTATAAATAGCCCCCCTTGGAGAGACTCAAGGACACACACCTATATTTTTAACTTCATGTTGTTCTTGATCAATAGTAGAGAAACCCCCAACTCTCCCTCTTTCACATCCTCCCTCCTAACCCTCCTCTTTGGAGGAAGTGCAACTCTATCCTCCACTCTTTCTATTCTACAATCTCTTACTCCATCAACCCAATAAATCATTGTAGCACCTCAATAACTTGTAAATACATCATGATATCTCTCATGGTTATGTTAATGATCATTAAATAATCTTCAAACAATCAAGTGTCGCAATTCGTGATGGTTAGCCAGCGTCTGTCTACCCCTTAAAAGGTGTGCGAGAAATCAAGTAAGTGTTCTACTCTCAATTTACCATTGGTTTGTTTTCTCCACACTTATTCAATTAGTCTAAAAAAAATTCTCACTCCAACTCTCTTTTGCTTCATTACATATGCATGTGGCTACCTCTCATGGTGATTTTATTTGTCACGGCATTGCATAGATGGAGATGAGCTCTCTATGCAAATTGTGTTAGTTTGATGTAGGTGATTCTCTTGTGTGTTTGAGAGGCAGGTCTTGTGCGCATGATTTTTTGATGAGTGCTTGAGAGAGGAGGAGTTTGGATGTATCATGGGTATTCTTATGGGGAGAAGGTGAATGCTATTCCACAAATTGCATATTTACATTTGATGCACGACATTGGGTTGCATAATCATTGATGGTGTCAAGTGTCCAAAGTGTACATAGAGTAAGGGTTCTCAAAGTGTGTTGCTTGAGTGGGTGAGTGCAAATGTTATTTTGATTGGTTTCCTTCTCCACTCCCAAAAGAAGGTGGTTCCCCAAGTAGTGTGCGTACCTCTTTACGAGCATTTTGTGAGGGTAGGCCCATTGGTTTGGGTTTAGAGGCCCCATTTCAAAAAGCTCGCCCGTATAAAGTGGTGCCCCCACGGAGGACATATTTCCAAGTTACCTTCAAATTTTTAGTGATGAACAATGGAGTCCCTATCTATCCATTTCATTTTGCACAACACATTAGAGTAAATGTTCACATAGATAGAAAAGTCTTTTTCCAGCAATGCATTGTTTTTATGTTTGGTGCAGAAAGACTTAGAGAAATACTGGCATCACCCAATCCAATTATACTTCCAATCATCAATTATGAAACTTTTTTTGATGTTCACGTGTTCATTTTGTTTTAAAGGTAGGAACAAGGAGTGGTGAAGGGGTGCTCAAGGGCCATATGAAGGAACGAGGTCTTCAAACTAACAACGAGGAGTAGCACATGAATCACGATCAAAACAATGAACCTTTTAGGTCTATTGCTCGGAAATCCATTCATATAATCATTGCAACTAAGTTTAGGTTTCAATCTATCATAAGGAGGATATTTGGATCCACTCGCCTCAATGAAATCAATGCTTCAATTAATCCATTTATTCTACCTATGATAAAGTACGAATTAACAATGGATGTGTACATCCTCATTTTAATGTAATCAGATTTATAGTGTCAACAATCTTGTGCGGCCCGTAAGAGAAAAGTTTCTTCAAAAAAATAAATAAATCAAAAAGTCTAAACAAAATGTCAAGTTCTTTTCCCACGTTCTATGCAAGAAGTGGGGAAGATGCGCAAGAGTTTCTTGACAACTTGGAGATGGCACATCTCATATCCAGGAGAGATGAAGAGGAAGTAAACCTACGAGCCTTCCCGTTGGTTCTAAAAGCAGAAGCTAAAGCATGGTATGAGACCTTGCAACCCCAAATCAAGTCCAACTGGGAGAGACTGCGAGCAAGCTTCCTCTCCAAGTTCGGGCAAGGTGATACTTCTGAAGGACTATGGAAATGTCTTATTGGACATAAGCAGGTATCACTTGAAGACTATCCCTCTTATGAAGAAACCTTTGTCAATCTATGGGGTAGGTGGGAGGCTACATTAGAAAATCATGGTGGTGCACCTAACTTTCTAAAAAAAGAGAGATTCATGGTTGGCTTGTATCCACTTTTACAGGCTAAAGTAGAGCTAAAATTCCCATCCACCTTCGAAAAAGCAAGTGAGGTAGCCATCATCAAGTTTAGAAAACTACACTTCCAAGCACATAGAGCAAGGGGTTTGAATGAAGTGAGTGAGAGGGAGTCTTCACAAACCATGGAAGCACCAATTAGGGCCCCTCTTGCACAATCTTCACAAATAGAAGATAACTCTCAACAAGAGGTTTTACAAAGGCTAACACAACAGCTTGAGAACCTCACTCTGAATCTAGTACAGGGCCTACCTCAACAACGACAACCAAGAGAACTTAGAAGGGAATCGCAATCAACGAAGACAAGCTCAAGAGTTGCGATGTTGGAATTGCAATGAAATGGGCCATGGAATGTACAATTGTCCACATCCAAGGCGACTTCCGGGAGACATATAGCCCCCTAGACTGCCGCCTCTCACTGTGCAGCAAGAACTAGCTCAAGGCCCACAAATCCTTCGTCGACCACCACCACCAGCAAATATACCTCCCGTCCCACATGAGGAGGAAGAAAGAGGAGTCAACATCATCAAGCTAGAAGAGGTAATAGATGAGCATACTCTAAACTTTGATGTTATGCTGGCAGAAAAATGCACAAGAGCACATGATAAGGATGAAGACATGAGAAGTGAAGGAACAAATTCAGCCAGAAGGGACAAGAAGAAGAAGTCAAAGATGGAAGAAGCTGAAAGTAGCAGGAAGAAAAGATCAAGGCGAAGGGAAATTGGTATCAACGACTTCCCATTGGGAAAGGAGCTAGAGCCCTACAACATCCTGGAGGATTTACAAACCCAAAAGCCAAACATTTCATGGCCTCAACTTCTACACCTATCAGCCAAAGTAAGAAGGCAATGGCCAAAGTTGGTAAGTACAAGAATTCCAAAAAAGAAAGCAAATCTTTCCATTAAGGTTATGGCCTCAAAGCTACAAAAAGATGTGGAACCCATTGTGGATGCTTACATAAGGGGTAAAAAGGTGTCTAATGTATATGTTGATGGTGGAGCTCAAATGTGTGTAATCACGAAAAAATCAATGAACAGGTTAGGGCTTGAAATTACAAAGTCCTTTAATTGTCAAGCGAGGCTAGCCAACAACTCAAGTGTGAAGAGTTTGGGGATCATTGAAAATGTAAAAGTCTCTATATGTAACATAGATGCACGAGTGGATATGTATGTCATGCTAGCTAAGGGGGAGGGCTATCCCATCATCCTAGGGAGGCCTTGGCTCATTGCTGTGAATGCAGATAAAAAATGGGAAAGTGGTCATTTGATGCTTAAGAAGGGTCAACCGGTGGTGTATGATTGGTGAGAAGGAAAGCAACTAGATATCAACTATGAAACCATGGCAGATGAAGAGAGCGAGGAGGAGAGTCCTTACTCAAGTGATGAGGAAGCATCAACCAGTGCATCAACCACTGAAGAGGAGTCTTCTTTGGAGGTAATGGGAATTGTATTTAACGCTAACACCCAAGATGTTTCTGTAGAAGAAAAGCCAACAGACAATCACACACGAGGGGATGAAAGATGCCACCACCTTGAAGAAGGATTTGAAAAGATGCTTGCAAAAGATCTTACTTGTGAGGAGAAGAGGTCCTACATCACTATGTTAAGGAGGTATCCCAATTTGTTTATCACTGACTACTCACAAATAAGAGGTGTAGATGTAATAGAGCATCGAATTGAATTGAAACCAGGGACCAAACCCGTGGCTCAAAAGTTAAGGCGACTAGGGTCTGTGCAACAAAAGGCCCTCCTACAAGAAGTGAATCGACTCTTGAAGGCTGGCTTCATCTATCCAGTATCCAACTCCGAATGGGTATCACCTATTGTAGTCACTCCCAAGAAGAATGGTAAGTGGAGGGTCTGCGTGGATTACAAACCCCTCAATGCTGCGACAAAGAGGGACCACTTCCCTCTCCCTTTCCAAGACGAAATTTTGAATGAAGTAGTAGGCCATGAATGCTACACTGTGTGTGATGGGTATTCAGAATATTTTTAAATTAGAATAGCAGAAGAGGACCAACCAAAAACCACCTTCATCACACCTTCGGGATGTTTTGCATTTAGAGTAATGCCTTTTGGGCTCACCAATGCTCCTAGCACCTTCATGAGATTCACAATATTTGTATTTCAGCCATTCTTTGGAAAATCTATAAGAGTCTTTATGAATGATTTCTGTATTTATAGTTGTAGATCACTTCACTGCCAAAAGGTTGAAGAGGGGCTTAAGAGGCTCCATCAATTTGGGGGACAACTCAACCCAGAGAAGTGTCATATCGGTGAATCTCAGGTGGTTTTGCTAGGCCATGTGGTTTCTTCACAAGGAATTCAAGTGGATCCCTCTAAAGTAGAGGCCCTTTTGTCATTATCTCCACTAACAACAACTAAGGAGCTAATGACCTTCAATCACAAAGTGAGGTACATGTCTCGCTTCATCCATCTCCTAGCAGAAGCCATGGCCCCTTTGCATAGGTTGGCAAACCAATCTACATTTAAATGGGGGAGGGAACATGCAAAATGTTTTGAGGAAGTGAAGGGCATTATTATCTCTCTCCCAATTCTAATGCCACCAGATCCAAAGGAGACCTACTATGTCACTCCAAGTGTAGGTTTCGAAGCAATTGGTGTTGTTTTGATGCAAAAAGATCCTAAAAAATCATACAGGAGGCCGATCTATTTTGCAAGCAAGGTGATGACTCCGGCCGAGAAGGGATACACTGAAATGGAGAAAGTGGTCTTTGCAATCTTGTTTGCGGCAAGGAAGTTTCGATCGTATCTTCTCCCTGTGCCATTTGTTTTTCTCACCTTAGAGCACAATCTACCATATGTAGTACAACAGATGAGCCTCTCATCTAGAATAGCAAAGTGGGTGCTTGTCCAAGAATTCGAATACACTTTCCTTGTAGAAGATAACACAAGAGCAGGACTTGCAGACATTCTCACCTACAAAGTGAGAGAAAGGGAAGGATCACGACTACAAAGAGAGGAAGGCTCAAAACAGTTCAAAGTGAAGGAGATTGATAATGCCCATACTTTATGCTTTGACGGAGCTTATCAACACCAACAAGACAAAGCAGCAGGGGGGATCATCATTTTGAACCCACAAAAGGAGGTAATGGTTAGAAAAGGTATCACTCTACCCAATGTTCACTCCAACAATGAGGCTGAGTATGCTGCTCTAACCCTTGGGTTAGAAGAATGCAAAGAATTAGGCATATAAAGACTTATTATAAAAGGTGATTCTTTGCTAGTGGTCAGGCAAATCCAAGGGACTTGGAGGTGCAAGAATCGTACATTGTTTGAGTGGCTTAGTAGTGTAAGAGCTTTGATGAAGGGTTTTAAAGCAACACAGGTACAACACATTGTGAGAACTCATAACAAGGAAGTAGACTTACTCGCAAATGAAAAGCTTCAAATGGCGGTAGGAGGTGTGAAACTATATGAACCCAAATATCAAGGTCAAGAGGAGCTAAAAGAAATTATTTTCTTTCTACAAGCAGGTGAGTGCCCCAAACACTTAGACAAGGTGCAAAGACATAGACTAGTTAAGAAGGCCACACCTTACCAGTTGATTGGGGACGATTTATATCACAAAGGGAAAGATTTGGTCTTGAGGAGAGTACCGGGTGTGCAAGAGATAGAGAAAATTCTTCTTTCATGTCATGATGATGTCTGTGGTGGTCACTTTTCTCAAGATATTACAAGTAGGAAGATTTTACAAGCAGGGTTTATTTGGCCGAGCTTACATCGTGATGTTCAACATTGGTGTAAGGCATGTAAGCAATGCCAAATTGCTGGGGATAGACGACTAACATATGAGCCTCGAGTCCCAATAATATCTTATGGCCCTTTTGAAAAGTGGGTGTGGATTCAATAGGTCCCCTACCTCGTACTTCTACAGGGAAGGTTTTCATCATCATGGGTGTTGACTACATGACACGATGGGCGAAAGCAACAAGCACAACCCGAATCACAGCTGAAGAGGTATCAAAGTTTATTTTTGATCATATTTGTAGTAGGTTTGGAACACCCCTAGAAATCTTATCAGATCAAGGCCCGGGTTTTAGGGCTGACCTTCTGAATGATCTCTTGAGGAGGTTAAAAGTGAAACACCTGCATTCCACACCCTACTATCCTCAATGCAATGGATTGGTGGAAAAGCTGAATGGAATGATATGTAAGATCATTTCTAAGCAGGTTGTGGACCGGCCAAATGATTGGGATCGCCATTTGACGGTTGCTCTTTGGGCGTATAGGACATCTTTCAAGGTATCTACCCAATTCACCCCTTTTTATCTAGTTTATGGACAGGAGGCACTTCTCCCCATTGAGGTAGAGCTCTTAAGCTTGCGCGTTCTTGCAAGAGAGGCAAAAAAACCAAAAGAGGTTCTACATGAAAGGATCTTAGATCTCCAACGACTTGAGTTAGATAGAGAAGAGTCCATTGATCACTACACCACCAAAGCGACAAGCCAAAGGGACAAAATCAACAAGAAGCTCAAGGGGAATGGATTGAAGGAAGGTATGTTGGTTCTTCGCTATGATAACCGACTTGATACTTGACTTGAACAAAAGTTTTTGCAAATATGGGAGGGACCTTTCATGATAAAAACAAAGTTTGGGAATGGCAGTTATAGATTAGTAGATTTATCAGGAAAACTTCACAAGACCAGACTCAATGGATGGAGATTATAGCCCTACTTTCAACGTATCAATCCGTTGATAGGAAGTCATCTACCTACATCGTCTAAGCTCCAAATTGGCATGGCTCCCTTCGGCTTGGCAAATACTCCACCTATTTTTAAAGCTTTGATGTGCAAAGAAGAACCAGCCTTGGAATCTGAACATACCCAAGGCAACCCTCCCATCTCCAATTTATGGGATTGAGGTAATGAAAAGCAGGTCTAATGGAGTAAAAGAGTGCATGTCGCTCCTCCCAATAAAAAAAAAAGGAAAAGAGAAAAAAAGAGAAAAAAAAGAGAAAAAAAGAGAGAGAAAGAAACAACACCGTCCTCCTAAAGATATGAATATCTCTAGGCTTGGGGGAGGGCTAATATGAATGGCATAAAATGGTAACCATCTTTTTGCAACATTTTTCAGCCTACTCAACGTCCTCTTCCTCATATGTGTATATATTTTTCTGCGCTATTAAGTTATCTAGAGTAAATTCCCCCTCTTCGTTTAACCTTTGTGGCGACACATACATTGTACTCTTCTCAAAAATGTCACCTTAGTCATATATTTATATTACCACCCTTTTCTTTTTTGCTTTGTAAATAAAATTAAGCATACAATAACCAACTATCTACCCCCAAACTTGCTTACCTCTTGTGAATTAGTAGTAGAAAAATAATATATCCATCTTCCACCCCATATAGATAAATTACCATGGAAAATCAACTCTCTACTTGTCTTTACCAAAGATTATGGTCCATCTCTACAAGTCTTCTATGCTCCCTACATAGGTGGCCCAATATCTCTTAAGAATATACATATAGTTTTTCTCCTTTCAAAAAGACTCAAATTGTATATTCTTTTCACAAGAAAATAATATTGGGCCCTCCTCTATTTGTTTAAGCATCATACCCTTTTGAAAAAGCACGATTCCCTTTGGATGCATACAAGCAAAGGGCCCATACAAGAAGACTTGGAAGCAAAAGGTTCCCTAGCCTAGTGTGGACCTTCCAAAACGAATTCCTTGGTGCATGGGCATGAAGAATAGTCCAAATTCATATCAAACATGTTGAGAAGGTCAAAATTTCCTTTTGAAGCATGTCATTCCGAGCTACAGGTAAAAAGTTATGGTCAAAATAGTATAAATCTGTCAGATTCGCAGCAAAAGGGAACTGTAAATCAAGTAAATCAAGAGGGTGGGATCTCATTTTTTCCCCAATCATCTTCTAGAAGAGCAATGAGTGTTCAAGGTCACTTGCATGTGATGGGACCAACCTAAAGATGCTTTCTAAATGCCAAGACAAACAAGTTGAGATACCCTGCAGGAGCCACCTGTAGGGCCTCATGGTGGGGCCCACCTACATTATGCACCCCTATGGAGCCTTCATGGTCTAAAATGATATTTTTGGTGAATAAATAGTCCCTTTTATGTCCAATATTCAATGAGTGGTCAAAGGACACTTAATTAGGGCTAATCACTCACCCTAATTAAGTGTAGCATAATCCCACTCCTACACAACTATAAATAGCCCCCCTTGGAGAGACTCAAGGACACACACCTATATTTTTAACTTCATGTTGTTCTTGATCAATAGTAGAGAAACCCCCAACTCTCCCTCTTTCACATCCTCCCTCCTAACCCTCCTCTTTGGAGGAAGTGCAACTCTATCCTCCACTCTTTCTATTCTACAATCTCTTACTCCATCAACCCAATAAATCATTGTAGCACCTCAATAACTTGTAAATACATCATGATATCTCTCATGGTTATGTTAATGATCATTAAATAATCTTCAAACAATCAAGTGTCGCAATTCGTGATGGTTAGCCAGCGTCTGTCTACCCCTTAAAAGGTGTGCGAGAAATCAAGTAAGTGTTCTACTCTCAATTTACCATTGGTTTGTTTTCTCCACACTTATTCAATTAGTCTAAAGAAAATTCTCACTCCAACTCTCTTTTGCTTCATTACATATGCATGTGGCTACCTCTCATGGTGATTTTATTTGTCACGGCATTGCATGGATGGAGATGAGCTCTCTATGCAAAGTGTGTTAGTTTGATGTAGGTGATTCTCTTGTGTGTTTGAGAGGCAGGTCTTGTGCACATGATTTTTTGATGAGTGCTTGAGAGAGGAGGAGTTTGGATGTATCATGGGTATTCTTATGGGGAGAAGGTGAACGCTATTCCACAAATTGCATATTTACATTTGATGCACGGCATTGGGTTGCATAATCGTTGATGGTGTCAAGTGTCTAAAGTGTACATAGAGTAAGGGTTCTCAAAGTGTGTTGCTTGAGTGGGTGAGTGAAAATGTTATTTTGATTGGTTTCCTTCTCCACTCCCAAAAGAAGGTGGTGCCCAAGTAGTGTGCGTACCTCTTTACGAACATTTTTTGAGGGTAGGCCCATTGGTTTGGGTGTAGAGGCCCCATTTCAAAAAGCTCGCCCTCAGTAGTTAAGCTATGATAAAATAATTTCTCGTGAAATCATCGCTTGACTGATTACTTTTTCTTTGACGCCCCAAAGTCTTTTCACAACGATTCAATTTTGATGTGTGTGCTTATTTTGTATGCCTTGGGTTTTTGCTTTTCAAGGAAAAGCTCCCACACTGGGAACCTCTAGGGCTCTAGTACCATAGGCGATACATGTGAGTGGAGTACCAAATCAAGTTGAGATTTCTCTTCCAGCTTAATATTTTACATTACGGTACTTTGATTTTTATTTTTTATTATTTTGTTTGTTCGTTTTCAGCATTTTAATTTTGTAACTTTGGGGGTTCATATAACACTGTTATCCTCCCCAGTCTCATCACACTAATAAACTCCCTTTATAATACTTAAGCTAAAGGTCAATAGGGACTAAGCCCACTAAAAAGCCATAGTACATTTCACACAATGATGCGTTAATCGGATTAAGAACCTAAGTAACCATTGATAATTAGGAAGACATTCCCCATGGTATTAAGAGAAAATCTCTAACGCCTAGCTTGGTCAAACTAGCTTAGTTGGACTGCTTGATTTTTAAATCTAGACAAGTGATTATGACAAAAATTACATTGAATTTAATGTTTGATACTAAGCAAATGTAATGAATATTATGCTACCAATCACAATTAAAGCAGACAAACATGGATGCAAAAAGATAAGGGGCACTGCTAATGGACAAGAAACACCTGATTGTGTTGATGGTCGCGCTTGATTTGAAAAGTGGATGAGAGTAAAATTCCATCAAGGTCCAAATCTTAACCATAGCACACATTCTTGTACACACTAGGAAACAAAAGAATACCTCTAGGAGACACGTCAGTAGGAAAAAAGAACTTTACTAATCACTAAACTCTAAAACAGAAACACTCCTATTGTACTAATCCTACCTACCCTCCATCACTCGAGTGATGAGGATCAAAGGTGTTTTATGACATGGGTTTCTGTTTCAGTGTACCGGATGTGAATGTGAAGGTTTGGTCAATGTTTTGACTTTTATTGTGCACACTCGTTTGCTAATTGCTCTTGCTCTTTATTATTTTTGTTTTTTGTGAGTATAAGGCTTTATATATACATTCCCTAAGATTGGTGATTGAGAGGTCAGGGAAGAAGGTTGAGAAAGGAGTGAGTGAATGATGACTGTCAGCAAACACTCCCCCCTTCCTTGGGTAGATCATACCGTTTGAAATGTGCTCGTCACCCTTTGAAACCAATTGTTCCAGTTGGTAATAGGTGAGGATTTTGCCAGTAGTTTTCTATTACCTTAGGTGCCTCGTCGAGTTGCAAGGGTGGTAAGGTACTCTCTCAGGATCGAACTTGAAGTGGTTCATCAGGTGATTCTTGAACAATGGGAGGTGTGGATTCCTGTGTAGCTTTATGGAGGTCCACTATTGTAGGTGGAGGCTGTGGAGAAGCTTTTACCTCTATGGATGCATTACATGAGGAGCTAGAAGCTTCATAAGACTCCCCCTTTTCTGAGCTAGGTGGAACAAATCGTTCTTTCTTTGGTACCCAAACTAGCTCTGGAGCCGGTGTGTAGCATTCTGTGATTTTTTTCTTTATTCGCGATCGTTGATTTGTTTTGGATCTATAAGATTGGGCTCACATGGGTCAGGTGACAGGTAAGAATACACTCTACGTTTTGGCACCCAGATATGATCATTTCCTTGATAGTAGCCTTGGGCTTCCAATAGTCGTTTAGGAATCCAATGCCACATTTTCTTACATTTCTTGGAGCGAGTGGGACGTTTTTTACAAGGCTTTTGTTTTTTAGCACTAGCTATGGTCGCTAAAGAAGCTTTAGGGACCCACTTGTATGTTTTCTTCGTTATATGAGGATGAGTCTTGTCAAAAGCTATATGCATTGCTTCTAGCATATTTAAGGGTACAGGCATTTCATCCCCCTCAGGTGTTACCCAGGTTGTCCTCCTGTTTCCCCAAGTGTCTATGGTTGCTGCTAGGGGGACCCAATCCACATTGTCCGACTCAGTCATCCCAGGTAGTACATCCATATAAGGAGAATCTTCTCCAACATCAGTGTCCTCTTTACACGTGTAACAATACTGCAATGGGGCCGAGTGAACTGTGGTGTCAGATCTATGATCAATTATAAACCTGTTTCCTAGGGGATGTGCTTGACCAGTCACAAGATCCACTCGAATGACAGAATCTTGGAACTGCAACTAGACATGGTTTTTAGACCAGTCATGCACCATTTTGGCTTCCCTCATGAAAGGACGTCCTAAGATCATCTCCGATGCCATAGTATGTTTGGAGAAATCCATAACAATGAAGGTAATCATTATTTTGTGTCCAAAGACCTTGATCTTAATATCTTCTAGCATCCCAATAGGTTTAACAATAGACCCATTGGCCATCTTCACTACTATGGTTTTGGTCGCAAGATGAGGTCTTCCCATAGTTTCTCAGCAATTTTTAGTCACAATGCTAACCCCAGTGCCACCATCAAGGCACCGACTCTCCTTCCTCTCGTTGGGTTTTCTGGAGCTGAGAGGCTACACCCCAAAGCACTCCCTTTCGTATGTATTCTTTCAAGAACAGTCTCCTAAGAGTAGGGTAAATCGTTTTTTCTTCCATCCTTAGGGTTCTATACGAATCCCCAGCCTTTCCACTTAAGGTTAGGCTTAAAGAATTGCTCTTATGTAGGTCATTGTGTTCTCCTAGAGAATCACATATTTGTTCAAACACTTTGATATGCTTTCTCACATCACCGTCTCCACTAATTTTTGTGTGAGCTTGGCTATTTGTACTGCCTTACTTCTAGGCTCTCTATCAGGCGTGTTACGCATATTCTCAGCAATAGATGGACCAATAGCTTGAGCAAATGTTGCCAAGTCACCTAAGTGAGCAGGAACCGTGGGTGGAGGTGCTCCAGAGACTACATGTGGAGTAGGTATTGGCATTGGGCTTGGCGTATAGGAAGCCCTTGGGTTCCACGTTGGGTACGGTGTTGTGCCATGTGGCGGCCCAAAGTTCATATGTGTGTCCCTAGGCATAATAGACGTGAGATTTGACATGCTAATGCTAGCCGGTATAGTTCCATGGAAATAAGAACTTGGGTGTTGTGGTTGTGGAGCATATGTTGTTGAAACAATGGGAGGGGTAGGGACTACATGAGTACGAGGACCCATGGGTGTATACGATTGGTGCACACTTGTAGGTACTTTTGCAGGCATTGAGCTACCATGTAGTGGGGCTTTACTAACAAATGAGATCCATGGCGTGTATCTCGGCATGCCCATCATTGGGGTAGGCATGGTAGCCGTGGTGCCATCAAGGGGAAGATGAGCTAGACTTGGAAAGGTAAAGCTATCACTTGTGGGCTTAGATTGCACCGAGACCCCTGGTGAAACAACATATGGGGGATCCATCGGACTTACCGATGCAGTCTCCATTTGCAATAAGGTCGGTTGTTTAGCCTTCCTTGTATCCAAGAACCTCAAGAGACCCGTTGAAGGCATGTTGATCCCTTTGTTCTGTCTCTCTAACTCAATCACCCTATGGATGACCTCACAAAATCTTTGTTGTTGATCCTCCATTGTGGATTGTAGGACATCTAACCAACCCACGTCATAGGTGTGACCTGTGTATAGGTCGGTAAGAGTTTCTGTTTGTAGTTCGTACTCCCAGTTCTCATTTAAGAACGCTCCATCTAGGATTGAGGTGCTAGGGGTGTCCTTTGAGCTAGATGCAATGTTGCTTTCCAGGGGTTGGCTCTTAGCGGTTGCTAAGTCAGGAGCACTCGATTGCTCTCCTAGCAAGGATATTGACATAGGAGCTTTTGATTTTAACTCTCTTCATTGGTCCACCTTGCGTAAGCTCTCGATTTCCTTTTCCCAAACCGTAGTGATATATCGCTCAACCTCTTGTACTTCGGCAAGGCTTCTACCATCGGGTAATATGACCTCAGAGGGGAATAGCTGAAGAGTCAGGCGGTGCAGTGAATGCAGTATTCACGTGTACATTCTCTAAGGGTATAGGGTCTACGTTGGTCATGAATGGAGAATTTACTTTCCCACCCCCCTCATTTACATCATTAGCTCCATGTTCGAAGTGAGTGGCTCTACTAACTGTTTCCTTTAAGCGGCTAAGTACGCTTGGTCTGGACCATGGGTCCATGGTATGCATGTCTTGGCTTGAGCTATCGGGATTAGGCATTGGGAAACCCTCCATGACGTCGTAGTCAGAGAAAGAGTCACTAGCCGCTATGTTCGGGTCTTGGTTTGTACTACCTTTGGGTCCCCGCAGAGGGCCCGGAACCTAAGGTAGATGGATATTGAGAACTCGCGTAAGTCAAAATTCTCTCTAGTTGCTCCATCTCTAGCACATGACCAGAGCGCAGATGCATGTGCCTTTGGCATCCTACAAGCGTCAGCGAATAACCTCGAAGGTTAACCGCTTACTTTTTTAGGCGTCCGTTTTCACTCGTTTTTTTTAATTTTATATTGATCGATTTTCTTAATTAAAGTGTGTGATAGCTCAAAACAAGCGTATCACTCAGAGGGTCGCGGTGTGCTTTACAGCACAATGTTTGGTCACCTGAAGCTCCGTTGGTTCTCAAAAAAGTCGATTTTTAGCTACGTGTGAAGCTAAAATACGTAATTTTAAAGGGCAATTGAGGCCTGAGCCTGAGGGTGAGCTTGGACTTGGGTCTGGAAGATATTCTCGATTTTGATCCTATCTTTAATTTTTTATTTTTTTAATTATTTTTATTTTTATTTTGTTTTGGGATAAGGTCGCCGCAGCCTGCGCGTGAGCACACACACACTCTACCTACCTACTTCCAACTAATACACCTACTGTTACACACTAACACACTTCATTAGCTCTCACAGATCTACTTCCTACTTACTGTACTTTGCATTACACAGAACTAGCAACCTTAATACTAAGACCTTATCACAGAGAAAAAACACAGTACCTTTGAAAATTCCATTAACAAAGAAATACACAGTAGCAACACAAAATCCTTCTACTCAACACACACACCCTCCTTCTTTACCTTTCCTACAATTGAAATTGCACCACGAAAGAAGCACAGAGTGCCATTCAAGCTTAGTGTATGGCATTCCCCGACAACCGGAGCCAAAAATGTGCGCATATGTCGCACGTGTCAATGCAAGGAACTTGCCGATACACTGTGTGCCAGCCACAAATGGCTCCAAGCACACAACAAGCCTAAACTAGTAAGCTCAAGGATGGGGATGGTGTGTCACTCACCGCTCTACGCTTGCTGTCATGGAGGATTCCTCGCCGCGAAGAAGAGGGAGACGCCACTATGCCGCGCTCAACCGCCTCGCCGCCGTCGTGCCGCTGCAATGCTTGGTCGCACACACACACACACACTCTCTCTCTCTCACGCATGCACACACACACACACACACACACACACACACACACACACACACACACACACACACACACACACACACACACACACACACAAGGAGATGAAAGAAGAAGATGGAGATGAAAGAAGAAGAAGATGGAGATGGAGCAAGAGCACTGTTCAATTGCACAAGTGAGAGAATGAGTGAATTTTAGGTTTAGTTGACTTTTATATGAGCTCGTTCCATTCACACTTGGGTGCCCATGCTTAGCCAACTAATCCCTTGAATGTTCCCGTTAGAGTGCACCTCTCATCAGTGATCACTCTTACGCTTTTCCTATTGGACCGACAAGCCCGATACCTGACTCTACCAAGTAAATAATACAATGTCTGTCATAGGTGATAGGGTGTCCGTGAGCCGTGAGGGTTAACATATGGATTTTGAAATCTTGTCATAAGCTAAGTCAAGATCTAAAAAAACGACATGAAGCAAGGTATACACCATCATCCAAGGCTCTTATACAAGTTACTACTTAGAGATTAAAGCAAACAATAAAGTTTTTAAAATTTAAGAAGGGAAGATTTAAACAAAGGACATGAAGCAAGGTATACACCATCGTCCAAGCCTCTTATACAAGTGCCTACTTAGAGAAGTTTTTAAAATTCAAGAAGGGAAAGATAACCATGAAAGTTGCAAAGGCATAAACAATCAGACATGTATGGCAAAACAAAACTCGATTGCCAACATGTTCCTTCAACAACTCTCTTTTGAGGATTCAAGCTTACAAGTTCTTGATGATATTGAGGCGGTCCGGGGCGAGCAACAAGAGAAGAGACCTCTAAACACCCCTCAAGGCTCCCGTGCTGCTCAATTGGGGTTGGGGCAACCACAAACAAGAGAAACTACAACAAACCCACAGCCAACACCAAGTGAAGGGGCACCACTTAGTTAGAGAGAGAACTGGGACACCGAAGAGGAGAATCCTTGAGCAATACAAGCGAGAAGGAAGGGTACACTAACACTAATATGAATGCTACAAATACACACACCAAATGCCTAGAGAGAGAGAGAGATTTGTGCAAGAATTAAGCAACAAAACAAACACAATTGTTCTTGAGTCACATACAAGCAAATACTACACAAGAATCTCAAAATGAAAATGCGTCACCTTAAACCAAACGAGATGAGGTTGCCAAGCGTGAATTTGAGAGACTCAAGAGACCTTTGAAGCGCGGTTGCACCCAACTTATTGATTCAATTGATGTGCAAGAGTAGACACAACTTTGATTGGAAGTTATGAATCACCTACTCCCTTGCGATGCTACAACTAGCTCAAAGAAGCTTTCCTATACACCACAAGTGATGGTGTATAGAGAGCTCACTCTCTCTCTCCTTACAACTAAGATGGAGAATGGTACGCTCAAACTAGTGAGCAATAGTGTGGAGATCATTTCTACAAAGAGGAATGGGCTGTATTTATAGGTTTTTGGAAGCCTTGATTATGATTAGACCTAATCAATTTTATTGTCAATACAAAAGATTATGATTTTTTTTTTTGATTTTCAAAATGGGAGTGGATCTTCCTTATCCCTTGAGTCACATGGATGTGGGCTCAAGGGAAAGAATTTGAGAGTAACAGAAGAGAGAGATGAGTAACTTGGAGGTGCCTACTCTAGTAGATAGTAGAGGGTGCAATTTACAAGAAGAGTTAGTCATTAGTGTTAGTAGTTTGTAGTTAGTAGGATGGGATAAAATTACATGGCATATGCACTCAAGGTGCATTACATGATTTATACGATGATAAAAAGTAAGAGAAGGATGAGAATATACACAATCCGATGGAAACCACAAGATAAAAAGAGAAATTTTCACCTATCTCCTCCAGTGAATGAAGCAGCTGTAGAACTCTGTCGGTGTAGTTCTTGTGACCATGGAAAAGTTGATTTTTCCATGATCAAACTCCTCCTTTGGTAGATCTTGAGGTTGGTCAGTTGCTGTTTTTTTCTCTTTTTGTGAAAGGATGAAGAGGTTATGGTAATATGAATTTGATTCTAGAGAGAGAAATTGAGCTATATGTGTGTAGAGATGATAATTTTTGAGCTATGGAGTAAGGGAGAGATGGAAATGGTGAAGAAGATGAAAGGTGCAGGTTTTGGTGATGGAGGAGGAGGATGAGTGTGTGAGTATGTGTGGAAGTAGGAAAGGAGGTGAGAGAAAGCTATGGGTTACTTGTGAGAAAAGTGGGCAGACTGAGATCCACAAAAAAGTCATATCTCACCGGTTGTAGCTCCAAAAATTATCAAAATGTTTGAGGTGATTATTCAACTTATGTTTCACATTTTGTCTTTTAGTCGCCACTTCAAATTTGGAGTGGAAATAGAGATAAAAAATCCCACCAAAATGCCTATTTTTCTTCACAAAAAAGTCTTCAGTGGCCCCCCTTTTGTTGAATTTGTATAATGTCCCAAAGGTGAGCCCCTCCTTGCATGAGAGCATGACCTAATAAATTTCTAGATATTTGAAAACATGCATGGTTGTGGACTATGCATAAGCAGAATATATAACGATGAAAAAAAACAGGCTAGTATATATAAACAACATGAAATCTAGAATAGTGTGAGCTATATATAAATATATAAATATAAATATATATATATATATGAAAATATAGGGAATCAAATGAGGAAGTCTCTCATTTGTTTTTATTGGTGTATATTTATTTACAAGAGGTAAGAAATAATACCTGTAGGAAATAGGAATTTAGTGAAAGTCATGGTGAAAGGTATTTTTTACGTTTTTCCTTGGAGTGGATTCACAAAAAAAAAAAGAGAAGCTTGCATGAAATTATTTTTTATAGAATACATGGTAAGTAAGATCATGGTAATGGTGAGTAAATGTACATAGTATAGTTAGGTAAATAACACACACGTAGGTACACATATTTAAATAAATATAATAATTATAATTATAGTAAAAAATCATTATACTTAGGGCCTATATACAATGAAATACTTATACACAAAAGGGCCATAATATAGTTTTATTTTTTATTTTTATTTATTTATTTGGTTCAACGAGCCCAATTACTAGCTAGCTGAGGGTTTTAAGGAGATATAGGAAAAGTCCCCTAACTCACACACTCTTATGTACAGTGAAAGGATGAAGATAGTCACAGTGTGGGTGATTTTGGTAGGGTGAGGTAGCTCACTATGGCAATCACGGAGAGCCAAAAAATGGCTATGATTAGCCCTCCCCTAGGATGATGGTATATTCATATCCCATTATAAAGCTTCTTTTCCAAAGAGAGTGCTTCTGAGTCCTCTATGATATCTGGTCCCTTGACATGATTTTCATTGTGTGGCTTCTTGTCACACTCATACTTCGTGCAACAAAACTTACATGAGATAGTTGTTCTTTGAAAGTTCTTTGGTAGATCCTTTGGTAGAAGACAACTCAAGTAGGGCTTTAGCCAATACCCGTTTACCTTCCTAGAGTGCTCTTTACCATTCAAGTCCATGAGCTAGTAATAACTTGAATTGAAAGCCTTTTTGACAATGTATGGTCCCTGCCATCTAGTCTCAAACTTGGAATCAAAACAATTATCATGTCGATTGTCATACCTTAGTACAAGATCTCCCTCCTTGATGCCTTTGTCC
Source organism: Adiantum capillus-veneris (assembly GCF_014529385.1). Classification (NCBI taxonomy): domain Eukaryota; kingdom Viridiplantae; phylum Streptophyta; class Polypodiopsida; order Polypodiales; family Pteridaceae; genus Adiantum; species Adiantum capillus-veneris. The sequence continues at coordinate 116,137,761 of NC_140949.1, read as the reverse complement.
TTCAATTTCTTGTCGAGCTTTTCTTTTGCTTGTATAGCTTTCCTCTTGTAGCACTCATAGGCTGCTTCTCTTTTCCACTCAAGCTCCACTAATGTAAGAATTCAATCCATCCATACCTCTTGATCATCTTGTGCACCTCTGCTATGATGCCGTATTGTTAAGATGTTGAGCTCGATAGGCTATAAAGCCTCTTAACCATAGACCACGTGAAATGGTCTGAACCTTGTGGCTTCTTTGTACATGTTTCGATATGCCCACAAGGCTCCATCCACGAAGTCATCCCATAAGAAGTCCATCCACAAGGCTCCACTAATGTAAGAAGTCAATCCATCCATACCTCTTGATCATCTTGTGCACCTCTGCTATGACGCCGTATTGTTAAGATGTTGAGCTCGATAGGCTATAAAGCCTCTTAACCATAGACCACGCGAAATGGTCTGAACCTTGTGGCTTCTTTGTACATGGTTCGATATGCCCACAAGGCTCCATCCACGAAGTCATCCCATAACTTTGTCTTGTTTTGCACCATCTTTCTAATGATGCCTGCAATGACACCATTAGCCTTCTCCACCAAACCATTTAACTGTCAGTAGTAGGGTGTGCTATGAAGATATATGTAAAGTGTGAGCTTTGTCCTAAAGTGTGAGTCAAGGAGAGGCGAGTGGATTTTTCCCACATGCTGTGGAGCAAGGCTGTAGAGCTACTTAAAGCTCATTTCATGAATGAATAAACACAACTCTATTTTGCACTACATGCTTGTCTATGGTGAGCTTGTGCTAAGCTAAGTCAATACTCAAGATTGTGTTTATGAGTCCAAGCTAATTCTATCTTGGAACCTAATTCACTTGAGTGATAATCTTGCTTACACACACACTCACACATTGACGCTATGTTTCTCTTTCATCCACCCTAGCTAGCATGATCCCATTCCTAACATTTGGTATCAGAGCTTGGGTATGCTAGCTAGCATTATTGCTATGCACTTGTGTGTTAGTAGGATTAGTATTGCTTTGCATTGCATAATTTTTATTTAATCAGATTCCTAATCACCCTTTTGATGCTAATAAATGATGGGATATGCACCCTTGAAAGGATGTGCCACTACCCACGTTCATAAAGCTAACAAAGGAGGATTAGCTCTCATCAGAAGTCACTAATAGACAACTTCGCATTGGTAGTTTCATTGATTGGCATTTTAGACCACATTCGTGCCGGTTTTTTGTTTCAATTTTTACAATTGTTCATCCTCAATTAATCTCCTTGACCTCATGCTTGCCAAGCATCACTCACATCCTATCGAAGTGTTTCTCTCTAGCTTTCCATAGAGCCTTCCAGCTCTGCAATATGAGCTCGAAAACGCCTTAAACTCCATCCCCAATTTTTTACTAAAAAAGGGTGTGTGTGTTGAGTTTTGTGGGTGCACCTCTCTGCAACGCCGAGAATAGATTTAATTTTTTGAGGCCCTACCACAAGCAAAGTGGCAAGGCCACTTGGTTAGGGGAGTTTGACCCTTGGAACAAGGGCGCTGGTCGTGGGTTCAACTTGACAACCTATTTTAAGCAAAGAGATAAGGCGGACTTGAGCGCTGCGGTAAGCTACACTTCAATCTCAGGAAATCGGGTCCACTGGGGAGTGCTCACACGCATAACGTTTTTGACTGGTTGCCCGGACTGCCCACTCATTGCCCTTTTTTGCCCCCCCTTTTCTCGGACTGCCCGAAGAGCTGCCCGAAGAGCTGCCCGCTTGCCCAACTTACCCGACCTCTAATTCGGCCCTTGATCCCGCAAGCACATCTTGCCTTCAAGGTCCAAGGCAATCAAACCCCTTATAGGATGATGTCCCACAAAGCTGTGAAAACCTAGCCAAGGTCTCGAAAAACTCGAATTTCTTTTCAGAGCTTCAACAAAACACTTCAAAGGAGGCCTTTCTCACCGACCGCGGAATTGCGACAAGAAGTTTATTACCAAGCTTCAAGGAGAGTTTATTTCGAGCATCAAAAGCAAAAACAAAGAGTTATTTTCCCTATCTTTGAAGAGGGGCTTCACCGACGCCGGTGAAGAGGAGCTTCACAAAAGGGAGTAAAGCTTTACCAAAGAAATTTTTCCTCTCATTCTCTCTGTCTCTCAACTTGCAATAAAATGAACCCCGTCGAGCACAACTTTAAATAAATTTTCAAATTCTTGTGCATAGTGTAAAGAGGTAGACACTTGGTAGGAGAGTCTCCTAGGCTAAGACCCCTCTATTAGCACAAATGGGGGACAAGGGAGTAGAAAAATTCAACGGGGAAGGGTTTCACACCTGGAAAACGAAATTAAGAGGATATCTTACGAAAAAGTGTTTGTGGTCTGTCATCAGCACTGCCTTAGAGAAACAAGCCAAACCCGATGGAGTGCACACTAGGGCATCTACACTCATAGCAAGTGCACAGAATTTGGCCAAAGACGAACAAGCATTGGGAATCATCATCACCTCCTTGCATGACAACTACGTGCATTTCATAGATGAATGTAAGCATGCACATGATGCCTGGCATGTCCTAGAAAGTAATTTTGGAGCCAGGGCCAAAAGAAGCAAAGTTAGTCTTAAAAGACAGCTTTACAAAGTTACTATGATTGAAGGGGAGGACATTGCTAGCCCAGTGAATAGGCTCAAGAGCATTGTCACGCAGCTCACTTACATCCAGGTTGAAGTACCAGAAGATGACAAAGTGGCCATACTATTAAGTGCACTTCCACCTTTTTATGACCACTTAGTCACAATTCTTGAAGAAAAAGAACCAGCTCCACCTTTTCAAGATGTCATCAACTCAATCCAAGCAGAAGAAAGAAAGCAAAGAGGTTCACTAACCTCATCAGGAGGAGTTTTTATCGCAATATCCTCAAAGGGAAGGCATTCGCCATTGACATCGACAAACGGAAGAAAGTGTTATGAATGTGGAAGAATCAGACACATAGCGAAAGACTGCTACACAAACAAAACTTGCAACAAATGTGGTAAGAAGGGACATCCTCCTTCTCGGTGTTACTCAAATGGAGGTAGTAATAGTGGAGAAAGCAGCAGCAGTAGAAGCAGCAGCAAAAGCAACGAAGGCAAGAGACCTAACAAAGGATCAACTCACATAGTAGAAGACGAAGAAGACAAAGGAGAGACCAACCTTGTCTTTTATGAAGACCCATTTTGAAGATTGAGCCTCTCTACTTGTAGGGGAGGACTTTTCCAGTGTGGATTTTATCATCCTATGTGGATATCACCATCCTTTGTGGATTTTATCATCATGTGTGGATATCACCATCCTATGTGGATTTTGTTAGCTTGTGTGGATATTACCATCCTGGGTGGATAGCAACTTACCATCCTATGTGGATCACGCATCTTCAGTACCTTGTCATAGTCCAAACCTCAAGGGGAGGATTGTAAAGTGCGAGCTTTGTCCTAAAGTGTGAGTCAAGGAGAGGAGAGTGGATTTATCCCACATGCTGTGGAGCAAGGCTGTAGAGCTACTTAAAGCTCATTTCATGAACGAATAAACACAAATCTATTTTGCACTACATGCTTGTCTATGGTGAACTTGTGCTAAGCTAAGTCACTACTCAAGATTGTGTTTATGAGTCCAAGCTAATTCTATCTTGGAACCTAATTCACTTGAGTGATAATCTTGCTTACACACACACACACTCACACATTGACGCTATGTTTCTCTTTCATCCACCCTAGCTAGCACAATCCCATTCCTAATAATATAGAATGTGAAGCTATTCACAAACTTCTGTGAGTAAACCCTTCCTGAACCTTGGACCATTATTAGAAACAATCTCCAAAGGTGTGTCAAATCTACAAAAAATATTAGTGTAGACAAACTTGCTCACATTTTCCCATTTACCCTTGCCACACTTTGAGCTCTAGCCACCTAGTCATGTAATCTACAACCACTAGAATGTAGAGTTTACCATCTTTCTGTTCTAGGCAGAGGGCCCATAGCATCAATGACCCACTTTTCAAAGGGTCCATTTGCAAGCACTATTTGCCTCAGACCATGCACCAACCTCCTGTTTCCATTTACCTGACAGTTATGACAACTTTTACACCAATGTTGGACATCCACATGCAAGCTTGACCAAACATACCCTGCAAGCAAAATCTTCTTTATGGTTAATTCTTGGGCAAAATGAACACCACATGCCTCTTCATGCAAACCTTTTAGAATAGCTGGAATTTCCTCAATAGTTAGTACTCTTCTGCACACTTGATCCTTCCCTCTTTGATAGAGGGAGCCTTCTTGGAAGAGATAGAAACTTGCCTTCTTCATGAGTCTCCTCTTTTGAGCTTTTGTGAAGTCTTATGAAAACTCACCCTCCAAAATGTAAAATAAGATTAGGGATTTTTGTATGACTTGAGATAAATTCCCTAGTTAACTTCAATGGGTTGGTGATCAGAACATATGATTGCTTCTCACTCACTATTTTTTGTTTTCCCAAAAGAAATAGGTACAAAAAAGTTGAATTTTTACCATTCTGCAAACCTATCATCAAAGTTTCTATAGCCACACTCAATACAAATAATATATGCATTTTTTCTTAGTTACCTATTGTCCTTTAGGATCATAAGGAGCCATGGAGCATGTCAAAAGAATAATACATCTCTTACCAAGGGGAATCTTGGGGACAAAGATGAAGCGATAAATACAGCAAACATGAAAAAATTGGGTTCAACATTATGAGTTGTAGAATCCCATAGAAACTATTCAATATCTAGCCAAATTTGATCCTTATGACTAGATATGGTTACTACCTACAAAATGCATGTAGTTGTCACAAGAAACTAACAATATTGAAAAAGCTATACTTGATATACTAGAATGTTTTGTTTTCTTCTATAATTGAAAAAATCAACCATCCTTGTCTACTATGCAAAATAGGGTAATAGGTGCCCCAAAACTCAAGGAATATTAGCTTTATGTTACAATATGCGACATAGAAAATCAAAACTGCATTTGGATATCATGAAAGCCACAAAAAAAATCATAGAAGAGCTAAAATTGGCTAAAAAACAGGATTTGACAATTTTTGTAATTTGGTCATAACTTACAACTTTAACATTTATTTCTCCCTAGAAGCATCAAGACATGTTGAGGACTACTAAAGATAGTTCTCTAGCATTATAGACCTCACAAACATGAATTTTAGAGTGGTATAGTTGCAAAAAGTTAAAAAAAGCCAATAACAGGACCTGTTTTTTCACACAGTTTAGGTTGTGAAATGTTGTGCAAGGACAAGGTTAAAGATGGAATTGACATTCCAAAAAAATGTCGAGTTTTTTTCAGCTCACGAGACAACTTTCTAGATAGATAGAACCTCAAAATCCATTTTGAAACTCTTGACATAATTCAAGGAAAATGGTCACTTAACAGGACATAAAAGTGTCCCCGGACATAAAAGTGTCCCATTACCAACCTAGTGTTAACAAAGAGATAAATGTTAAACCGGACACGAGAAGAAAATAAGGGGGGAGATGTGGTGGATGGCAGGGCAGACAGTGTGAGGGCAAAGAACTATTTTTTTTTAATAATCATGGCATTGCAGGATAGCATCATTGGACTGGCTTAGCGCAAGAGCTTAACCTTGAGCGCGGGGAGCAGAGCTCGATTCCAGGCCATTGGCTTAGCTCAAGATCTTAAGCTCGAGTGTGGGGAGCAGAGCTTCATTCAGGTTAGTATGGTTTAAAAAGGTACGATTTGTGAGCAAGTACGTATACCAAGCACGAAAAAAGAACTCTGTGAACAGTCCACACTGGCGCGAACTGGTTCAAAGAGTTCTTTTTTCATGCTTGGTTTACATACCTGCTCGCAGATTGTGCTTGTTGTTGATTGAGGGTGGGAAAGTATGATGATTTGATTTGGTACTCTAGGCTTCAAACGATTGGGGCTAGGCGCTTATCTGTGCATATACCAAGCATTGAAAAACTCTTTGAAATAGTCCGCACCGGTGTTGACTGTTTTAGAGATTTTTAGAGAGAGAGAGAGAGAGAGAGAGAGAGAGAGAGAGAGAGAGAGAGAGAGAGAGAGAGAGAGAGAGAGAGAGAGAGAGAGAGAGAGAGAGAGAGAGAGAGAGAGAGAGAGAGAGAGAGAGAGAGAGAGAGAGAGAGAGAGAGAGAGAGAGAGCGTGCGAATCTTGGTACAAAGATGTAGATCTTTGTGGAAGACATTGAGTTGCAAGACAATTTCGAGGTTGAGCCCTCTGATTCTATCAACAATGTCAAGGCCCAAATTTTGGACAAGGAAGGAATCCCTCTTGATCAGCACTGTCTCATTTTTGCTGGGAAGTAGCTTGAAGATGGACAAACACTGGTTGATTACAATATTAAAAAATAGTCCCCTTGTCCATAGGTCCTCCACCTTGTACTCAGGTTGAGCGGCAGTGCCAAGAAGAGAAAGAAGAAGACTTACACCAAGCCCAAAAAGCTCAAGTACAAGAAGAAGGTGAAGTTCGCCATGCTTCAATTTGACAAGGGGGATGACTCCGGAAAGGTGCAACGACTTTAGAAGGAGTGTCCAAATGTAGACTATGGACCTTAATCTTTTATGGCCAATCATCATGATCGCCACTACTATGCCATGTGTGGTCTCACCTATGTCTATTAGAAGGCTTGATGTTTGTGAATTGCAAAGGCCGTTTTGGATTTTATGTTGATGACTTTCAAAGTCGTGATTTGCATGTAGAACGAGCAGCTAGAGCTCAATAGGATTAATTCTTTTGAATCATAATGATGTCGTATATATTTGTGTGTGTGTGTGTGTGTGTGTGTGTGTGTGTGAGAGAGAGAGAGAGAGAGAGAGAGAGAGAGAGAGAGAGAGAGAGAGAGAGAGAGAGAGAGAGAGAGAGAGAGAGAGAGAGAGAGAGAGTTTGAGGGCAAGATAAACGTCATAGGGACATTTGTACAATGCTCGCAGATCGTGCTGCATTGTACACTTGCCCATATTCCTAGCACTTATTGATATTATAGAAAAATTGATGACATAAATAACAATGACTAAATATACCTTTGCTTTTGCTCAAAAAATTTCACTCGGTGTTTGCTACAACCCATCGTATGTTAGGTCACTTCTAGTCACTTTACTCAACTTCAGTTTGCCTGGAGGGCTCTACATTATCCCACTAGGTGTGATAGTTTTTACATAGTGACTCCCCATCTTGATCAGCTAGGATGTGATCTGTACAACTTCAAGCTCCACTTTTTGTTTGCAGCTTGACTCTGCCATGTGAAAATCACAATTTTCTCACCACTTTTTTCATTCTACTTCTGAACCATGTAAAATTCATGCCCCACCTTATACTTAGCACTTGTAAGCTAGTTGATGAAAATGAATTGTATTTGGAGTTAGTTCCAGTAGTTAGGCTTCTGATTAGGGCTTTTGCATGGGAAATGTGGTCATAAATCATCTCATGTCTCCCCAATTTAGTTGATCTCCTTCAAGAGTGGATGTTACCCCTAGTTGGACATGGGACTAAGTGTGAAACTCACAACACCACATGGGTCAAGGCAGTGACAAAAAAACGTTATTTTTCCTCTACCTAGCACACAAATTAACTTTTTCAACTGAGCAGTAATTCATACACCTTTATACACTGATTTCAAACATTTCTATGATGACTTATCACTGAACTCATTGACAGGTGGACCTGGGGCCACTATGTCCTCCGGAAAGATCCACTGACCTTGACATCTGGTCTCTCAAATTTTTGTAGTGCAATGCACCATTTCCCATTTCTTGTGGAAAGTCTCTTGAAGCTCTTGATGAATTCTTAACCCATTTCACCCTTCCGCTACTACCTTGCATTAATTTTGGCATTAATTTCGCCCTTCCGCTACTACCTTGCATTTCACCCTTCCGCTACTACCTTGCATTAATTTTGGCAATTTCTTGAGTTAAATGAGGTTCTTCATTGGGCGACCTTGAAAATTATTACTTTTATGTAAGTTTCTTTACCAAAGTTGATTGGCTTGATGGCTCAAAGCTACTGATCAAGTTTGGGCTCAATCTGACAACTTGAAAAAATCGTGATTCTCTGCTGGAGGGTTTTTCTAGCATACCAAAACTGACTTTTGAAGCTAGGGAGGTGTTAGTCTACTTAAAATCACCCCCCCCCCCCCGGATTTTCTTGGTAATGATTGTTTAGACCCAACGTAGTAGTTTTTTTTCAAGTTTGGGTTGTTGGAGTTATTATGCAAATATGATTTTGGGATTGAATATAAGCCTAGAAAAGAAAAACTTATGGCCAACGCTTTAAGTAGAAAGAGTATTGTAGTAGTTATCACAATCTCTACTACCTCATTAATTGACCTTATTCATGAAGGTATGCTTCATGACCCATATTACACAAAGACTCAATATTTATTAGACTTGAATAGTTGCATAGAGAAGCAAGAAAAGAAAATCAAAGGCTTCCATGTTGAAGACAATGGTCATTACTTTAACAACCATATTTGTATCCCAAATTATGGTGGAATCATACTTGAAATACTACAGAAAAATCACGATATACCTATTGCAAGACATCCAGGTTACATTAAAACTTATGCTACTATAAGAATTTTTTTTTTTTTTTGTCCAGATTAAAGTGTGATGTGTTGAGCTATGCTACAAGATATTTAATATATTAGCGTATATCTTTGGGATATGACTCTATTTTTGTGGTTGTTGATATGCTTACAAAAATGACCCATTTGTTTCCTATCAAGACACCACACGAGACATGAGGAGTAAGTTCTAAACTCATCAAAGAACATTTCTATGCAATTGGGTAGCAGGTATAGGTCTTGGAAAAACCCCTAGAATCCCAGTTGTGTACAACCTCCTAGGACACAAAAATGACCATAGCGGCCTATCAACTCAATCGAATTGGACAAGATTTGAAATGTAGAGTGCCCCTAGATAGTAGAACACTTCCATATCATTAGATGACCATTTGGCAAGGGTAAAGGGGGTCCCCAAGTAAATAATATAGGTTTTTGCAACATGCCAAAATTGAATTCTGATTTCACAGGCAGCATATAGACAAGGTCTATAAACAATGTACCTAAATAGTTTTAAGAAAACAATCAAGGAAAGCTTGAGGAGCACTTCTCTAACTCTTCACTAGATAGAGATTCCCTAGACCCCTTGGTCTTCTTGGACACCTTAGGTGTAGCTACTATAAAGTTTTTTGTATTGTGTCCATGCTGTGTGCGTGCATTTGCATCTGCAGTGTCAGACATGTGAGTGTTATGCAATGCTTTCTCATTGGGATTGTCTTGTGTATGCACTTGCACTATGGCCTCCTAAAGGGTCTTGGCCTAGGGTTTTGACATGCTTCTTAAGCTCTGATATCAACCTAGGAATACATATAGATTTACCCCATAATGGCTGAATTAGATGGGGGCATGTGATGCTCATTAAAAGTTGGTACATAATTAAGGTGAATACCTTCAAACCATCATGTGGTGTAGTCCACAACCCATTGACATCACACAACTAGAAGCTATAGAGAAGCCAAAGTTGATCCGTACTATAAAGAGACAACAAAATCAAGCGCTAGCTCAACAACAAAAGGAAGAAAAAGAGAAATCATAGTCCACAGATTAACGAGACCCCACAAATTTACATCCTACACTTGAGTATTTCAAATCCTACACCACAGAGGAGCTTAAGGTTGTGTATAAAAAGACCCAAAGAACACCTATTGATGGAAGTTATGGAGTCTATGATGGTCGAGTGATAGTTAAGGAAATAGAGTTAGCAGACCCAGGTGAGGAGTCCAAACCTATTTTCATTGCCCAAGATCTGACAGAGACTGAGGAATATGTACTTAAGGCATCTTCTCAAGGAAAATTCAAGGATACATTTTCTTGGACATATCATGATATGAAGGGTGTTCCACCTTACAGAATTCCCATGAATAACATGGCTAAAACAGTCCATCAACGACCCTACCCAATGAATCCTAAGAATGCAAAGATTGTTCAAGAAGAGATTGAAAAGCTTGTCAAGTGCGGATTCATATACCCTATCGAGCACTCAGAATGGGTGTCTTCAATAGTTATTGTGTCAAGAAAGAATGGGAAACTTAGAGTGTGCGGGGATCTCAAAAAGATCAATGTTGCCACTAGGAGAGACCATTACCCCTTGCCATATTTGGAACATGTGCTTGAAAGAGTTACAGCGAAGGAAGCTCATAGCTTTTTTGATGGGTACTCCGGCTATAATCAAATTACAGTTGCACTAGAAGACCAAGCTATAACTGCTTTTATAACCAAATTTGGAGTGTTTACATTTCATGTTATGGATTTTGGCTTAACCAATGCCCCTGCTATTGACGAGCACAAAGCGCGATACGGGCCCGGACGGCCTCAAAACTCCAGGAGCTGATGCACGTCGAGCCAGCCACGGTGAAGCGAACAAGGGGCACCACCTAGCTTTGAGTGGCTAGGAGGCGGACAATGGTGATTGGATATATCACAAACTCTACACACCGAGAGAAAGAGAGAGAGAGAGTGAGAGGGGGGGAAAGAGAGAGAGGGTATGTGTGGGTGAATTAAGGGAGAGAGAGAGATACTTCGGCTCCATGCACCCCCGCATGGCCGCTTACTCAGAGAGAGAGGGAGTCAGCAAATCGATGGAGGGAGGGATAGTGAGAGAGAGAGATAGTGAGGAAGAGAGAGAGAATGGCAACACGCCGGTGGGAAGAAAACAAGAGGGAGAGAGAGGTAGGGGAGAGTGAGGTCGAGGGGTGTGAACGAGAGGGAAGAGGGAGGGGTGAGGTATGGCTGCCCGCCAATGGAAGAAAGATAGGCGAGGAGGTAAGAGAGAGAGGATAAAAAAATGTGAAAGTGTGTAAAATAATGCAAGAGAGAGAGAGAGAGAATCTTGTCCATGCATGGCGGCCCGCCCGTGGAATATAGACAGTGGCACCCTGGTTTATGCGCCCATTGGGCCAGGCGATGCAGAGGTAGAGTAAGTGTGAGAGAGAGAGTTGGCGGAGCCGGGCAAGAGAGAGAGAGAGACCTCTGTCTTCTGGCAATAATAGAAAGAGATGTGGCCAAATTGGTGGCGGCCCGCTAGTGGTTAAGCCTAGAGGGGTGGTGAATGTTAAAAAAAAACTATTTTTAATCTTTTTTTTTCTTGGTAATGTGCTCTCCTCTTCTTGGGGTTGGTTCTTGCGGCTGTGGTTTCAAAAACCGGCCGTCATTAGCCCTCCCGTCTGGCTAGAGGCATTCATGCTTCTAGACCTACCTTTGATTCTTTAGTTGCGGAGTTGGAGGGTTCTCCCTCTTCTGGAATATCTAGCATGAACTCTGGATCAAACCTTAGGAAATACCTCTTTAGCCTCCATCCATTGACTCTAGTCTTGTGAATTCTCCCATCTGCTTCCATCAACTTATGACTGCCGTTGTCATAGTGCCTTTTGAAAATGAATGGTCCTTCCCATCTGAGTTGAAATTTCTTGTCCTTCCTGGTGTCAAATCTCTTGTCATATCTCAATACTAACATGCCTTTTTCCAGGCCCTTTTCCTTAAGCCCTTGATTGAAGGTGAGCCGGCATCGCTCTGCTTGTGCTGCATAGTGATTGATTGCATCTTCCCTATCTAGTTGGAGCCTTTCCAGATCCAGGATGTGCTTGCAGAGATTGACAATTGGGCGCTGTAATTGGATAGCCATGACTCACAAGCTAGCTATCTGTACCTCAATGGGTAGAATGGCCTCCTTTCCATAAACTAGATGGAAAGGGGTGAAACCCAATGATGTTCGGAATGTCATTCGGTAGGCCCATAGAGTGGCCATGAGATGTTTATCCCAGTCACCTGTGTGGTTATTCACCTTCTTTGTGATGATTTTACAGATCATTCTGTTTACCTTTTCTATTAGTCCATTGCACTGTGGGTAGTATGGTGTGGAATGTTGGCGTGTAATGCCTAACTTTTTCATCAGTTCTCCCACCAGATCGTCTCTAAAACCTGGTCCCCTATTAGATATTATCTCAAGAGAAATGCCAAAACGCCAACAGATGTGCTCAAATATGAACTTTGCCACCTCTTGGGCTGTAATGCGGGTGGTGGCTGCTGCTTCCGCCCATTGGGTCATGTAGTCTACACCAACTAGAATGTATAGTTTACCTTATTGGGCCCTTGGTAGAGGACTGATTGCATCTATTCCCCATTTTTCAAACAGACCATATGAGATGATAGGAGTCTGTGGCTCATAGGTTAGTGTGTGATCACTGGCCACTTGACAAGCCTTTAGTTTTAGTTTAATTGCTCCTATGGGAACGTCTTGTATTCTTTCATTGGCTAGAGCATCTGCCTCCTGATTTTCTATCCTAAGGACATGAAATAATTGCACTGCTTCAAACTTCCTTAGAAGATCCTTAACTTGGTGTAGTTGACCAAGTAAAACCTGATTTTTACAAACCCAAGTGCTATCTGCTTTATCAAAAGCAGAGCATCACCAAACACATTTAGGTGTTGAATCCCTTGCAAAATACACTGTTCTAATCCAAGAATTGAAGCTGCATACTCTGCTTCGTTGTTGGAGTGGGAGCTTAACAGCTACCCAATGGAGAATACCCTCTCCTGTTGCTCATTGAAAATGATGATGCCAACTGCAGACTGGTCCATTGTTCTCTTGTATGCTCTATGAAAGAAAAGAGAGTGAGATCTTTCTAGCTTAGGACTTTCTACCATTGGTGTCTCTTCTTTTCCTTTCGTGTTGGACCTTTAGCTTCTTCTCATAGTGATGACGAGTAAGAATACTTGCTAGACTAGCCCTGTTGGAGTTTTCTACTTGCATGGTGTAGTCAAGGGTGAAAGCATGTTAACCTGTCATGCTTTTTCATGTTCCAGACAATGCTAACTAGCACAATTTTGACATATGCTAACTAGTACAATAACTTGAGCTACATCTCCAAGATCTATGACATATGATATATCAATAGAAAGCACTTGAAACAAGGAATCCAAATGTACAACCTCCGAAAAATTTTGATATTATTTGTCAAAAATTTACCAGACGCCCAAATTTTTGAAGATGTGCTAACTTGAAACTTCTAACTAGCACAAAAAGCGCGACAGGTTAACATGCTTTCACCCTCAAACTCTTGTAATCTAACTAGCCATTTAGAGATCCTAGATGAGACATCCATGTGTCGCATTACATATGGAAAAACCTCCTCCATTGTCAGAATTACAAAGGGTCTAGGCAGTGGATAAGAGTGGAACTTTGTAGTAGCAAACATTAATGCGAGCACCATGTGCTGTACTACGGTGAATCCGTTTTTTGATGGGGTCATGACACGACTAGAGAAGTAGATAGGACGCATGAAAGAAGTTTGGGGATCCTTTTGCATTAGTACAGCTCCAAGTGTATCACTTCCTACAGTGGGGTTCACATAAATGGCTCGTCTATCTGGGGGGTGAAATGGTGGGAAGCGTGGCTAGGATTTGCTTCATCTCGGTAAATTGCTGCTCATTTTCTTCACTCCATGAGAAGACATCGCTCTTGGTGACTTGTTGTAGAGGGAGAACCACTTGAGATAGCAAGTGAATGAACCTGCTTAAGTATCTTACCACCCCAACCTCTCATTCCGCCACTACCCCACTACCTGCTGTGAACGAAGCGGTGAGTGTTATTAGCTTAGAGGCTAAAGGGAAGGCGAAGGTGGAAGAGTCAGCTCGAGAGAAGCACAAAGAAAAAGCGAAGGTAGAAGAAGTGGATGCTATGGGAGTGAAGCGTGCAAGGCACGAGGAGGCATCTCAAAAAGAAGATAAGATGAAAGGGAAGGCCGAGTCTAGCAAGCAAGCAGCTAAACCACGGCGGAAGATAGACATCGTGGACTTCTCACTAGGTGAGTATGCACAACCCTATGACTTAGTTCAGGATGTGTTAATGCAGGGCCCGAAGATAACTTGGCCCCAATTACTCCACCTTGCACCCAGAATGAGGAGGCAATGGACGAGAATGGTAAGTACCAGGAAATAAAGACCACAGATAGCTGGGGCTATCTCTAGGAGGGATCTCGACGACATCCTGCCAACCATGGACGCTCACATAAAAGGGCAGCGGATTTCAAACATCTACATAGGTGGTGGCGCGCAAATATGCGTCATGAGTGAAAAGATGATGCACCATTTAGGTCTAGAGGTAAGTAGGCCGGTACCTTGCCGAGCCAAGATGGCAAACAATGTAAGAGTAAAATGCATAGGCATTGTAGTAAAAGCATTCAATACAGAAGTGGAGGTAGACATCTATGCCACACAAAGGGGAGGGCTACCCCATCATTCTTGGAAGGCCTTGGCTTATGCCTATGGAAGGTAAACAAGACTGGAGCACCGGGATGATCCAAATGAAGGATGCTAAAGGGAAGTCCATATTCTACGACATGAGGACTAGAAAGCAGCGCAACATGATCTTGGAGGCTTCAGAAGACGAGTCCACTAGCGACTACTCGTCTACCTCAGGAGAAGACACAACCACCACCGACGGGAGTGACAGTAGCATCAAAGTAATGGGAGTCATTCTTAAAAACCTAGACAGATTAACGCAATCTAAAGTGACCTCGGAAAACCAAAAGGGATCATCAGGTATGCAGTCATTGGAGGATGCAGGTAAACTACAAAAAATGCTCTCAAATGAGTTAACCAATGAAGAAAGGAAGGAGTACGTCTCCATGTTAGGAAACTTCACTACTTTGTTCATTGATGGCTATGATAAGATCATAGGAATTACAGTAGTGCAACACCACATAAAGCTCAAGGAAGGCAGTAAACCCGTGGTACAAAAGCTCAGAAGACTTGGAGTAATCCAACAAGAGGCATTGCTTAAAGAAGTGAGAAGTTTGCTACAAGCAGGTTTCATTTACCCTGTCGAAGACTCAGAATGGGTCTCCCCAGTAGTAGTCACACCAAAAAAAAATGGTAAGTGGAGAGTCTGTGTGGATTATAAACCTCTCAATGCAGCCACGAAGAGAGACCACTTTCCCCTCCCATTCCAGGATCAAATACTCAATGAAGTGGCAGGTCACGAACGCTACACAGTATGCGATGGCTACTCAGGATACTTCCAGATTAGCATTGCGGAGGAGGATCAGAAGAAGCCAACCTTCATCACACCTTGGGGATGTTTTGCCTACAGAGTGATGCCGTTTGGCCTCACTAACGCCCCAGCCACGTTTCAGCGCTATGTGACTTTTTTGTTTTCCAACCCTACTTTGGAACATCAATACGGGTTTTCATAGATGATTTTTGCATCTATAGCTCACGAGCCCTTCATTTAAGCAAAGTCTATGATGGCTTAACAAGGCTGCAAACCTTGGGTGGCCAACTCAACGTGGACAAGTGTCACATTGGTGAGAGCAAATTCACTCTCCTTAGTCATGTAATTTCAGCAAAGGGAATCGAGGCTGACCCTAGCAAGATTCAGGCTCTGGTATCTTTATCATCACCCACCACCGCCAAGCAGCTGGTTTTCTTTCCTTCAGAAGGTAAGATACTTAAGCAGGTTCATTCACCTGCTATCTCAAGTGGTCCTTCCCCTACAACAACTCACCCAGAGGGATGTTTTCTCATGGAGTGAAGAGAATGAGCAGCAGTTTATTGAGGTGAAGCAAATCCTAGCTAAGCTTCCCACTATTTCACCTCCTAAGTGGGACCAGCCATTTTATGTGAAATGATACACTGGGAGAAGTGCTAATGCAAAAGGATCCCAAAACTTCTTTCATGCGCCCTATTTACTTCTCTAGTCGAGTCATGACCCCATTAGAAAAAGGATTCACCGGAGTAGAACACATGGTTCTGGCACTAATGTTTGCTACCATAAAGTTCCGCTCCTATCTCCTGCCTAGACCATTTGTAATCCTGACAATGGAAGAGGTTTTCCCATATGTAATGAGACACGTGGATGTCTCATCTAGGATCTCAAAGTGGTTAATTAGACTACAAGAGTTTGACTACACCATGCAAGTAGAAAACTCCACCAGGGCTAGTTTATCGGGAATTCTCACTCATCGCCATTATGAGAAGAAGCTGAAGGTCAACACGGAAGCAAAGAAAGGAACACTAGTGAGAGAAAGTCCTAAGCTAGAGAGAGCTCACTCTCTTTTCTTTGACGGAGCATACAAGAGAACAATGGATAAGTATGCAGCAGCAGGCATGGTCATTTTCAATGAACAGCAAGAAAGAGTATTCTCCATGGGGCAGTTATTACACTCCCACTCCAACAATGAAGCAGAATATGCAGCCCTAATCCTTGGGTTGGAACAATGTATTTCACAAAAAATTCAGCGCCTAAATGTGTTCGGCGACGCTTTGCTTTTGATAAGGCAGATAAATGGCACCTGGGAGTGCAAAAATCAGGTTTTACTTGGTCAACTTCGCCAAGTTAAGGACCTTCTGAAGAAGTTTGAAGCAGTGAAGCTCTTCCATGTCCCCAGAGCAGAAAATCAAGAGGCAGATGGACTAGCTAAAGAAAGAATACAAGATTTTCCCGTAGGAGCAATCAAATTAAAACTACCCCTCTTCCAAGGTAGTGATGCTATGCCTGATATCATCAGCTTTCTAGATACAGGAGAATGTCCAGCAGGACACACCAAAGGCCAAAAACAATGGCTGGTAAGGAAGTCTACTAGGTACCGCCTTATAGACGACCACTTGTATTGTAAGGGCAAAGATCAAATTCTCAAGCGGGTGCCAACCTCCAGTGAAATCACAGAGGTAATTTCAAGTTGTCATGACGGCGTCTGCGGCGGTCATTTTGCTCTAGATATCACCAGTAGGAAGATTCTACAGGCAGGATACTTTTGGCCTAGTTTGAACAGAGATGTACACCATTTTGTGTAAAACATGTAAGGCTTGTCAAGTGGCCAGTGATCGCACGTTAACCTACGAGCCACAAACCCCTATCATTTCATATGGTCCTTTTGAGAAATGGGGAATAGATGCAATCGGTCCCTTACCAAGGGCCCAATCAGGTAAACTGTACATCATAGTGGGTGTAGACTACATGACGCGATGGGCAGAAGCAACGGCCACCACCGGCATTACAGCCCAAGAGGTGGCAAAGTTCATTTTTGAACATATCGTTTGCCATTTTGGCACTCCTCTTGAGATAATATCAGATAGAGGACCAAGATTCAGAGGTGATTTGGTGGGAGAACTGATGAAGAAGTTAGGCATCACACGTCGGCATTCCACACCATACTACCCACAATGCAATGGTCTGGTAGAGATGGAATGATTTGCAAAATCATCACAAAACAGGTGAACAACCACACAGGAGACTGGGATAAACATCTCATGGCAGCTCTTTGGGCCTACAGAACAATGTTCCGAACATCACTAGGTTTCACTCCTTTCCATCTAGTTTATGGGAAGGAGGCAATTCTACCCATTGAGGTACAAATAGCCAGCTTACGAGTAAACTATTTGTACCTCAATTGAGGCAATTCTACCCCCCCACTCTCAGTAACCCCCCATTGTAGCTTATTTCCCCCCCCCCCCCGCCCTAGAGGAATTGGATAAAAACTCCCCCCCCCCCTCTCTCTCTCTCTCTCTCTCTCTCTCTCTCTCTCTCTCTCTCTCTCTCTCTCTCTCTCTCTCTCTCTCTCTCTCTCTCTCTCTCTCTCATTTTCCCTACATACCCCTTTCCCTAATATCTCCCGGCCAGGCAGAGGCCCTAAAAAAAAAACTCCCAACCCCTCTCTCGTGCTCCCCTCTGTGTGAGCCGCATGGAACCCCCCCCCCCCCCCCCCCTTCCGCTCTCCGCATTCTTACACTCACCCTTACATTCCCCCTCACATTAACCCCCCCCCCCCCCCCCCTTCCGCTCTCCGCATTCTTACACTCACCCTTACATTCCCCCTCACATTAACCCCCCCCCCCCCCCTTTGGCCCGCTAATATTCTCTCCCGGACCCCTCCTCCCTCTTCCCCACCGCTCGCCTCACCCTCCATCGGCCTGATTCCCCTCTCCTCGGCCTCATTCCCCCCCCCCCCCCCCTCTTGGCCCGCGGATATATTCCCTCACTCCACCATTGACTTATTCCCCCCCCTCGTCCTCAAGTTCCCATGCAAGACAATGAACCCCCCCCCCCCCCCCCCCCCCCCCCCCCCCCCTCCCCCCCCGCCCCTCTCCCTCTCACCCACACATCTCCCATACCCCACTCCCCACCTCATCTATCTCCCTCACACACACTCTCTCTCTCTTATCCGAAAACCTCACCCCTCCCTCTCCCTCACACACTCTCTCTCAAGGCTCAGCATGGATACTCTCGCTCTCTCTCACCCGGGCACCCAGGCCACGCAAGCAAGAATATCCTCTCTCTCTCTCTCTCTCTCTCTCTCTCTCTCTCTCTCTCTCTCTCTCTCTCTCTCTCTCTCGGGCAGCGTCGCATAGGACCACCCACACACCCAACACAGACACACACACAATCACCCCCTCTCCCCTCTCTCCCATCGGCGCTGTGCGTAGCAGTCCGCATATCACCCACCCATCCACCCATTCACCTCGCGCAGGCACAGTCCGCAATACACACACACACACACACACACACACACACACACACACACACACACACACACACACACACACACACACACACACACACACACACACACACACACACACTATCTTAAGTCTCTCTAGCTATGGCCGCTACCGGGACCTTTACACCTACTCTTACACTACCTACCTTAAAACTAGATTCCTAAACCCCCTAGCATGGGGCACACACACACACACACACACACACACACACACACACACACACACACACACACACACACACACACACACACACACAATACCTATGAAGGCCTCTAGCTATTCAAAAACCTACATTACTCTTGACATTTATTCCTACACACTCGTACACTTACTCTAATACTACCTACCTTTAAACTGGATTATTAAACTCGCTTGCATGGGGCACTACTCTTACATGATAAAACTTATTATCTCCTAATATTGGGGGGCATATGGCCATTACACTTAATGCCCTCCCCGAAATCGAGCCTGCCTGCGATCTCTGTTCTGTCTCCCCACTCTACACGGCGCACTCATTCCCTCACTCCTGCACTCTGCCGCGCGGGTTCCTATACGCTCTGCTCTGCTCACTCAGAACGCCACCGAAGGCATTAACCTCGGGGATCGTCCGTATGGATCTCTCCCACTCCTCCAGCTGCTACGCGAGTTGTATATAAAGGTGAGCTCTCTTGGAGCTCACTTAGTGTTGTGCACTTGTTCATTTAGTTGTGTGTTTGCAAATACCACTTAGTAGTCGCACTATCTCTTGTTGGGGAAAAGCTTTGAGTGATGGTTCAAGGGAAAGATAAATTGGCAGTTGTGGAGCTGGCTGCTCCAACTCAAACACAGGTATTACTGTTGGACATGGGCTTTCAAATACTTGATCTCTTGTTTAATTTTTGTGGTAAAAAGCTGGCTTGCGGTTTGGAAGCAGTCTAAATAGTTTTTTTCTCTCCTTTACTTAACTCAATGTAGTTGGTTGTTTCCGTTATAATCCGACTGTAAGTTGCCTACGACGTTTTCATATTGTTGTTTTGGTTATCTACCCATGACTAAATGAGTAGGAAAATCTCATTGGATTGGTTGTTTTTTGCTGGCCGGAGATTTTTGGGGGATGGTGTTGTAATGAGAAAACTCCGATCTGGAAAATTCTGAGGTTAAAATATCACCCAGGTTCTGTCTCTATTTCGTACTAGTAAAGGATATCCAGATTTTGTCGATTATTCTATGAACTTCTGTCTAGGCTTGCTTGCTTTGGAGAACGGACTGTTTTTAAAGGGCTCTTGTGTTTAGCCAAGCAACTTATGTTCTATGGTTATAACTAAGTAGTGGGATTTTGGTCTTTTGGCGTGAATACCATGCCTGACTTAAGGATAGTCGCAGAACTCGGTTGATTGAATGCTTATGCCTGCATTTATATTGAGCTTTATTTAGGTTCAGCTTCATGTGGTTTTGTAGCTGGTCTTCTCCATTCTGATAGGCCATGTGTGGCATTACAGCAATATAACATACATATTATGACTGGTGATTTTGGTGGAACTTGGCCTAGTGGAGCTTCTCTAGGTCTGCCTATGGTGTATGAATGGTTCTCTGTTTGGGAGATGTGTTACTGTTCTGTTTGGGGTTGAGCTACATCTATATGGCTCCATGAAAGTCTGGCCATTTCACCGCTTTGCTTAAGGGGGCAACTGATTGTGACTGAATTCACTTTTGCACTATTGGCATGAACTTTATTTAGTTGTTTGGAAAGCCGTATCGGTTATATTCTGCAATCAATTTACCTATACAACTATGAGGTGGATACCTTGCTTTTTAAGCTTCATGTGTTGTTGCTGCTCTTCTTTATTTTAATAGGACTTATATGGCTTATGGACTGGTTCTTATGGTATTTTTTCCTACATCTCATGACAGCATTATGGCTTGTTTGATATAGCCGATGGTTTTGATAGAACTTGGCATGCTGGAACTCCACTAAGGTTGACTATGGGTTTGGGAATATTTGAGTTTTGGAGCTCTGGTTGGGAGCTAGGCCGCTTCTCTGTTTGGGGCTGAGGTGCATCAGTATAACTCTATGAAAATCTGGTCAATGTGTTGGATAATGGAGTGGCTAATCATGGCTGCAGTCTCTTTTGTTTTGTTACTAACCTGAACTTTTTGCTTATGCAACTATATAGTTGGCTTGTGACTTAATGCAACTATGCTATTTTGTGGTATTGGCTGTCTCTTTGTTGATTGAATGCTTATACCTGCATTTGAATTGAGCATCATTCTTGTACAGCTTTTTGTGTTTTTTTTGGCTGCTATGGTGTCCAAGAACACAACTTTGGCAACATTCGGATACCGGATTCTTGGTTTTTTGTCAAGATAGCTTGCGGATCTGGAAGCGGTCTAAATGGTTTTGTGTCTCTCTTTTACTTCACACAATATAGTTAGTTTGTGTCCTTTAGGCCTGGATGTTTCAACAGCATGTGGCCTACGATGGTTTCGTATCTTGGCTATAGTTTCCTATCCATGGTTAAATAGGTAGAAGCATCTCATTGGGTTGGTTTGTTTTTTGCTGGCCAGAGATTTTGGGAATGTTGCTATAGTGGAAAACTTTGATCATGCTGATCTGGAAAAATTCTGAGAATAATTTTCTTAAAAAGTTATCCAGGTTTTTTGTATTAAAGGGTATCTCATGGCCCTTTTTCACTGGGTGCTGATTGATTTTCTGTACTAGATTTTGGGCTGGGTCTTGCTTATTTTGGATATTTAGCCATAACCAAATATGGCGCTCATAAGCTGGCTGCTGGCTAATGGTTATCGGTTAGAACTTACTTTTCTTCCGTACATCAAGTTATGTAAATACTTATGGCTTAGTAGATGATGATAACATCCATATACTGCCGTAATAACTAGTTTCTACTCAGTACTGAGCTGCCCTTGTAAATAATGAGTGCTGACACCTGTTACACTAGGTCTTATGTGTTTATGTTATGGTTTCCTTGAACCTCCAAGATGGGGAAGAGGATACCTTTGTTTCCTTTTGAGCTGGGATCTACTGGATCAATGCTTAAAAAACACGATCCTGGTTTTGAAAAAAATATAGCAGTTGTCATCACTTAGGTGGTTGCTGTTTAAAAGCCTAAATAAAGCTTGGGAGTGGTTTTCCTTTGGTTGATTACTTTAAATATCTTTTTTTCTAACAATAGCTCTGCTCTGTAACACATTTTTTTTTTATATTTGATTGATTTGCAGTTTCTTGACAGACTGGTCCCTCTTTTTATTTGCTATTTACTGACCTTTTTTTTGGGGATTTTTGGAACTTGGTAGGATCTCCTCGGGAGTATGCTACCAGGACTGAGCTGAGTCTTCTTGGTATTTTAAGTCTTATAAATCTCAGACAGATGTTGTTTAGGCCAACTCCACTTGGCTGTAACTGGTTTTTGCACTTTGCTTGTTTTTCTAAAAGCTTATTACATGTACCAGCTGACTGTGTCATCTCTTTTTACATGCTAAAAGAGGGCTTATACTTCTTATGGCTCTTTTTTGAAACTTTGTGATATGTTTCTTGTAATTGATAATTCTGGCAGGGCCGTCACCTAGTAAGAGTATTGATATTTACCTTTGTGTCATCTCTTTTGGTCTCTGAAGACCGGAATGAACCTAGCTATTGGGCTGTTGAGAGTTTCTTTCTGCTAAAACCTTAATAGCAGCAACTTTTTTTTGGGATATGACTAAGATGACCCGTAGATGGGATGATGTAAACACTTGTTACTAATACCTTTTCCTCTCATCCCAATGATAAATGTTTTTTTTGATCACAAGGAATAAAAAAACACCTAAAAGGTAGTAACTAATTCAAGTTATTATTATTTACCTTGGGAGCTAATACTTGTATATTTACAGGAAACACCAAAATATACATTAACGGCACGCATGAGCACAATTTCAGAACCTAAAAAATTGCGGCAATAAATGCCAAACTCCGCCAAGTGGAGAGACGGGCGTACGTAGTCCACTTCGGGGCAAAGATAGCCTCCAAAGCTCGCCTCCGACCTTTCCTTTTTAGAGCTTGTAAAATTAAAAAGTGCTCCACTTAGAATTCCTAAATCTAAGTTTGTTTTGGTTAGACAAATCTGTTTTGATATCAGGAATTCTGCTAATTAAAAAAAACTACATTTTGTCCCCATACAGCTTGGTTTTTTATGATTGTTAAACTGATAGATTTGTATGGTCTTTGATATCGTGAAACACATAAGTCTAAAACATTTTTTCCCATCGCACTGGTTAAGAGTTTTCATCTCTTTACTTTAATTGATAGCAATTTTAAAGTTGGGTGACATCGATAACAAGTGGGATACCTATGCATCACCTGCAGTCAGTGCCAATACTAACTAAATGTTATATTGTCTCTATGGATGCAGGTGAGGGTTACCTTCTCAACTCTAAGCTATCAAATTTTTGCTGGTCTGGAGATTTGCAGGACTTGTATCTCTTCATCCTTACTAGGGAAGCTTTTTAAATTTCCCCACTTGTGTATAAGACCATTTTTTGACATGATAATGGAATTGTACAGCCCTCTTTCTTGACATAGTTTCTAGTGTCTTTTGAATTTGGTCAAAGTCTTTGGTGTCTATGTATTAATATTATTGAAAAACACACACACACACACACACACACACACACACACACACACACACACACACACACACACACACACACACACACACACACACACACACACACTACCCCTATTTCCCCCCTCCATCTACCTTGCGCAAAAAACAGGCCGCCGGCCATCCCCCAGAAGAAAAAAAAAAAAACACTATATATACATTATATATATATATAGCCCCCCCTTCCCACGCACGTTTTCGCACACACATACCTATACAAAACACACACACACACCCGCCCTCATGCACGAATACACACACACACACACACGCATATACGCACCGCACCACAGATACAATGGAGAAAACGACTACGACATCAACAAACAAAAGAAGAAGGATCCAAAGCACGCGCCGCCAACAACAAAAAGAGAAAATGCGCCGAAGGCATGCCCCGGCCGACTCCGAAAAGAAGTACGCTTGACACCGACGCACCAGCAGCACGCCATTCGCCGGCAACATGCAACCACGATGCCATCCCAGTAATTTATAGGTTATTTCCATCATTATCTTCAGTTTTCACCCGAGCCATTGTAAATTTCTATTTTTTTTGTAAATATCCTCTCTCTAGGTGATGGTCACAAAGGCCCACCTAGAGATTCCCATCTTTTAATAACCTCCCAAAACAAAGCAAGGGTCAACCACACCGGGCCCACCACTTGCTTTGTCTCCCCGATTAAGCTTACCCTAACCACACTGGGATTACCATAATCCAAGCAGCCAACACCTATAAATTGGCACTGAGAGGTCACTATCGGGGGGGGGGGGGGCAATTCATGAGGAACCAAGCATTTGGTAGAGTGTAGTAGGAAGGATTGACACTATCACCATCACGGGGAGGGGGCTTGTGTGTTGGGTTTGCCTTGGGAATTGCACCATGCGAAGGGAACCACATCCATCTCTCGACTCCAATGGTCGATGCACACACGCATGCACGCTCTTGGTGGTAAGTATTCACAATCATTGAGCCACCTTAGAGAACGCACCAAGTAGGTTGCACTACCTCCTCCCCCTACCTCTCTACCACCACGGCATGCCACCTTGTAAATATTGCAGAAATAA
This sequence comes from Adiantum capillus-veneris, assembly GCF_014529385.1. Classification (NCBI taxonomy): domain Eukaryota; kingdom Viridiplantae; phylum Streptophyta; class Polypodiopsida; order Polypodiales; family Pteridaceae; genus Adiantum; species Adiantum capillus-veneris. The sequence continues at coordinate 116,113,495 of NC_140949.1, read as the reverse complement.
TTCACCCTCATACCCCTACCTCTCTACCACCACGGCATGCCACCTTGTAAATATTGTAGAAATAATTCACCCTCCTCCCCCTACCTCTCTACCACCACGGCATGCCACCTTGTAAATATTGCAGAAATAATTCACCCTCATACCCCCGAGGGTTTTCATCATTTGCAGATATTCTCTCTCTCTCTCTCACTCTTTCTCTCTCTCTCTCTCTCTCTCTCTCTCTCTCTCTCTCTCTCTCTCTCTCTCTCTCTCTCTCTCGGTGTGTAGGCTTGTGGTGTTCATATCATCGTGGTTTTACATCCTAGCCGCTCAAAGCTAGGTGGTGCCCTCTGTTCACTTTACCGTGGAAGGCTCGAGGCGTGCCATTCGGTCCCCAGCGTTTTAGAGGCCGTCGGGGTTCGGGGTTCGCTTTGCGTCCGTCAGTAGTTATGCCATGGGAGTTTGTAATTCCTAATCTACGGGGTAGCTTCATAAGAAAGTTGGGATGGTAACCCTTTAGTTCAGTGTTTCTATATCCTTGGGAGGTTAGAAAGAAAATTGGCTGTGAAAAATGCACTTGTGGAGAAAGAAACGGTTGACCAACATTTAAAGAACAAGGATATCAAGGTTGGGGATAAAGTCCTTATGTATGGAGTGCGTAGCAAGAAGAAAAAATTGAAATCTTCAAGAAAAGTACCATATAGAGTATGCAAAATCACCCCACAAGGTACCATTTGTGTGGAAACTCTTGATGGAGTTGAAACCATTGGATTCCTCAATGGGAGTAAATTTAAAAGATACTATGATCCTTTAAGCCAAGAGGAGCTATGTGCCATCCATAAAAAAAGGTAGCCAAAGCAAAAGCAAAATTGAAAAAGATACAAGCTCAAGTTGAGGCTAAGGAGTGACAACAATGTATTAGACGCCAAAAAGAGGCCAACCTTGGAGTTATACATGCATTTCAAGTTGAAATAGAGGATGATTGGTTGGACTCTAACACACCTCTACGATACCCTATTGAGTTAAATAACCCATATGGAAATGTGCTATATAACACCTTATTGGACACAGGTGCTAAATATAATATGCTATCATATGGAGTGTGATCTCAGTTAGGAAAGCCATCTCTAGTTGAGAGTACTATCCAAGTCAAGGGTATCGACAAGAAAAAAACTAGGATTTTTGGAACCTGACACACTTTTGTCAGTTATGACAACGGGGTCATAGCTAAAGACTTTTTGGTCATGCCTGCTAGAACTATGGAAGGCAATATAAACCTAGGATGCACGTGGATGATAGCGATCAAATACACTATTGATTTGGGGACTGGGAGTGTCAAAACACAAAAATCGACTGTTAGCCCTGCCATTCAAGAGATAGTCCCTGAGATATCACCTCTTGAGGAAATACAACCCAAAACATTGCATGTTCAAGAGGTTGAACCATCTGTACCTTAGACCTTCAACTTTTGTAGCTAAAACACAAAGATGGGACACAAAAGACCCTTCATAATATAACAAAGAAAACATACAAATGGGTTATGATAATTGGTTTAGGCGACTAGGTTTTTAGGATTAAAGATTAATGTACGATTGTCTAAACGGTATGATTATAGCCAACTAATAAATAGACACGCAATAGCACCACACCAGGCCGGTTCCCTAAAGCTTCTTTAGCGACCATTTTTGACGCTAAAAAATTAGAAATTGAGGACCGTGGGAAGGAAAAGATCATAGAATACTATACACCAGATCCAGAGCTAGTTTGGGTACCGAAGAAAGAATGATTTATTCCACTAAGCTCAGAAACAGGGAAGTCAAATGAAGCTTCCACCTCTTCATGTAGTTCATATACAAAAATACAAGCTTCGACACAACCTCCACATACCATTGTAAATATCCATGCAAACAAGAAAGAATTTGCACCTCCCATTGTAAGTTCACCACCTACAATAACGTCGCAAGTAAAATCATGGAAGAGTACCTTACCACCCTTGCACCTAGATGAAATGCCTAGGGTGGTGAAAAACTATTGGTCAAAGTCCATTACAATCTGGAACAATTGGTTTCAAAAGGTCACGATATCGTTCCAAAAGGTTGTTAAGTATGGAGCTTGATTTACCCCTTGTAATTTTCTGTGTTAAAAACATTTGTAAGGCCCCCATTATGAGGAGAAGCCATCGTGCGTGAAGAAAAATAACCCGCCAGAACATAAAAGCACTCCCCGGAAACCAAAATTTTTCACGCCCAGTCTCAAGCCGGAAGGCGGCCTGAAAGTGGTCGGAAAACGATCGGTCGGTTGGCCGGTTGGCCAGTGGCCGGTGGTCGAAAGTCAATGGCCGATAACCGGTGGCCGAATTCAATAGCCGGTGGCCGATTTCAAAGGAGGACTTGTCTTCTCAAGGGCGGCCACACATGGGCGGATTGGAGGGTCCGACTTGGACTTATCTACACAAGGGTGGCTACACATGGCTGCCTCTCATGAGAGAGGGCAGCCCTTTTGGCCTATAAAAGAAGGCCATTTCCACACACATTTCACAGTGTGAAGTTGATGCAACAAGGTGGGTGTGAGGTGACAAGAGTGAAGCAAGGTGGGAGCTCCAAAAGGGTATAATCCCTTTGTAACCTACTTCTTGTTTTGAAGTACTAAAGCCATTGAGTGGCTGCTTTCTCGTGGACGTAGCCCACATTGGGTGAACCATGTATATCGTGTGTACTCTCTCTCTCTCTCTCTACTCTATAATCTCTTGTGTGTGTAAATTATCTCTCTCCATTAAGTAATCTACTCAATTACCTACTTAGCTACGTCATATGTTCTAACAAAGGTATGATCTACCCAAGGAAGGGGGGAGTGTTTGCTGTCATCCATCATTCACTTGCTCCCCTCTTAACCTTCCTCCCTGACCTCTCAATCTCCCAATCTTAGGGAATCTATATATATAGCCCTATACTCAAGAAAAAAATATAAAAAAAGTAAAAGAGCAAGAGCCACCAAACAAAAAGCTGAAAACCTACAAATTCTAGTCCATGACCAAAAACCATAATAACACATTATGCACAAGGGCACGACCTTTTGACATGACCCTTATAATATTTTCACACTAACAAAAATCTATTTGTGTGTACAAATATGGCTAGTACGATAGAGTTATCCACTCCTGCCTTGGGTGGGAGGTACCCTCTTTACTTCTCACAAGTGTTTCACATAGTCTACCCGGTGCTTGTCTGTGAATAGGCTTTGGTAGATACACTATCATGTGAGAGGAATTTTGAGGAATTAGAATGGTTGACACGTCTCTTGACCACAACTGATCCCTAATTAGTAGAGAACGTCTCTCTGATTGCACAAGCTTATCCTTTTGACCAAGATGACTACACATGCCTAGTGACATTCTTAGTGAACATATGTGCATCTAATGATGAGAAAGATTTACATGATTACACGGATGGCACGTATGGTCTCACGGATGATATATTTTTTTTGTTGATGATGATGAGGATGGGGTTTAGACTTGCTACCCACCCTTCCAATACAATATCGTGTTCCCTTGACCCTCTAGGGAGGTGTAAATAATTAGGTTAGGGTTCTTTATGTTGTTTTGATTGTGTTCAATAAAGGTTGGTGCCTCTTCCCACTGGTGTGCCTCCTAGAGGCATTCCTTGTGTTTTCTAGTGTGTACATGAACGCGTTGCAGTTGTTGGGAATTTGAACTTCATGTAATCCTTGTCTAGTTCTCTCTTCGACTAGAGAGCGATCATCAACATGAACATGTGTTTATTGTCCATTATCATTTTCTCTTATTTCTTTATCATCCATGTTTGTCTGCTTTAATTGTGATTGGTAGCACAATATTCATCGAGTCTGCTTAGTATTAAACATAGATTCAATATAATTTTATCTCATAGTCGCTTGTTTAGGTTTATGAATCAAGAAGTCTGACTAAGCTAGTTTGACCAAGATAGACATTAGAGATCTTCTCTTAATACCATGAGAAATGCCTTCCTAGTTGTCAGTGGTTCCTTTAGATTCTTAATCCAATACTATGAAGCATTGTTTGCAATGTACTAGTGATTTCTAGTGGCTTAATCCCTCTTGATCTTTAGCTTAAGTATTATAAAGGGAGTTTACTATTGTGATGAACCTAGGGAGGGTAACAATGTCAATATGATCCCCCAAAGTTACAAAATCAAAATGCCGTGGAAAACAAACAAACAAAAAAAACAAAAGTGCCAAAATGTAAAATCTTAAGATGGAAGAGAAATCCCAGCTTGACTTGGTACTTCACTCACATGTATTGCCTATGGTACTAGAGCTGTTAGCGGGTCACTATGACAGACGTCTGTAGCATAAAAATCTAGTTCTAACATAATGTCAACATGCAAGAAAGTGACTCGAGATGGAGCACAGAGACTCAATGAGATTGTAAATGTCAAAGAAGTGAACCTAAAGGACTATTCATACATCTACAATAGCAAATCAACAACTTCCTAGTCAAAAAACTAGTATATGTCCAATCTCACAGCTCTGGGTCATCACGCCTTTTCGGCATCTAAATGAATTCAGAATGCAATGAGACTTAGAGAGGTGTTACAACACCTAAGGGCATATTCCTACCAAGTTCTGCAGTCATCTAGGAAGGTACATAAATCATGATTTTTCCCAAAAAAATGTATAGAAAACTGAAACAGAACTACACGAAAAGATTCCCTTCAAGCTTAGAAACACTCTTCCAAGGTTAAAACATCAAAAAATAACCATTTAAGACCTCAAATCAATGCATTTAGCTCACAGACAAGATATTCCGAACCAGCACAAAATTGAGAATGATTACACTTAGGTTAAAGAGCAAGAGACAAGGAGCACATGTGCTATTCGAAATCCAATTCTGATTACCAAACAAGGAGAAAGATTGATTACAACTTGTAGCAACAATGCAGCTCTCAGCAGTCGATGTCCAATAAATCCCAAAGATAATGATAATGTTTCTCTCAAAACTAAGGGTTTCATTAGAAAAAATATGGACTCTCCTAGGGCCCTTTTGATTAGGGAAGGGTTAGTGGAGGACCAATGAAAGGGCTCTTGGGATATCACCTATAGCCTAAGGAGAGATAGGTGGGCAACTTATTTATCCCCCTCTTCAATGCTTGATTCCTAGAGAGAAAGGGGAGGTGGACTAGGGGGGGAGGGAGGTCTCATAAAGCCTAGAGAGGGACCCTTGACAAAAAGGGACCCCAGAAGAAAAATCGCGTAGGTCAAAAAACCCTAAAAATTTGAAATTTTTGAAAAGTCTCAAAAATGACAATTTTCCCTCTAAAATTGCCCAAAACATAACCAAACATCAAAAAGTCACTTTTTCTCTTCAAATTCCCTCTCTCTATCTCTCCCACAATCTTCTCTCTCCTGCCCCCTCCCCTCCCCTCACTCTCTCTCTGCAGTCAACCCCACCATAGCCAAAAGCTCACTCTCCATCTTCTCTAGCTCTCCCTCCCCTCCCCCCTCCATTCTCTGTGTGCTGTGTAGCCCACTATAGCCCAAAGCTCATCACTATCCTCCTCTTCAGCTATCCCCCCTCCCTCTCCTCACTCTCTCTACAATCAACCCCACCATAGCCAAATGCTCACTCTCCATCCTCTCTAGCTCTGCCTCCCCTCACCCCTCCATTCTCCATAATGCAGCCCACCATAGCCCAAAGATCATCACTATCCCACCATAGCCAAAAGCTCACTCTCCATCCTCTCTATCTCTCCCTTTCTCCCCTTCATTCTCTCTGTACTGTGTAGACCTCACTATCCTTCTCTCCAACCCTCACCCCCCTCCCCCTTCCCAATCTCTCTCTACTGTGTGGCCACCCGACCTCTTTCCAAGAATGTCCACCCATACCACGCATAGAAAACCCAAGTTGGAGATACAAAAGTTCATACTGCACAACACAAAGAGCTCGAAGGTGGAATGGATCCCACAGGTATTTAGCAAGGTTCATGGGTCTACATGCAACCGTTCAGTGTTGGTCCTCATGGAGTACAATGTCGAGGCATACTGGAACGCCATTGGAAGTGAAGACTAATGGCTTTCAAAACAAAACCTGGGATGGTGGCCATCACTCAACATGTGTATAGTGTAGCTGAGATCCACTTGCAGAGAGCTTCAAACCAATTTTCACCTCATTGTAAGTCTAATGCTAAGTCATCTTATGGGTATGTCCTCTTTAATTTTCATGTGTTCATATTTTTTGACAACGGTATTTGTGAACGTATTTTTTTATCCAGCTTACTTGCAAAGCAACCGCTTGAATGCCTCTCGGGTACCTTTATGGTTGTGTATGCTATAGATAAGAACTAATCTATATAACTAAACAATGTATATTAATTTAAACTATAGTAGCTAACACCATATTTGTTGTATTACAGGATGTTACTGCAGTGGATGCTTGGGCTCAACTTGGTTTGGTGTCAAGTGGAAAGTGCGACTTCTCCAATCAGAAGATCATTCTAAACAGTCTTTGTTTGGTGTGTATACTTGTGGATATGGAGGTCCATGGAGTTATCAATGATGAGACAAGCCCTGCTAAGAGCATAGCAATTGCCTCAGTCTATATTCCATTCAATGTATTTGATCCTGTACATAACATCCCAAGCTATTATTGTAGCCAAGCTACAAACTTTGTAATGAAACTACTTGAATAGAAAGCACTCTTGTTTCATTACATTTTTGTCCACTCTAGTTAATCTTCAACTATATGATGTTGTGCTTGTGATCAATTTTTGTTTCATCTAATCTTGTATGGGTATTGTGCTTCCTGCCAAATTTTTGGTGCTCATAAGTGAATTGATCAAGCAAATTGATTTTTTGGTAGCAAGTACACCTTTTCAATGTGCCTGCATGTAGATCTAGTAAGCCATCTAATCTCAAAGGTCAGGTTTGATTCATTTTCTGTTGTATGAGCACTTAAAGTTTATCTCAAAATGGTGACAAGCTTTAAATTCTTAGAAGAATCCCATACTCAAGACTAATCCAATCAAGATATAGCAATCATATTATCTTGTGTTGCAGGCATAGACATGAACCTCCTTTGGCATTGAACAAACATTTAGTTCATGAGCACTTAGAGTTTATCTCAATATATTTGGCAGGCTTCAAATTTTTGAAAGAACACACTCAAACCTAATCCAAGAAAGATACAACAATCATATTCCCTCATGTTTGCAAGCACACACATGAATCCCCTCTTGGCATTGTGCAAACACTTCGTTCTACCTTTACCATGAATAATGCAATGGCATGCTATTATGTTGTATTTGATATGAATTTGTGTAAGTTCAACCATAAGCTTGTGTTCTTTGAAATCCCCAAGGAACACAGACTATGAAATAAAAATAAAGAAAAGAGAGCGAACAAACAAGATAGAGACAGGGGATATACATATATATATTGTACATAGATAGATGGAGGATAAACAGACAAATAGATATAGATAAATGCATTAATAGATAGATAGATAGATAGATAGATAGATGGATAGATAATCTGATAGATACATAAATAGATAGATAGATACACATGTAGATAAAAAACACAAAGATAGATAGAGAGAGAGAGAGAGAGAGAGAGAGAGAGAGAGAGAGAGAGAGAGAGAGAGAGAGAGACCCTTTTGGAACTCAAGGGAATTGCCCCTTTATTGAGGATACACTCTTATGATGGATAAATGACATGATACATGGATCAAACCCAAGACAAGTTACTCCTTGGATTGCTTGCTAATTCAGTATGCATCATGTATACTTTGAGCCATTTGTATAGCAAAGAATGAGTAGAGAATGCATCATGCACATGGTGAACCATCTATATCCATTTGTAGTAGAGGATGAGTTTTCTTTTTCTAGATATATCATATGAGCTATAGTTTTGTAAAATGCTTCTTTGGATGGATGTTCATGGTTATCCTGTAGGCCCATCCTGTAGGCCCAAGGCCACCATGACCAAAACTAAGCAAGCACAAAGAGTAGGAGGCAAGACAGGGGGTGCATAGGCCTTGGGAGGCCCAAAAAAAGCCTGCCACAAGGGAGCGCATTTGGGCCTTCCATAGACCTATGGAAGGCCCAAATGCGCTCCCTTGTGGCAGGATTTTTTTGGGCCTCCCAAGGCCTATGCATCCCTTGCGTTGCCTTCTATCTGTGCCAGCTTTCTTTGCCATGGTTGGCATGGTCCTACAGAATGTTCAAACTTCACTCAACCATGCAATAATAGCTATCTCATACCATGGCGCGTTGCAAGCCCCCCTTTGATTTTCAGGATAGTGCCCCATAGTGTGTATGCTCTAATTCTGGTCTCTAAAGAAAAAGGGGGTGCTTTTCTTGGTTGTACAAGACACTTTTTAGTCTCACAAAGGCCTACTAGCGAAAGAGAGCTGAAGAAAATGGCCATAACATGCACAAAAGGGAGAGATACAGAGAGAGATAATTGATTCTTAAAGAATCTACCCATAAAGGAGCCAATATTCTATTAATACAAAACACTACTCTATAAGTTTATGCAAAAAATAATTGATCATACATGTCTAGCTAGCTGAAAGCCAAGAGATATGGGGGGGGGGGGGGGGGGGGGGGGGGAGAGAGAGAGAGAGAGAGAGAGAGAGAGAGAGAGAGAGAGAGAGAGAGAGAGATAATAAAGGTTTTCTAAACCCATCCCATGCCTCTTTTCCATCCAATGCATGAATAGGCACCCTTGCCTCCTCTCCTAAACTAACCAACTAGCCCCTACCTTTGAAGCATTGGTTGATATAGTTTTGCAGCCTCAGAAATGCTGCCATGATGCAATTACATGGCCCATCTTGATGCAGGTTTATGAGTGATGGGTAATCCTCCCCACTAGCATAATTCTCAACATTGGTTCAACACTTTCTATATTAGTTATGAACCCCTAGTTTTCACCAATAATTTACCGTATTCATGTGACACACTTGTATAAGCATCAAACCCCTCAGTAAGAATCAAATCTGCAATGAAATTGCTACGTGGAAACTAATTTGCAAGATCAAAGATTTCATATATTAAAGCCATAGTGCTTGTTGTTACAAAACCATGTCCATTGCAGACCACCTCAAACATGATTTTATGAGATTACAAAGTAAAAGCTATGTCGATAGCTTTGGGCATTATGGATACATGATCGGCATGTATAGAGTACAGATCTAAATTCTTCAAATGTTGCCTCAAATACACTCAGGTTTGAAACCAGTGCCCTTGTGTAAAGTAACATCGCCATTGCTTGACATACTTGACCTTCCTATGCTTGGGATCCATCTCTGTCTCATGGCTATGGAGTTTCCACCTGTGGTCCAGGGGCACCCTTTTGTGTCCTTCCAACTAGAAAGTTTGTGATGTGACTCCACCTTACATGAAAAATAAATATTCTATTTCATAGCTTGCAAGAAGTTGGGTGTGCTAGAGTCTTTTCCACAGCTTGTAGAAGTTGGGTATTAGTGTTGTGAGATGCAATAGAGACAAAGGTGGATGTGAAGACAACTACATTAGCTTGTAATCAGGGTGGGCTTGGTTGATAGGGGAAGTTGAGTGGGAGGGAAGGGTTAGGGTTAGGGGAGGGGACATTGACATTGAAATGGAAGATTGAGGAGGTAGATGAAGAGGTAGTTGCTGTGGATCTTGGCTTACGGTAGACTTGGTATTTTTGAGGGAGGACAGTGAACAATGGAAGAGGGCATGGATAGAAAGAAGAGAGGAGAGAGGAATCTGATAGTGAGAGGAAGTGTTTAGCAGGTAGATGAAGAGGCAAATCCAGGAGTGTGTGAGAATGAGAGGGAGGGTTTAGCAGGTAGATGGAGAGGGAGATGCAAAATTCTGTAAGAGTGAGAAGGAGGATTTAGCATTTAGATGAAGAGGGAGATGCAGCAGGTCCTGGCTATGGTGGGCATGGCTACTTTGAGGAAGGGGAGTGAGAGAGACAAAGAGGAGACATGAAGAGAGAGAAAGGGATTTTGGAGGCAAAAAATGATTGTTTGATATTAGAATAGGTTTGGGGTCACTTTTTGGGGGGAAATGACTACTTTTGAAAATTTCAATAAATTTCAAATTTTTAGGGTTTATTTTTGGCCGAGTTTTTAGAAAAAAATGAAAGGTGGGGTTCTCTTTTTGTACAAGGGTCCCTCTCCCTCTTTATGACACCCCCTTTTCTCTAGGAGGTGCTGAAAAGCTAGAGAGAGAAGGTAGCCTCCTAGTCACTACTTACCCCACCTTTTCTAGGCTTGAAGGCTAGAAAATGACCTACCAAAATAGACCCCATCATTTCCTTTGTCTCCCTTAATCACAACATACTTCCTTAAGATTAGGGATTCTTACAAGGCCCATGGAGAGTCCATATTTTTCCTAATGTTGACTTAAAAACTTGGAACCCTTTTCCATGGCCATTGGCCACTTACAAGGCTTGTAGGTTCGGAGAGAATAATGGGGAATGATAGACTATATTATAATATCAACAGCAAATTTACACAGCTTCTTTTGAAAAAATGATTGAATACAACAAAGTTTGGCGTGTATCCGGCTTTTAGGTGACATTCCGCTGTACCCACCAAAAATTCCCCCCTATTCATTGCACGTCCTCATGTAGTTTGCATTTGACTATTGCCTTTAATGTCCGTGTGAGTCGTCTGAATTTCTATGCCCTTGCCTTGGTTTCTATCTTTGTTGCCAGCTCTCTAAAAGAATTATTGATGAGAATGCTCTGATATGTGATATGCCGAGCCGGTAAATCCTTGGTCACGGGATTAAAGATGGAGGAGTCGACTTCAAAGAATCATGTCATGAATGCCTCCTCAAAGGTTTGCATGTAGTATGAGGGCAAAAACATGACTCTCACATATAATCTCACGATGATGTTTTTGCTGGGAACATTTGTTTCCATATTCCAGCATAGTCCTCTTGTGCCTTCCACAAATACCTGCCAAGGATGCTCCGCTGCTTCTATATCATTGAAGGCTGTTATGCAGGTGATTAGCATCTTTACTATTTTTACAAGCATCTGGCATGCAAGATCTGGTATTTCCTTCATCATGTTGATGACTCCTTTGAGCGTGTGAAGCATATACTTTTTTGAGGGGAGAAGGTTATTGCCTAGCTTGGTTATGTGACTGGGTAGTTGAGAACAGTTGGTCTCCTCCTTTGCCATGAATAAAATCTATCCCAAGATCGCCGTTTGTTAATGGGACAGTAGGTCGAGTCAATTTGGAGATGTTGTGGAGCATTTTTGTAATGTGTTTCATCCGTTGGACGTTGCTCAAACCATTTGCTTTTCCAGGTTGGTTGATTCTCAATGATTGTTTGTACCTATATAGTAGCTACAGGAACATCCTTGTAATCTCCCTTGTGGCTGGGCTCGATGGTAGTCATCATTTTTATTTTCCATAAGAGAGCCTCTTTCCTCATTAATGGAAGTGCGATCATTTCATGTCGTAGATTCTTCACCACTTTGTCAGGAGTGATCGTGATAAGAGCAGTTGACTCCAACACCTTGAGTTTATATTGCAGATACTCTTTGTGTGAAGGATCTTTGACTTCTGATATCCACCACTGAATTTCATCTTTTGCAGTGTCAGAGATTGATATCATGGCTGGATCTTCAAATTTGTGCATCGATGTTTCTGTGCTTGTACTTGGCATATCTACATGGTGAGTTTCAAATGTGAATTGTCCCTATTATTCTGTTTGTATTACTTCTACAGGGACTGTTTGGGGTTGCTTTATCTGCTTTGCACTCTGAGCCATCAAGTCTTCCTTTTCCTTGACCAGTTGCTTCCTCAGCTCTTCGATCTCTTCATCTTCAGCTTTTTGCAAATCTCTATGTCCTGCTGTCATGATTTGCCTATCGTATTGCTCATGAGCAATACGACAGGCAAGAGCATTCTTAATATTTTGGACCTTTTTTGTCAGCGAGGTTGGTTTAGCTGAGGTGCTTGGTGAACTTGGCATCTCTTGCAAGGCTAAAAGCTATGTAAAAGTCTTGCTCACCATTGCATAAGACTCTTGAAGCTTTTCATTCAGTTCCTTCTGCCCTGGTTATCTCTTCTTCTAGTCTTTTCTGCTTGACCTGTAGATTTGTGTTTGATACATTGAATGCTTAGAATTATTTGTAGTAATAAGAAACATTTTCTTATTCTCTCTATAATTTGGATTGGAGTTGTAGTTGTACTTTCTGTAACTCCTTGATTTTGTTTTATAGTTCCAGTTTTCTTTCAGCCACTTTGGCTGCCTCCTTCTTTGTGTCCTCCAGCTCTAATTTGTGCAGGTTGTAAGTACTCTTTGGCATTGAAATTGGAGCTTGATATGGTCCAAATGTGCATCAATGTCAAAGGACTTGATCATTTGTGCCCCTTCATCTACTACAACCTGCAAATGAGGCGACCTTGGGTTTTGTTGATTTCTACGACCTTGGTTAGAAGTACCAGCCTCATTTGTCATTTTTTTTTGTTATCTATGCTTCATGAGCAACTAGAATTGTGGTGATCTTTGGTATTGTTGTCTCTTCTTCTCAAACTATCTGCTTTGGTGAAAACACTTTGTCTGTCGTTTGTTTAGGAGGATCCATGATGCATTCTTTTCTTTCTTTCTCAGCTTTTGAAGGTATATTTTCCTCTTTCGGTGATGGAAAGTTTTCTACTTGATCTTTGATGTTGTCTAGATCACCTTTCTGTACTTGGCTTTCTGCTTTGTTTCTATTGTCCTTCTCCTCTGCCTTGGTAGATTCATCAGATGATTCAAGATCATCGACGCGTGGGGGTTTTGCTTCCTTTCTTTGTTCCATCTTGCATTTAAGCCCATTCTAAATTTTTTTGCCGCATCTTGCTGGCAATGTTCAGATCTTTTGCTGTCTCTTTTCTTTTACGCTGTTTGATTCTTTCCAAAGCTTCAGTTTTTTTTGTGTTGCAGAGGCGTGTCTGAAGGAGTACGAGCGGAAGAGCGACGCGAGAGAGAGTGCGAGAAGAAGAGCACGACGATATGGTGAACTCGCTCTACTGTAATGTGTAGAGCATAGTGAGTTCTTATTAGGTTTTTACAAAAGAATATGTGTACATACCTGGCGGCCCGCCCACTTACCTGGGCGACCACATTGGGCTTTATACCCCAACAACCTCCCACTTAAAGTCCAATGTGGTACTTTAAGTGTGAGAGAAGCTACTATACAAGCTAATATACAAGAGATGTAGAGAAGTGATGTACTACCCTACACCTAACTGCTTGCGAAAATGCGCAAAGCTCTCTGAGGGAAGTCCTTTTGTAAGTAGATCAGCAGGATTTTCTGTGGTGTGAACTTTGACAAGCTGAAGTTGCTTATCCTCGAGCATTTCCCTGATGAAATGATACTTCACATCCACATGCTTTGTCTTTGAGTGATAAACTGGATTGCGAGCCAATTGTATAGCACTTTGACTATCACAATATAACACAGGCATCTCTTCTTTGATTCCCAAATCTGTTACTAGTCGATTAAGCCAAATTGATTCTTTGCATGCCTCTGATGCTGCAACATATTCAGCCTCTGTAGTAGATTGAGTAACACAATCTTGTAATCTAGAACGCCATGATACTGCTCCACAAGCCAATGTAAAGACATACCCTGACGTAGACCTTCGGTTGTCTAAGTCACCTGCATAATCTGAGTCTGTAAAACCCTTTACACTTAGCTCCTGACTCCCATAGCATATACGCATACTCTTTGTAGCTTTCAGGTATCTCAATATTCCTTTCACTGCCTCCCAATGTTTCTTGCCTGGGTTTGACATGTATCGACTTACTACTCCCACTGCAAATGCAATGTCTGGGCGAGTAGCAATCATTGCATACATCAAACTACCCATTGCAGACGCATATGGAATCTTATCCATTTCAGCCGATTCTTCCTCAGACACAGGACAATCTTGTTTGCTAAGTTTCACATATGGTGGCAATGGAACACTCAATGCCTTTCCCTTCTCCATATTGAAACGTTGCAAAACCTTGTCAATATACTCTGTTTGAGATAACCAAATCAACTTCTTTGATCTGTCTCTCTCAATGCGCATACCAAGTATATGACTTGCCTCACCCATGTCTTTCATGTCAAACGATTTTGCCATCTTTGACTTCAAAGCTGAAATTTCTTCCAAGTGCTTGCCAGCAATCAACATGTCATCCACATACAAAATAAGGATCAGCCAACTGCCATCCTTAGCCTTCTTTGTATATGGACAGTGATCGAACTCACTACGTTTGTAGCCTTGAGAAAGCATAAACTTGTGGAATTTATGGTACCATGCCCTCGGTGATTATTTTAAGCCATAAAGACTCTTTAACAACTGGCATACCCAATCTTCCTTGCCTTTCTCAACAAACCCTTTTGGCTACTGCATGTAAATTTCCACATCTAAATCACCATGCAAGAACGTTGTCTTGACATCCATTTGGTGCAACACCAAATCTAATATTGTAGATGCGCCAGTGTCGTATGTGACACGCCTCCAAGAACTGTGAGTCGTCCTTCAATGTGTAGACAGCCACAAATCAACACTCTGGGAGTGTCGATATCCTCAGCGCCTGCAGTCGTAGGCCAAAAACCCCAAATTTGCAGAGTCGAATCTGCACCCGCTGAGACCACGTAGTCGAAAATGGCCTGCGCAGACCTTTGTCAAAGCCGAACGGTGGCCGAGATGACCTCATAATGAATTTCTGACAACACCAAGCCCTCCGGGCTTGCCCACGAGATTTGGGGCCGTGTCTTTGCCTGTCGAATTTCACTCCAATCTGAGCTGGTGACTCTAGCCTCCTGCAGTGCTGCCCCGAGCCTCGATCTGAGCTCTGATACCAGTTGAAGGAGTACGAGCGGAAGTGCGACGTGAGAGAGAGTGCGAGAAGAAGAGCAGGACGATATGGTGAACTCGCTCTACTGTAATGTGTAGAGCATAGTGAGTTCTTATTAGGTTTTTGCAAAAGAATATGTGTACATACCTGGCTGCCCGTCCACTTACCTGGGCGACCACATTGGGCTTTATACCCCAACAGTGTCTTCCTCGTCCTCTCTTTCATCATCTGCCTTTGTTCCAAGACTTCTGTTTTCGTTATTCTTTTGTTGGCGGAGTCATTCCCTTTGTGCTTGTGCTTCTTCCATCGTCCTTTGTGCTTGTGTGATGGGAATTGCCTCTGCTGCCCTAGTTGATCTCCTTTTTAGTCTTGTGTGTCTACAAATTCACTTTCTTCTCCATCATCCAAAGATAGATACTCGAAGGGAGTTTCTCTGTCCTTTGACTTAGCTTCTTCACTATTCGGCATATATGATTATATCTCTTTGCTATACGTGTCGTGTTTCCTTGACCTTTGCCTTGTTTGATTTATTTCTGGTTGAGGTCTTGTAGATGGTCCTGCTATTGGGTTCACTTCTCTTTTGGATTTGTGGATTAGATCCAACTGTGCTTCAGCAAGTGGTAATTCATCAATCATGCCTAGCGCTTGGTAGGCAATTTTGGTCAGCATTGGTCCAACATTCATATATAACTTGTTTTTGTGGCTGCCGTTGATGTTTACTTCCACCATATTGTCAAGGACGTAGTTGCCAAAATCACAGCTGACCACTCTTCTTTCTGCCAACCCCATTGCCATGACCACTGCCATGTGAAAAATTGATGCCGTGTAGCACGGTGGCTTTCGTAGTTTGAAGTGTTGCGATATTAGCCATAGTGGTAGCTTTGTCTCGCAGTAGATCAAACCCTGATAGGTTAATTTGTGTCCCCTCTTTTTTAAAAATGCCTTGTCATTATCTATTGCCTTGGTTTTTTGTAATAAATTGCATGTTCCTTGTTGTAGGTGAAGAGATTTGTTGATTATGTCTACAATGATTTTGACTTTGACTGTAGCTCCATATTTGTCAGTGAGAGTGGCTTCCCCATTGTACTAAATGGAGCTAATAAGTTCATGGGCTCTTCAAAAATCTGTTCCCCATGGAGGTAGTCTTAAGAAAATATCCAATTGTAGATATCTGGCCCCTTCTAGAACTTTGGACTTTTAGTGTAACGTCCACAGTTCCTTTGGAAATAGGGTGGCCTTTACTATCACTCCATCTGCTGCTTGGAACTTTCCGATGAATATGTTTGCAGGTATTATTTCTAATACTTGTTTCGTGATGTGAGATTTCTCATTTGTTGAGGAGATATCGATGATCTTGTATGGAGCCACCTCCCACTTCTTTTGTGCTTTTTTGCAAGGCGGCAAACTGAGGCCAATTTCAAGTTGAAAATAGGGTTAAGCAACGACCAAAAACTATCGGGAAGTTGAAAAAAATGCAAAAGCTGACCATAAAATGAAAAATGAGCATAACTTCGTCAAAACTACCCCAAATTTGATCAAGTTTCACCAGTGCATCTAAGGTTACTATAATCACAAAGGCATGAGATCACAGATGAAATCTGGCTCTAAGGTACATGGATCACGATCCATGTTGGGAAACATTTTGAAGATCTGATGATTCCATCTGGTAGGGCTCATCAAGGTGATGCCTTGGTCCAAACATTTTGAGATTTGGATCACTGTTTAGGAACTTAGGCCAATTCTTGGTAATTTTCTTCAGACTTAGAGAATTTGGACATTTTGGTTGGGATTTTGGGATCCAAATGAATTGATACTTCATGGCTAGACTTCTTGTGGTGCTCTGAGTCAAATATGTGATCTTGTCTTTGTTTGGACAAAAAGGTATATGGATCGTGATCCATGTTGAGAAGGGTATTGGGGCACCCTTTTGCACGCATGTTCATATAGGTCTTCCTAGCACAATGGTGAAATTTTTTCAAGTTTGGAGTTGTTTTTCCTGTGTTAACTCAATTTTTCACTTTATGGTCATGTTTGTCCCGTATTGACCATATCTGTTTTTTTTAATCCAATTATAAGTACTTCCCGTGGACTAATATCTGCTGATAATTCATTGACTCTAGATGATTTATGCCTTAAAATCACTATTTTGCCCAACTCCCCGCCAAATTTCATCAGTTTTTGAATTCATCTGAAGTGAGAAATTGAGTAGAAAATTTGCACAACTTTATAGGTATCCCTTTGCTTTGCTTTGCTTTGCCCCTAATTAGATCTTTAGTGTTGCTTCTCTTGATCTTTGGATTTTACCCACTTCTGGATTCCATTTTGTTTTGGACTGCTTTTGATAAAAGCCATTGAAAGTTCCAAATGCTGCTCTTGTTGTGGGTTAGCTTCATGTTCCCTTCCCAGCCCTATTACATAGTGTTTTTTGGAAATGTGACCACTTTAGCCTTGATTAAATAAAAAATGACCCTTTGCAGACTAAAAGTACCAAATCACTTGGTTTTAATGATTTTAAGATCTCTTTTGTGACTAATTTGCATGGTCAGTTATCCTTTTGTCTCCTCTAACTAGTGATCAACTTCTGCCGTGTTTTTGTCATGAAGGTAGATGGATCACGATCCATGTTGGGAGGGGATTTGCAATTCCAATTGGTAGAGTTTGCTCGTAGGATTATAGGGAACTCACTGCCCAATTTTTATTGGTTTTAGGGTTTTGGGAACATGGATCGGGATCCATGTTCCAAGTCCTTTTGCAACTATTTTTGCATGGGTAATTCTGTCAGCTGTTACTGAAGAGAGGATTCTGGTTTTGGGTAAGTTTTGAACTCCCCCATTAGCTCTGACGAACTGTAGAATTTTTGATTTGATCTGCTGTTTGGTGTTGTTGGTGCAGTGTGGAGCATATAAAAATGTTCTTGTGTAGGGTTATTGATAATACTTGTTATATCTGGTGGAGTAAGGGCTAATGTAGTAGTCACAATAAGCAAAAACACGGCATGCATCTCTAAAATTCTCTGGCTCTCTCTCTCTCTCTCCTCTCTCTCTCTCTCTCTCTCTCTCTCTCTCTCCTCTCTCTCTCTCTCTCTCTCTCTCTCTCTCTCTCTCTCTCTCTCTCTCTCTCTCAGTGAATGCAAATGAGATTATCTTGCCCCATTTTGACTATATGTTCCCTACCTACTCAGAATGCCCCATTCATACTTACCTCCATTGCTCATATGTTCTTGTTCATATCACCTATGGTTTGAACCATTCTTCATTCGGATATTCGATCGACCAATGGTATTTAATCTGTAGTTCTGATCCTTCAAAATTTGGCTCAAAATCCATCGTATGCCAAACCTTTTCATATTTGCCATGTTTGAAGCCCTTGTTTTGAAGATTTAGTGTTTGCTCACAGAAGTCAATTCCAACGTTCCTGGATTGACTTATTATTTTTTGTTGATTTTTTTTTTAGTGTTTAAAAATAAAATAAAATTACCCACAATTATTATTAATTGACCAAAATTTTACCAAAATTATTGTAATCTCTCATACATACATATTCTTAGCTTGGCATATTATTTTTCATGAATGGTGTCAATATGGCTCATGATTATGCCTGCTAAGAGCTAAAAAGCTCTAAAAAACTGATAAAAGAAAATAATATATACAAAATGATTAGTATCTTTTCGCTAGTTTTTCTCCCCTTCCCATAGTGAGTCGTCCCTGACGAACATGTGTCAAAGTGCATGGGCACGAAGTAAGTGTCTATGCATAGCCGTATATTGTGGCGCTACGATGCGAATGGAAAATATGCATGGGGCAACAAAGTGTGGTGCAAGATGTGGATTCTTAACCATATGTTTAGGGGCTTTTGATGATGAGGTTAGTTTGAAGTTGCGTGGTCTGAACAAAAGAAGTTGAAGAAGATGCGCTTTGTCTTTGATAGTGGTACCTTGTAGTTTTGACACTGCATTGTCTTTTGATTGAGGGCTCCTTTTTGGATGCCATTGAAATTGCTTTGATGTGGATTTAAGCTTCGAGTTATCCAGTGGGCGAGTTGGTTTTGCTTCCCATTTCCAAATGACATCTTTTGGTTGTCGATGGTGTGATTGTATTGACCTTGTTTGCTTGACAAAAGTTGTAGCTTTTGGTGGTTGGGTGTGGTTTGGGTTTGGTATTGGTTGGTCCAGTGTAGGTTGAATTTCAGTACAATATCATTTGGGTATCTATATTTTATTTGGATGGGTTTGCATAATGGATTTTTGAACCCCAAATTTTCCTGATCACCTTTCTAGAACATCGTGGTATCGGAGCATGGGTTGATTGAAGCGGTTCCCATAGGTAATCTGATTGTGCAAATGGTGTGGTAAAAGATTTGTCATCTAACATGAGTTGTAAGGTATCATCCTACCAATTTGGTGTGGCCTTATAAGTGCGCATCCACATCACTCTCAGAATAATTGCTTTATTAAGGTTTGTATCTGTTAACCCTCACGGCTCACGGACACCCCATCACCTACGATGGACGCGTATTATGTATTTGGTAGAGTCAGGTACCGGGCTTGTCGGTCCAATAGGGAAAGGTAGAGTGATCGTCGATGAGAGGCGCACTTTAACTTGGACATTCAAGGGATTAGTTGGTTAAGCATGGGCGCCCAAGTGTGAATGGGGTGAGCTCCTATAAAAGCCAACTAAACCTAATTTTTACTCATTCTCTCATTTGTGCAATTGAAGAGTGCTCTTGCTCCATCTCCATCTTCTTCTTCTTCACCTCCTTGTGTGTGTGTGTGTGTGTGAGAGAGAGAGAGAGAGAGGGAGAGTGTGTGTGCGATCGAGCATTACGAAGGCACGACGGCGGCGAAGCGGTTGAGCGCGGCACGACTGCAGCTCCTTCTTCATCGCGGCGAAAAAATGTGCGCTCCTTGCCGCACTGTCGAAGCAAGGGACTTGCCAATACACCGTGTGCGAGCCACAAACGGCTCCAAGCACACAACAAGCCTAAACTAGCAAGCTCAAGAAAACAAAGGGTGTGTCACTCACCGCTCTACGCTCGCCTTCGTGGTGGATTCCTCGCCGCGATGAAGAAGAAGCTGCAGTCGTGCCACGCTCAACCGCTTCGCCGCCGTCGTGCCTTCGTAATGCTCGATCGCACACACACTCTCCCTCTCTCTCTCTCTCTCACACACACACACACACAAGGAGGTGAAGAAGAAGAAGATGGAGATGGAGCAAGAGCACTCTTCAATTGCACAAATGAGAGAATGAGTAAAAATTAGGTTTAGTTGGCTTTTATAGGAGCTCACCCCATTCACACTTGGGCGCCCATGCTTAACCAACTAATCCCTTGAATGTCCAAGTTAAAGTGCGCCTCTCATCGACGATCACTCTACCTTTCCCTATTGGACCGACAAGCCCGGTACCTGACTCTACCAAATACATAATACGCGTCCATCGTAGGTGATGGGGTGTCCGTGAGCCGTGAGGGTTAACATGCCCCCCTTCCTGATGTAGATTCCGTCCTCGGAAGCTATTGAGTTGAAGCTGGTTCGTCGAGGTGGAAGAGCATTTGAGATGAATGTCCTTAGCCTTCTTCAGTCACTGCAAAATCAAACAACATTGGCACAGTAATGGCATTCTCTTAAAAAGCATATGCAGTTTTAGGTAGAAAAATTGATTGGTAAAAGAATTTCAAACAATTTGTCAGCAATGAACATTAAATTGCAATGTAATCAAATGCATAAACAGATGTAAAGGTAGAAAATTAAACAAGTCTGGGGTCGCTAATTTGACGGTCGAAAAGCACTAGAGATCGAATATTAATACCATGGGTAAGCTTCTTAATTTTCTGTGGTCAATTAAGTTGTTTAATCGCGAGAGCCAAGTATTCATGTTCGAGGGCTGACTAGAGGCTATATCTAGAAAACCTTGTAGTTAAGCTACCATAAAAGGAATTTCTCATGAAATCATCGCCTGGCTGATTACTTTTTCTTTGACCCCCCAAGGTCTTTTCACATTGATTCAATTATGATGTGTGTGCTTATTTTGTATGCCTTGGTTTTTTTGCTTTTCAAGGAAAAGCGCCCACACTGGGAACCTCTAGGGCTCAAGTACCATAGGCGATACATGTGAGTGAAGTACCAAATCAAGCTGAGATTTCTCTTCTAGCTTAAAATTTTACATTGTGGCACTTTGATTTTTTGCTTGTTCATTTTCAGCATTTTAATTTTGTAACTTTGGGAGGTCATATAACACTGTTACATTCCCCAGGCTCATCACATTAGTAAACTCCCTTTATAATACTTAAGCTAAAGGTCAATAGGGTTAAGCCCACTAGAAAGCCCTAGTACATTTCATACAATGCTGCCTAAATCGGATTAAGAACCTAAGTAACCATTGTTTATTAGGAAGGCATTCCCCATGGTATTAAGAGAAGATTTCTAATACCTAGCTTGGTCAAACTAGCTTAGTCGGACTGCTTGATTTTTAAACCTAGACAAGTGATTATGACAAAACATTACATTGAATTAAATGTTTGATACTAAGCCAATGCGCTGAATATTATGCTACCAATCACAATCAAGGCAGACAAACATAGATGCAAAAAGATAACGGCAATGCTAATGGACAAGAAACACCTATTTGTGTTGATGGTCGCGCTTGATTTGAAGGTTTCATGAAGGTCCAAATCCTAACCACAGCAACACGCTCCTGTACACACTATGAAATACAAACAATACCTCTAGGAGGCACATCAGTGGGAAAAGAGATCTTTGCTAATCACTCAACTCTAAAACAGAAACACTCCTATCGTACTAATCTTACCTACCCTCCATCATTCAAGTGATGAGGATCAAAGGTGTTTTATGGCATAGGTTTCTGTTTCACTGTACCAGATGTGACATGTGTAGGTCTGAGTCAATGTTTTGACTTTAATGTGCATACTCGTTTGCTAATTGCTCTTGCTCTTTTTTTTTTGGTTTTTTTTTGTGAGTATAAAGCTTTATATGTACATTCCCTAAGATTGGTGATTGAGAGGTCAGGGAAAAAGGTTGAGAGGGAAACAAATGAATGATGACTGTCAGCAAACACTCCCCCCTTCCTTGGGTAGATCATACCGTTTAAAATGAGCTTGCCACCCTTTGAAACCAATTGTTCCAGTTGGTAATAGGTGAGGATTTTTGCCAGTAGTTTTCTATTACCCTAGGTGCCTTATCAAGTTGCAACGGTGGTAAGGTACTCTCCCAGGATAGAACTTGAAGTGGTTCATTAGGTGATTCTTGAACACTCGGAGGTGTGGATTCTTTTGTAGCTTCATGGAGGTCCACTACTATAGATGGAGGCTGTGTAGAAGCTTTTACCTCTATGGATGTATTACAGGAGGAGCTAGAATCTTCATGGGACTCCCCCCTTCCTGAGCTAGGTGGAACAAATCGTTCTTTCTTTGGTACCCAAACTAGCTCGGGAGCGGGTGTGTAGCATTCTGTGATTTTTTTCTTTCCACGATCATTGATTCGTTTTGGAGCTACGGGATTGGGCTCACTTGGGTCAGGTGATAGGTAAGAGTACAATCTACGTTTTGGCACCCAGATTTGATCATTTCCTTGATAGTAGCCTTGGGCTTCCAATAGTCGTTTAGGGATCCAACGCAACATTTTCTTACTTTTCTTGGAGCGAGTGGTACGTTTCTTACAAGGCTTCTATTTTTTAGCACTAGATATGGTCACTAAAGAAGCTTTAGGGACCCACTTGTATGTTTTCTTTGTTACCTTAGGATGAGTCTTGTCGGAAGCGATATGCATTGCTTGTAGCATATTTAAGGGTATACGCTTTTGATCCCCCTCAGGTGTTACCCAGGTCGTCCCCCTATTTCCCCAAGTGTCTATGGTTGATGCTAGGTGGACCCAGTCTACATTGTCTGATTCCGTCATCCCAGGTAGGATATCCATATAAGGAGAATCTTGGCCAATGTCTGTATCCTTCTTACAAGTGTAACAATATTGTAGTGGGGCCGAGTGAACTGTGGTGTCAGAGCGATGATCAATAATGGTTTTACTCCCTAAGGGGTGTACCTTACCAGTCACCAAATCCACTCTAAGGACAGAGTCTTGGAATTGCAAATAGACATGATTTTTAGACCAATCGTGAACCATTTGTGCTTCCCTCATGAATGGTCGTCCTAAAATCATTTCATATGACATAAGGTGTTTAGAGAAATCCATTACAATGAACGTATGTCGTACCTTGTGTCCTAGAACTTTGATCTTAAGATCCTTGAGCATCCCCATAGGTTTGGCTATGGTACCATTTGCCATCTTTACCACAATGTTAGTAACACTGAGGCGGGGTTTTCCCATGGATTCCCAACAATCTTTTGTAACGATGCTAACTCCCGCACCACCATCAAGAATTCCCTTTATTGTTAATCCCTTGGTAGTGATGGGTAGGGTCGCATTAGACTCGTCGCCTTCAAAATACTGCCCTAATTTGTTAATGGGTACCTCGATCACAGACTCGTGTCCATCTAAGTCAAGTGATTGTACATGATTTTCCTCATCAATCATAATCGAGTCAGGCCTATTTGGTTGCGCAAACTGCGGTAATCCCGTTCGTAGCTCTCCGTTAAGGAATGCTCGAAGTGCAAGGAATAACTCAGGATCTCCATACAGCTTTGCTATGATCGTGGTTCGGACCTCAGAAGACATGAAGTCCACTAGTTTGGCAACATTCATTGGTGTTTTGCAGGGTGTAGGTCCTTGACTAGGAACTGGTGAGGATGGAATCTCATATTCCTCAATGGGATCAGGTATTCCTTCGTTAAACATCCTTTCCAACAAGAAAGGTGTATGCTCACTTTCTGATGTCCTGTCCTCACTCCCTTCTTGGATGATACTAGATATGGCTAACGGTCTATGGTTCATGTGGGGTGGATGAACATGCGTGGGAAACACTGTGTCATGAATTTTGACCTGCATGGGTTCTGGTTCTAGTTTCCTTTGAGTCTCCTCCACTAAACCTCTTAGATGTTTCACCTGCTCAATCTCGTCTACTGGGTTTGGATACGACCCAATCTTCTTTTTACGATTTTTCCCTTTTTGCCCCTGCGGTTTATCTTGGGGGTCTTGGATTGGATTTGGAAACACTTGTGGTGTTTTCAGAGGCTCTTTATGGTTTTCTCTCATTCGGTTTTCATTTGGTTCCATGTTACGGTTTTCTTTGTCGGTCTTTCCCTTTGTGGTATTGGTTCTAGTCTCCATTGTCTCGACTGAATCTGAATCATCCTCGAGGTCATTCATATACACGGGGTCATCTCCTGTTCCTATGTTTGTTTTGGAACTTGGCTTTGAATTTTCTGTATTCTGCGACTTCTTCCTTCGTGTCTTCTTTTTCTTTTCTTGGATAACTGACGCGGTATCTCTCTCTTCGAGGATATGTCCTGGCCCTTGAAGCATGGACCGTGTAATCGCATAAGCGGGTGCGACGGGTGGTATTGGTGATGTCACACTAGCAATTTCGACCAAATTCAGGGGTGTGATTTTAGGCGCATTTGGGTTATAGAGGCATTGGGCAATCAAGTGATCTATGCCACAACGATTACATGTGAGTATTGGCATTGCAGACGTGCTCCCTTGATTCATTTGCATCTGTGCAGCATTCTTTTGCAGCCTAATAGGGCACTCCGCTACTCGATGTGGTCCACCACACTCGTAGCATTGAAGAGGTGGCCTCCTAGCCTGGGTGTTGATATTTTGACCTCTGGATGCGAGAGCAGCAGCTTGATAAACCGGCTTGACTTGTCCCCAACAATCTTCCATGTAGTAAATAGGACACTCTTCCAATGTATCAAGTCCGTAGGCAATACTAGTGTCTATTTCCTCCTCACAGCCATCTGGATAAGCATTTGATGGCTCGCAACCCACTTGGTTCATAGGGGCGACTCTTGGATGCGGGGGCTGCGGTCCTAGCACAGGAGGTGGTAGCGGTGTAGCTTGTACAACATTTTGAGATCTAGGGACCATGTGTTGCGGTAGTTGCTCAACAGGTGGAGCAGGCATCAATACAGGAGCTCGAGGCGCATCCGTCCAGGCTACAGGTGGTCTATTTGCCATCATACGTTTGATCATTAAACAATCCTTAGCTTGGTGACCATACCTACCACATGCGTTGCAAGTTCCATTAAATTTTACTCTAAACATAGGGCACTCACTAGTGCTATGTGGACCTAAGCAAATGGAACACCATTGTTGCTCCCTTCTTGGATACATGTGACTATTTTGAGGGGGTCGATTATCCTTAAGAGACTCTTGGATTGCCTTGGTGAGGTCTGTCAAGAATGTCTCAAATACCTTTGGCTCATTGGCAATGGGCTTTGCAGTCATGGGTTCATACTCAATGGCTTGTGAGCTAGTGGATCTCGTGTCAGTAGACACCCTCATGCCTGCTATCATCAAGTTGTCCTCTAGTTGGATTGCATTGGCAGTGACATCTTTCCAGGTTGTGATACCTCTAATCACTAGTCCATTATAGATTCCTTCATTCCTCAACCCTCGAATGAATCGATCAAGCAGTTGGTTATTGTTGAAGCGCTCATTTACAGGGCAGCGAGAGTTTAAGTGCTTTAGACGACTAATGAAGTCCCTTACTGACTCTCCTTCCTTACGTTCGGCCTTCTGTAGCTGAGATGCTACACCCCAAAGCACACCTTCTCGTATGTACTCCTTTAGAAACAACCTTCGAAGGGTAGGGTAGATTGTTTTCTCGTCCACCCTTAGGGTCCTATACCAATCTCCAGCCTTCCCACTTAATGTCAAGCTTAAGGCATTGCACTTATGTAGTTTGTTGCGTTCCCCTAAGGAATCACATACTTGTTCAAACACTTCAATGTGTTTTCTAGCATCTTCGTCCCCATTGAATTTTTGCGTGAGTTTGGCAATTTGTACTGCCTTACTTCTAGGCTCTCTATCAGATGCGTGACACATATTTT
Source organism: Adiantum capillus-veneris (assembly GCF_014529385.1). Classification (NCBI taxonomy): domain Eukaryota; kingdom Viridiplantae; phylum Streptophyta; class Polypodiopsida; order Polypodiales; family Pteridaceae; genus Adiantum; species Adiantum capillus-veneris. The sequence continues at coordinate 116,087,711 of NC_140949.1, read as the reverse complement.
CCGCGATAGATCGACCTATGGTTTGAGCAAACGCTGCCAAGTCACCTATGTGAGGAGGCAGGGCCGGTGGAGGTACTCTTGGAATCATATGTGGGAGAGGAACGGGTACCGGTCTTGGCATATGTATAGATGATGCAGGATATGGAACATAACCGGGCATAGGTCCACTCGGATAAGAGCTAGGGAGCGGCACTCGAGGAGCATAAGCAAGTGGTACAATTGGAGGTGTGGGGGCCATGTGTGCATAAGGGGCTAGAGGCACATATGGTCGAGGCCCCATATTAGGTACTACGACACTAGGTAGTGGCACTGCGCTAACCGTAGATGTCATCGGTACATTCTCTGTCAGGCTTATCCCTGGAGTGAGCACTGTGTTTTCATTGATAGAGGGTTGAGCCAAGTTAGGGAAGCTAAAGTTTTCGCTCGGAGGCTCAGATTGCATAGAGACACCAGGTGAAATGACGTAAGATGGGTCCATGGGACTCATTAGAGGAGTCTCCATTTGTGATAGAGTAGGCTGTTGAGCCTTGCTCGTATCCAGAAATCTCATGGGGCCAGTTGAGAGTATATTTACCCCTCCGTTTTGCCTTTCTGATTGAATAATGCCATGGATAACATTACATATCATTTTCTGTTGATCTTCGATGCTCGTGGCACTAGAGGTGGATTGTACAATCTCTATCCATCCTACATGGTAGGCGTGGCCAGAGTGTAGATCCGTCAACACCTCAGTGTGGAGGTCGTATGTCCAATGATCATTAATGAACAATCCTTCTAGAGTCGACGTGTTAACGGTTTCTTGTGAGGTAGAAGCAATGTGGCTCCCCGTGGTTTTACTTGTCACCAACGGTACTCTAGAGGGAACTTCTGAAGGAGGCAGCTCAACAGGGCCTTCTTGGTAAGAAGTTGGTAGGATATCCACATGGACACTCTTTGGGGGTGTGGGGTCCACGTGCGATGTGAAAGGAGATTCCACTTCCCCACCCCCTTCGTGTGCTTCATTTGCATCAGGTTCCGAGCGAGTAGCTCTACCTAATGTTTCCATGAAACGGCTAAACATACTAGTACTAGGCTGTGGAGCTTCGGGAGGTGCATGGCCTTCTCTCTCAGTGTTTTGGGTAGGGTATGCTTCCATGATTTCTGAGTCGGAGGAGGAATAACTAGCGGCTATTTTAGGGTCTTGGGTGGTGCTACCTTGTGTCCCCGCTGAGGGTCTAGAGCTTATCGTGGATGGGTAATGGGTGTTCGTATGAACAGAGGCACCCTCAATATGCTCGTGTTCTAGCACCCGCCCAGAGCGTAAGTGCATGTGCTTTTGATACCCTAAGGTGTCAAAAAGCTGCTCTAGGAGGCCTTGTGACTAGTTTTTAACGTGTTTTTTGTTTGTTTTTTTGCTAGATTTTTTAGAGCGTGTCGTGGAATGGGCCGTGTGATAGCTCGAAATGAGCGTATCGGTCAGAGGGTCGTGCCGTGCTTTACAGCCCTCCGTTTGGTCACTCTATGCCCTCGGAATCCCTAAAACTGTCAATTTCCAGTAGGGAACTAGGCCCAAACTAGAAAGTCTAAGGGTGCAAGTGGGAAGAGAAAGGAGGAGAGTGGAGGACTTGTCCCACATGCTCTCATTCTCTCTTGAGGGAGTAGGGTATATATATAAGAGTGAGTCTAGTATATATCATAAGACTGAGGACTGAGGCCTGGGCCTGGGCTTGGGCTTGGGCTTGGGCTTGGGAAAATGATCCCGATCTACCTTTTATACAAACCAACCCGTTCGTTTTAAGAGTCTGATTTTCGTTTTTTTTAAAATTTTTAATGCAGAAAATACAGAAAATGATCCCGATCCCGATCTACCTTTTATACAAACCAGCCCGTCCGTTTTAAGAGTCACGTTTTTTATTTTCGAAAAATTTCGCCGCCCGCTCGCTCGCTTTTTTGATTTTCGTTTTTTTTTAAAATTTTATTTTATTTTTTTTAATGCAGAAAATACAGAAATTGAAAACGCAGATATGAAGAAATTGCAGAAAACGCAGATATGCAGAAATTTTAGAAAACGCAGAAATTGAAAAAACGCAGAAATGCAGAAAATGCAGAAATTGCAGAAAATTAAAAAAACGCAGAAATGCAGAAAATTGCAGAAATTGAAAACGCCGAACTTGAAAATGCAGAAATTGCAGAAATTGAAAAAACGCAGACAATAGCAGAAATTGATACTTGACAGCAAATGTAGAAAACGCAAAAAACAGAAATCTCCACACACTCCTTCCCTGCCTTTCCTATGATAGAAATTGCACCAGAAGAAAGCGTAAAGTGCTAACCGAGCTTAGTGTAGGGCATATCCCCGGCAACGGCGCCAAAAATGTGCGCTCCTTGCCGCATTGTCGAAGCAAGGGACTTGCCAATACACCGTGTGCGAGCCACAAACGGCTCCAAGCACACAACAAGCCTAAACTAGCAAGCTCAAGAAAACAAAGGGTGTGTCACTCACCGCTCTACGCTCGCCTTCATGGTGGATTCCTCGCCGCGATGAAGAAGAAGCTGCAGTCGTGCCACGCTCAACCGCTTCGCCGCCGTCGTGCCTTCGTAATGCTCGATCGCACACACACTCTCCCTCTCTCTCTCTCTCTCTCACACACACACACAAGGAGGTGAAGAAGAAGAAGATGGAGATGGAGCAAGAGCACTCTTCAATTGCACAAATGAGAGAATGAGTAAAAATTAGGTTTAGTTGGCTTTTATAGGAGCTCACCCCATTCACACTTGGGCGCCCATGCTTAACCAACTAATCCCTTGAATGTCCAAGTTAAAGTGCGCCTCTCATCGACGATCACTCTACCTTTCCCTATTGGACCGACAAGCCCGGTACCTGACTCTACCAAATACATAATACGCGTCCATCGTAGGTGATGGGGTGCCCGTGAGCTGTGAGGGTTAACAGTATCCACAACTACATGAAACTGATCAGGATAAACTTTTCCATCAGTAGTTATTGGTAAATTGACATATCCCAAGCTGTTCTTTGTTCTTTGGTTGGCCACTTTGAACCCAATAGTATTTGGAGTTAGAGGTTCCCTTGTCAATTTTGAAAAGGTGGAGTAGTTGATGAAATTTTCTCGTGCCCTACTGTCCACTATTGCTCGCTCGATGGAACCATCTTGAAGTTCAAGCAAAATTCGTAGATCTATGCCACCTAACCATGTAGACTCCGTTTGTATTGATTCTATTGGAGGGGATTGATACAATTGTTCTATTGGCAATTTATTTAAAGGTTTGCTTGTTCCTTTCACTTTAATATTCTGATCTTGTCCTCATCTTTAGCGTGCTCCTGAATAGCATGGGCTCGATTTCTCCACTAGTCTGCTAAATTGAATTGTTTGGAGCTCTTCTAGTGTCAGTGGGAGAAGATATTTCTTTAACCTGCAGTAACTTATCCAATTAGGCATCTCCTCACCTGCCAATGTTGCAAGATTTATGCTGCCACTTTGTGATATATAATGTATTACAAAAGGCCCCATCCCTCGCCTTTTGAGTTTTTTGGAGTGTTGCTTTAGGGTAATATACTAGAAGGTAATCCTCTTTTTGGAACTCCTTGCTAATCACATGTTAATCATGAAAATCTTTCATTTGTCATTTTTGAGCATATATTCCTACTATCACCCTCATTTTGGTTGCATCTAGCTGCTCTAATATGTCTAGTCTTTCAGATAGCTCACGTCCCCGTCCATCCTAACTGTCTTGCAACTCTAAGCGTGTTAATTAAAAATTCCATGGTTAGAATTGCATTTATTCTGAACACAAGGTTAATTGGAGTGGTTCTTATGGAAGTTTTAAATGCTACCCTATAAGCCCATAATGTTGATTGTAGCTTCTGGTCCCAATCAGTTCTTGAATCACTCACTATTCTGATGAGCACCGTGCATAAGATTTTATTGGTACTCTCGGCTTTTTTGTTAGCTTGGGGGTGATAGGGTGTTGATTTCAAGATTTCAATGACATTTTTTACAAAGTGTGTTCCTCAATTTCAATGGGTAGATCGTATCTGGTAAAGATATGTTCAAAGAGGAACTATGTCGTAGTCCAGGTATCATTTTTCTGGGTTGCTTTTCCTTCCACCCATTTGGACAAATAATATGTGGCTACTATGATGTATTGTGCGTGTGTACGGTATGCATGAGGTATGGTAGGACCTATAAAATCTATGACTTACTTGGCAAAGGCTCGTACTCCCATCATCGGCCGTAATGGCATTTCATCTCTGTGCAAAGGCTATTTTTTGCGTTGATATTCATCACACTGTTTGACATATGCCTTTGCATCTTTGAACGGTGTTGGCCACCATATTCTTACATGAAGTACTAGCTTTGCAATTTTATCAGCAGAAAAATATTCCTCTGGCTGGCCCGAGTGTGCTTGTTCTAGGATGGAGAAATATTCGCTCTTAGTAGCACACAATACACAATCTTAATTGATTTTCCTTTCCTCGTGTGTATAGTTGGTTTGCAATCATCAAAATGTGATTTGCTTCTCCCTCTAGAGTTCTCATTCGTGCCTTACCCCATCCCTCTGGGAAGGTCTTGGTTTTTAAGTACTCGATTATGTAAGTACTCCATTTGGACACTTGCATTACTCAAAATAGGGTGGCATGTTCCTCTGGTGGTCGTTATTTATAGGTTTCACATGATTTTACGTAATTATGGACACTGTTCTCCATGTTTTGCCAGTAGACCCCAAGTCTCCTTAGTCTTCAGTATGTTTGTGTTTTTCCATCATGAAACCACGTGTGTTGTATATGAGCCAATTTGAGGTAGTATTCGTTCTCGTCCGGTTCTACACATAGTTTCAAAATCCCACCCTTACCTTTCTTGTAAATTTGTCCAGCCAAAAATTGGAGATTTCTTGTTTGATGAATGGTTGATGGTTGTCTTTCTACCTGTAATGATCCTATTGTGAGTAAAGGGATGACCTCTTCACTTCACATTGGAACCGTTTCAATGTTAAATAAATAAAAATTTGGAAGATCATCGTCAACACCGTCAGGTGATTCTCCATGGAACAACCTCAAAAGATCATCTACTTGCTTGTGCATAGTCCCCTTTTTTACGACTACGGTGAAATCAAACTCAAGCAATATGATAAACCAGTGAACAATCCTTCAAGTGTTGCAAGGTTTGTTTACCAAATATAGCAGTACTTGCTGATCTACAAAGAAAACAAACTTGTTTGCAAGAAGGTAATGTCTAAATTTTTTGACAACATATATCATTCGTAGACCTTCTCTACATTGTTTAGATGCTACTAGAGTAGCAAATGGAAAATTCCATTTTTTCCTCTCTTGGTTAGGCCAATATGCACCCTATGGAATATGCTGATGTATCTACATGAAGATGGAAGATCTTGTTCCAATCAAGGGCTTGCAAAATTGGAGTAGAAATTAATCCCTGCTTCAATTTGTGAAAAGCCTTCTCACATTCCTCCGTCCACTCAAATTTAGCAATGAGGGCATACAAAGGCTTGGCTATTACAACATACATGTATATGAAGCACCTATAATACCCACAATGTCCCATAAATGCCTGCACTTCTTTTATTTTTCATTGGTCTCAATAGTATAGCAATTATTTTTATCTTATCTTGATCAATGGAAATCTCGTTTTTGGACATAATGTGGCCCAAGATTTTACCTTGTCTTACCATGAAGACACTTTTTTCAGGGTTTAAGTAAATACGATAAGTTCTGCACTTTTCAAAGATTTTCTCTAGGTGTGTTATGTGCTCACTCCTAAACTGAGAATGCACGCATACATCATCCATATATATCTCTAAAAATTGCCTGAGATATTCCTTGAATACATGACTCATTAGTCTTTGAAAAGTGGCAGAGGCATTGGTCAAGCCAAAAGGCATTACCCTGTATGCAAATATGTCCCACTCTATTGCAAAAGATGTCTTATGTTGAACTTCTTGTTTTATGGTCATCTAGTTGTAGCCTGAGAACCCATCTAAAAAACTATAAGCCTCCTTCCCTGCAACTCTCTCAATAACGTGATCTATTATTGGTAGTGGATAATTGTCGCTGATGGTAGTAGCATTTACCTGTTTGAGGTCACACAGATCCGTAATTTCCCATTCTTTTTGGGCACTACCACAATTGGGGACACCCAATCGGTGTATTCAATCTCATAGATAAAATCCTCATTCTTTAGTTTGTCTATCTCCTCTTTAATATTTTTGGCAAAAGTCTCATTGTACGTATAAGGGCGTTGTCTGTGCGGTCTGGCATTAATTTTAAGGGGTATCGTGTGTTGATAGATCTCTGAATCTATTCCCTTTAGGTCTTTGTATGACCAAGCAAACGCATATTTATATCGTCTGAGTGTTGCTATCATTAGCTGCTCTTCTTCTTTCGTGAGGTCCGTGGCAATGTATGGCGGTTTAGGTTCCACACCTGGTTCCGCTAGGTTTATACATTTGGCTTTTTCAGGCCCATCATATGAGTTCCAGGCTCATTTGGGTCTTGTTTGGGCTTCTGTGTACTACAATTTTTCTGTCTTGAATAGTATACCTTTTGTAGTGGGAAGGTGCATCAAACTTATTATTGTCTGATTCATCCTCAGTTTCCAACTCCGTTGTCTAAACTTCTTTCAAAGTTTGTTTTAATTCATTGTATTTGTGTTTGCACTCAGTTTTTGATAATTTCATTGACTTCTCAGAGATACTTTTTGCTTGTGATTTTTGTTTATTCTTCTTTTTCAAGGTTTTTTTTGTTGAGTTGGGTTTCATGAACCTCTTCAATATCTCATCTTTAAGGCAATCAGTTGCTTTGACCAGCCTCAAATATTACTTTTTGTTGTTTAAAAGAGGTACACATTTTTTTTCTGTATTATTTTGTTTGTTCATGCATCTATTCAAATATCTGCGTTTTCCTTGAGGTTTTTGGTTTGGAAAATCATAGTAGACCACTTGTGGATCCCTCTATTTGATGTCCTTGTCTGAGCTACTGGAAAGCTCATCATTTGCATTATCTTCTAAAGGCTTGCAAGTGGAGTCTTGGAATGTTTCTTCATCAGTTTGATCAAGGTCCCTTACGGAGATCTCATCCACTATGCATCGGCAATTTGTAACTCCCTCCATGTTAGGGACTTCCAGTCCTAATTTTGGACTTCAGATGACACTCATCATCTGGAATGGAATGATATCATATCCTTCCTCATCATACAATTTAGTCAGTGTCACCTCATTCACACACACATCAAGAGTGGCCATTATTTTTTGCCATCCAAAAGGTTCAAACATCTCTTTCAAAAAAGGTTATGGTATATACACCTCATCTTGTACTGATCTATCGTGAATACAATCCTCTTTTTTCAAACTGCCACTCTCAAAAGCTTCACACATCCAAATGTGAGCTCTATTTTGCAGCCAAGCGGGTATTTCTCCTTCTTGGTGAATTGTGGAGTTTAATTATTCTCCTAGGGTTCGTTCCACATCTCTATAACGTCTCTCCCTAACGTCTCTGAACCAAAATCTCTACCTAAAACACCTGGTGTAGAAACATGTAGGATGTCTGGCCTGTTGGAATTAGGGTTGCAGAGAAACACACACAACTTGGAGAAGACGAAGGAAGCTCAAGGCACACAATAGAGAGTGTGTTACTTAGTGTGCAATGGAAACTTAGATAGCCCTAGAGTGATGGGCGTATATACAATGCTCGGGGGAAAAAACCTCCTAAAGAGGGAAAAAATGCCCCGGCGGTCTTAGTGTGTTCACACACATCACTACCACATGTATATGGTAACAAATCCCCCCTGGAGTGATGCGGTGAACGAGAGTTGGCACATGAGTAAAGGGAAGTGCCATGCCCTGAGGACATGATCAGTCCACAAAGGGGAGTAAGCCCAAAGCTTTGCGGAAAGCTTCAAGCTTCTCACGAGACAATGCCTTTGTGAAAAGATCTGCAAGGTTGTCCTGTGTTGGCACATAGGCCAAGCTGATCTCTCCTGCTGAGAGCCTCTCCCTGACATAGTGGTAATGCACCTCAATGTGCTTTGTGCGAGCATGAAAAACTGGGTTCCTCGCAACTGCCAATGCGCTCTGACTGTCAGTGTAGATAGTGTTGGCAGTGTCCTGTCCAACACCCAAATCAGCCATAAGGCGTTTGAGCCATACACACTCAACCGTAGCTGTGAAGACTGCCCTGTACTCAGCCTCACAACTCGAAGTGGCCACAGTAGGTTGCTTCTTGCTCAACCATGATATACATGAACTGCCAAGCATGAAACAAAAACCACTTGTGGACACTCGCGTGTCAAAACAACCAGCCCAATCTGAGTCCGAAAAAGCATGTAAGTCTGGCGGCAATGATCCCCCCTTGGGATAAAACAAGCCAAGATGTAAAGTGCCACTAAGGTAGCGGAAAATCCTCTTGACAGCCTGCCAATGCTTAGACCCTGGGCTATGCATAAATCTGCTGACCTGTGAGACTGCAAACTGAATATCTGGCCTCGTGTTGCATACATAAATGAGGCAGCCAACAACAGTTTGGTAAAGAGTGACATCAACAGGATCACCAGCATCATGTAGACTCAACTTCAAACCTGTCTCCATGGGAGTGGCAATAGGTTTGCAATCCTCAAGTCCAAACTTACATAACAATGTCTCTATGTAACTTTTCTGACACAAGGCAATACCACCATCACACTGCTTAAACTGTATACCCAAATAATGATTCAACAGCCCCAAATCTTTCATCTTGAAAGTAGCATTCAAATCAACCTTAAATTCAGCAATATGTCTCTCATTTGGTCCAGTGATAAGAAAATCATCAACATAAAGAACCACGATGAGAAATACATCACCCTCACGCTTTACGTACAATGTGCTTTCTGTTGGACTGTTACGAAAGCCTTGTTTGACCAAATGAGTGTCAGCTTTCTCATACCAAGCACGAGGAGATTGCTTCAACCCATACAAAGCCTTGTTACATTTGCACACTTTGTCCTCTTGTCCTTTTATGACAAAACCGTGAGGCTACGTTACATAAACTTCCTCAAATATGTCACCATTCAAGAAAGTAGTAACAATGTCTGATTGATGTACATCCCAACCAAAATGAGCTTCCAATGCACATAGAAAATGCACAGTAGTCATACAACAAGTAGGAGAAAAAGTCTCTTCATAATCTATGCCTTTTTGTTGTGCATAACCCTTTGCAACAAGTCGAGCCTTATGGAGATCAATCTCACCATCCGGCTTGCGTTTCAACTTGTAAACCCACTTCGTACCAATGGCCTTTTTGCCAGGAGGCAAATCACATAAAGTCCATGTGTCATTTTCTATAAGTGCATCATATTCTGATTGCATAGCAGCCATCCAATTTTCTGAATTCTGTGCTTCATCAAAAGTCAGAGGCTCCTCAACATCATGTAAGCTAGACACAGCCAAAGCATAACAATCTGATGCATAAGATGCATGGCGAGAGCCTAAACGAGTACGACTAGACAAAGGTGCATGCAATTTACTGTCACGCAAAGTGTGCACCAACCATTTTGGCATACCTCTAGCCTGCTCATTTTCAGCCCTTTCCTCATCAAGTACATCATGTACATCTGCATCAGTAATAGGCTGATCTAAAACATTTTCAGAAACCCCCATAGGCTGTACATTTGCCTCATAGGAACTTACATTCGTATTTCCACCACTAAAAAGAGGCAACAAAGTGTCATAAATGTCCTGTGAGCTTACATTATTGTCTCTAGTACATGACAGCAAGGGCTGAACTTCCACAAACACTACATCCCGAGAAACCAGAATACGTTTTGTTTGCGGATGATACAACCTGTAACCTTTGCTTTCAACACTATAACAAAAAAAAAAAACATTTGACAGCCTTATCATCCAATTTTCTGCACTGCACTTGTGGCACCAAAGCATATGCGAAACAGCCAAAAACACGCATGTGCTCAATAGAAGGCTTTCTATCATGCCATCCTTCATATGGAGTAATAGACTGCAAAGCTTTCGTAGGACACCTGTTTAGTACATAAGTGGCACACATGATGGCCTCAAGCCAAAAAGAATGCGGTAAAGCTTGACTTTTGACCATACATCGTGCCATTTCCGTCAGTGACCTGTTTTACCTCTCAGCAACACCATTTTGCTGAGGTGTATAAGGCACTGTACATTGGTGTTTTATCCCACGACTAGCCAGAAATGCATTAAATTCATGAGACATATACTCCCCCCCTCGATCGGAACGGAGGGTGCCCATAGTACATTTCGAGACATTTTCAGCCATATCCAGAAATTGTTTGAAGCACATAAAAACTTCGGACTTCGCTTTAAGCGGAAATACCCATGCATGCCTGGGTAATCATCAATGAAAGTCACTAAGTAAAGGTAATTGCCCAAGGACGGAGTTTGCATGGGCCCACAAACATCACTATGCACAAGCTGCAACCTGCATGTGGCCCGAACTGAACCATCCTTTGGAAATTTAGAATGCTGCATCTTACCCAAAATACAGCCTTCACAAACATGTTTGACAGGTGCTTCAAAAGGCGGCAAAGAAGCAACCATATCAGATTTCTGCAAACGCAGTAAACTGGCAAAATTCAGATGACCAAAATGTGCATGCCAAAGTTTTTCATCTGAAATAGCCCTTGAATCTGCAACAGCATTTGCAAAATTTTGTCCACACTTGTCATACAAAGTGAGCTTATACAGCCCACGGCACAAAAGCCCAGATGCAACAATTTCATCACCAAAAATGAGATCATGAACTGTACATCTGTCATCCACAAATTTGACTACAAGTCCAAGTCTAGCAAGTGCGGATACAGATAAGAGATTCTTCTTGATCCCAGGTACATAAAGTGCATCAACAAGTGTGAAAGAACTGTCATTAGTAGCAGTAAGCACAATCTTTCTAAATCCCTGAACTGGATAAGAGGCGTTGTTGGCACAAGTGACTGAATTCCCATGAGGGACAGACTCGAGAGAGGTAAACAATTCACGATGTGAGGTAATGTGCTTTGTAGCACCACTGTCGAAATACCACACATGTGAATCTACAGCAACTGACAAGCATGCATCATGGACAACAAGATTGTAAATGCACTCTGCGCTAAAAGCCCATTCTGCATCAACATCAGCAACACAGTCTCCTTGCACAGAAGACTCAACAATGACTACATTTGTAGTGGAACCAGCATTTGCAGTGGAACCACCCTCTTTCTTCATAGCCTCTTTGGCCTTCAACTTAGGACACGACTTGATCAAGTGATCATTGGCTTTACAATAATGGCAACGCATCTTCTTTTTGCCCTTATCACCAGAATTTCCAGACGAATTGCTGCCAGCAGAAGCATTAGGAACATAATTTTTGCCACTCGCAGCAGAACCATAAGAAGTGGCTGCATTACTGTTACCACCCTTTCTTTGAGAAGCAATAAAAGCCTGTTCAACTGCACGCTGTCTAGCCCTGTTTTTTATGGAAAGTGACTCTTGCAACAGTAATGTGCATAATGCATCAAACTTGACAACTTCTGGATTTCCTTGGGTCATAAGTCTCCAATTACTAGCAAAAGTCTGGTAAGAATCTGGTAAGGCATCAAGAACAGTCTGCACAAGGGAACTATCTGAAATCACTTCACCTGTAGAAATAAGTTGCTCATTGATATCCTTGACACTAGCAAGGAAAGTGTCCATATCATCTTCCTCATGCATAATCTTCGACTCCAGCTCTTTACGCAGCAAAGCAATTTTAGCCTCATTGCGGCTTGCATAAAGACCTGCTAGAATATCCCAAGCCTGTTTTGCAGATTTTATTGAACGGATGTGAGGAACAATGGTGCGCTTCACAGACAACGCAATCAATGCATGAGCCTGCGCATCCTTAACATCCCAACGAGCTTGTTCTGCCATAGGCAAAACAACTCTAACAGTTGCAATCCTTGCAGCAAGACCTGCAACATCCTCAACATCGCCTACATCCTCAGAACCAGGACGTACATCAATGCCCTGCACAATGTTCCAGACACCCTTTGACACAAGAACATGTTGCATCATATAAGCCCACATAGGGTAGTTGTCCCCATCCAACCTGTCCTCAACAGCAAACATCTTGAACACATCTGTGTTGTTGTTGTCAGCCATGGTAAATGCTGCACTTGATGTGAAAACTGTCCGAAATTAGGAGAAACGGAGCGGGAACAAGCTGTGCTATATAGCACAAACCGTAGAAGACTTTAAGGCACTTGTTATGCAGAAAATGGCACTGACAAAAATTCTGCACAAAATGACGAAATAGCCTGTGCAGTACTGTCTGCATGGAAACAGAGGCCGAAATGAGCCCAAATCAAAATTCTGAGCAGACCCAGCTCTTTGAGCTTCGCCAAAATATCTGTCGACCTGCAAACACTTGCCAAAGATCACTGAAATCGAAGAAAGTGAGCAAGCGTGTGCTGGAGCAGCTGGTGACTAAGCCCAGGAGGACGTGACCTTCTCTGATACCAATTGTTGGAATTAGGGTTGCAGAGAAACACACACAGCTTGGAGAAGACGAAGGAAGCTCAAGGCACACAATAGAGAGTGTGTTACTTAGTGTGCAATGGAAAGATAGATAGCCCTAGAGTGATGGGCGTATATACAATGCTCGGGGGAAAAAACCTCCTAAAGAGGGAAAAAATGCCCCGACAGTCCTAGAGTGTTCACACACATCACTACCACATGTATATGGTAGCATGGCTGAAATCTGCAGGTCTTCGTTTCCGAAATCTAAAGTTCCTAATGTGTAGTTCTACTCAATGTGAACACGTGGATATGCTGCAATGCAAAATCGAACAACGTATGCTCACCCAATCTCCCGATGAAGCTCATAGAAGGAGCTCACAAAACCGGACCGTACGCACGCAATGTAGGTATTGGCGTGTAGCTCTCGTCGGGGGCAACACGCTGCACTCCTCCGCACTCGATTCCGACCACTGAAGCACACGTAGCGTCAAGATGAAGCTCACACTCTCCCTCTTGTACACAGTACGCTCACTCACAGACTTCAAAACTTGTTTTAAAAATGACAAAAGTTTTTTCATTAAGGTCAAAAAGTGGTATATATACCTTACAATTCTCAAACCCTAACGTTCCAAAATCAATCATCTACTCAATCTAACTAGCAAAACTGGGATACAATCTGGAAACTTCTGTAAGTCCCAATATTTACAAGGTGAAAAATCAGGTTTTCCTCAATGAATGAATAATTACAAAAATAATAATCTTCCGAGTGGCTAGTTGCCGTGGGGTGTGTCCAGCTTCTAACACTCCCCCCCTCCTGCTGATGTCATCCCCGACATGGCCGCCGATCTGCTTTTTCATCGTATCGTTTCTCGCATCTTTAGCAGAGATTCGTATCTAGCATGCAGGTTCATCATTGTCGGGCCAAAAATGTCAGTGTTTATGGTGAAGAAGCCTGTATAGAACGCTTCTTCAAAAGCCTGGAGGTGATAGGATGGTAGAAACATTATTCTTTGATACAACGCATGTATCACCTCCTTGGAAGGCTGACCAGACAGATCATAAGCGCATCTGTATGTATCTTTGAAGAAAAATATGTTGTCGGTCACCTGGCCTGGCTTGAAAGTCTCGAACACTGCTAAGAGGGTTTTGCAGATTTTCCTCATCATAATGCATGTAAGGTTAGGTGAGCCAGTGAACAACTTTATGGCGCCCGTTAGGGTTTTCACCATGTATTGGACACTATTCTCTCACCTTCCTTCAAGCCCAGCAGCTTAGGGTAGTTCAGCCAAGTGGGTTGGCTCCTTTGCAATATTTCCTGCGCTTTCCACGTTCTAATCCTTGGTAGAGGACAAAAGCTGAGGTTGTCTCTGATATTTTTCGGTGCCTCTACCAAGTGGATTAGGTATTGTGGGTACTTTGTAAGCCAAGCCTTCCTCCACTTTGGCTGAGAATCAACAATGAGCTTGACCCCTTCTGGTTTTGAGGTATCTGCATTGTAAAGGGGTACGACTGGCTCTTCTCTGATCCGCTTGTTTATGGTAGCTGCCTCATATTTCAGCAATGGATATGGGAGAGAGGGTTGAAGCCACTCGCGCCTGAGGCTGCTAGCGCGTCGATCTTCTGAATAGTCATAGACTTGAAGACCCTCTTCTCCCACTCAAAGGCTTCCTTTGTGGTTTCTCTAAGCTCCGCCTCTATTACTTTACGCAATTTTTCTTCCTCTTCCTGTGTTAGATCCTGTGGCTCTTGAGAGGATCCTTCTAGGATTTCCTCTTGCATAGGCGTGTCCACAAGATTTGCCACATTTTCTAAGTCAATGCCCTCATTGGCTGCTGGCCCTGTGCTCTCTGGCTCTCCTGTTTGTTGTCCTTTCAACTCCTCAATTTGCCTGAGGATTTTTTGCTTTTCCGTTTCGGCTTCTTCGCCCATAATCACGAGGAGGTCATTTAGTTCGGCGTTTATTCTTTCCGCCTCCTCGAGCTTTCTCTTCATGCTTTCTACTTCCTCTTGCAGGGATTTTTGGCCTTCTTCCATTCTCGTTTGCATGACAATAGATCCTTCTGCCATCATCAATCTCTGCTTTTTCTCTAGAGTCGGCTCTTTCTGAAGTTCTTGCATTTGTTCTTCATAGAGTTGACTCTCAGTCGTAATTTGAGTCAAGCTAGTAGCTCTGACTCTAGCAGGTGATGCTCGCAGCCTCTGGATGGTCTTCTCTTTGACTTTGAGTTGGTCTTTGAGCTCTAGGACCTCATCCTGGCTTGCTTCTTGATCGATCTCCGCCCTTTCCTTGGAGTTTATCATGGCTTCAACTTCCTAAGATTCTTCTGCCAGCTGTAGTGTCAAGTTATCTCTTTCCTTCTCGGCATCTAGCAGTGATTTGCTGAGCTGCTGACACTCTTCTTCAACTGCTTGCATTCTTTTTGCGGCTGCTTGATTTGCTTCCTCCATTGCCTGGCAGTTTTGTAGTGCCCTTGCTAGGCTGGCCTGTAGCTCAGCTTCCCTCTCCTTTTGCCTTTGGCTTTGTCCTTGCAGAGCGTCTACTTCCATTTTAATCTTTACTTCAGTGGCCTTGAGAGCTGTCATCTCTTTCTCTGAAGCCATGGATTGCGCTCTCAACCCTTCGTCATCACCACGTCCCAGTCGTTGGAGGGTGGGTGCAGGTCCACTCTATCTATAGCAATTTCCTTCAGTTCCACTAGCGTGATGCCTTGCATCTCTTCTTTAGGCCCTGTCCTCGCCAAGTCGAATGCGACTGTGGTGGCTTCTTCCTTCATATATCCTGCCTAATGCATAATAAGAATCTTCTAATTCTTTTTTCTCACTTTGAGGCTTAGCCTCTTCTGAGCTATTGGTATAGTCCGTAAGAGATCAAATTTGCTTGAGCTCCCGAATCAAGCAATGCCGTCGATTCAACTTGATTGATGCCCACTTTGACCGCAATTATTGGTTCTACTGTGTCTTCATCCAACTTCGTTAGTCGGATGGCATTGATTCGCAATGGTGGTCCACTTTGTTGTTGTTGTCGCAGAAGTCTTCTTTTTGCAATGCGTTCTTTTGCTTCTGCTTGAGCTTCTTCTCGTACTCTTTGTTTTTCCTTCATTCGTTGTTTTCCTTGATGAATTTGCTGGAGCATCTCCTGTGTGAGTGGTAGATGATACTTCTTCAGTCGACATCCACTAATCCAGTTCGGCATTTCTTCACCTGCTAATGTAGCAAGCTTGATAGCTCCACTTTGTGATAGATCACTAATCACAAATGGTCCCATCCCTCGCTTTTTAATTTTCTTGGCATGTTGCTTCAAGGTATAAACAAGTACATAATCACCTGTTTTGAACTCTTTAGTGCGCACATGTTTGTCAAAAAATTCTTTTTGTCTTCTCTTTTTAGCATAGATTGAAGCTACATCTCATAAGCGGAGTTCATCTAGCTTTTCAATATCATCTATTCTTGAAGAGAGCTCATGCCCTGTCCATTCTAAGCGTTTTGCTACTCGTAGAGTTGGAATTAAAAACTCTATGGGTAGTATAGCATTTAGGCCAAACACCATGTTGTATGGTGTTGTTCCTATTGATGTTTTGTAAGCTACCCTGTATGCCCATAGTGTTGAGTGTAGCTGTTGATCCCAATCTGTTCTTGATTCTGACACTATTTTAGTGAGAACCATGCATAGTGTTTTATTTGTGGCCTCAGCTTGTCCATTGGCCTGTGGATGGTATCGTGCAGATTTCCTATGTATGACCATGAATTCCTCCAACAGATATTTGACTTCATTGAGAAAATGTGTCCCATGGTCATTGACAATTTCTATTGGTAACTCGAACGTACAAAAACATTCTCATACAAAAATTGTGCAGTGGTGCATGCATCAGCTTTTTGTGTTGCCTTGGCTTCGACCCATTTTGTGAGATAGTCCGTAGCCACAATGATATATTGGGTATGGGTGCGATGTGCATGGGGTGATATAGGTCCCACAAAATCAATTCCCCATTTTGCAAATGCTCTTGCCCCCATCATTGGCCGTAATGGCATCTCATCTCTTTTTATTGGCACCTTTGTGCGTTGACATGCGTCACAATGCTTTACAAACTCTTTAGCATCCATGTGCAATGTAGGCCACCAAATTCCAGCACGGTTAAGAAAATTTTTGTTGTCTTATCGCCCGAAAAATGGCCTCCACTTATTCCATTGTGTGCATGTTCTAGAATCAACAGGTATTCGCTTTCACTTGCACAAATTCTAAGTTGATTGTCCTTCTCTCGCTTATAGAGTTGGTTCCCAATTAACTGAAAGTCCCGAGCTTCCAGCTCTATAGATTTTTTCCGTGCTCTTGTGATGTTCTCAGGGAACGTCCTGGTGGTGAAGAAGTCAATGATATATTGACTCCATGCAGGTGCTATGTTTACCTGAAACAAAGTTGCGTGATCCACTGGTCGTTTGGCACTACATATAGTACAATTGGTAACATAAGAAAGTGCATCCGCATACATAGTTGGCCAATAAACCCCTAACTGTTTCAGTCTCTGGTGTGTTTTCACTGTTGAACAATGAGATACACAATCCTGAACATGTGCCTCTTCAAGGTAGCACTCGAATTCTTCCGGATTTATACATAATCGTAGGATTTGGTCTGATACAAAATGATATAGCCGTCCTGCTATCAACTGGAAGTTTTCTGTATGCCGAATTGTTTGTTGTTTAAATTTGTATTCCGTATTATCAAACCCACTTCCCAATGAAATAATGCTAACAATTTCCTGTGACCATTTGGGTACCGTCTCAATATTGAAAAGATAAGCATCTGGTATGTCATCATCTACTCCTTCAGGAGCTTCCCCGTTGTGTATCCTTGAAAGATGATCCGCTCGTAAATGGGTTTTACCCTTTTTGACCACCACTGTGAAGTCAAATTCTAGCAATATAATAAACCAGCGTACGATTCTCCCTGTATTGCATGGTTTATTTACTAGATACAAAAGAGCTTGATGATCTGTGAAGAACACAAATTTATTTGCGAGCAAATAATGCCGAAATTTCTTTACAACATAAATCATTCCTAACCCTTCCCGCTCGGTGGTTGTGTAGTTCTTTTCCACACTGTTTTACTGTCGGCTTGCATAGCAAACCGGAAAATCCATTGTTCCGTCTCCAGGTTGAGCCAGAATACTTCCAATGGAATATGCTGAAGCATCAATGTGTACATGGAATATCTTTTCCCAATCTGGTGCCTTCAGTACATGTGCTGATATAAGGTTTTCCTTCAGCTTTTGGAATGAAGTTTCACACTCCTCGGTCCAATCGAAATTGACTAGCAAACTATACAGAGGTTGTGCCGCGATAACCGCATACATGTATATGAATCTTCGATAATATCCGCAGTGTCCCATGAAGAATTGCACTTGTTTTGCATTAGTAGGCCTGGGTAGGTCGACAATGACTTTGAATTTGTCTAGGTCTATGGTTATGCCATTTCTTGAGACAATGTGTCCTAAGATGTGGCCCTGCTTAACCATGAATACACACTTTTTCGGGTTAAGACACATTTGATATGTCTTGCATTTTTCAAAGACCTTTTGCAAATGGTCGATATGTTCCTCTCGTAGAAGAGAGTGTACACAAAGGTCATCCATATAAATTTTTAAGAATATTCTTAGGTATTCCTTGAATGCGTGCGTCATTAACCTTTGGAAAGTGGCTGGGGCATTAGTTAAGACAAATGGCATAACTCGATACGCATAAATCCCCCATTCTGTGGAAAATGCTGCTTTGTGTTGATCCTCCCTTGCTATTTCTAGTTGGTTATATCCTGAAAACCCATCCAGAAAGGAATAAGCCCGTTTCTCGGCCACCCGCTCAAGTACATGTTCTGTGATTGGCAAGGGATAATTATCCCTTATGGTGGCTGCATTTACCTTTTTGAGGTTTACACACACTCACAGTTTTCCATTCTTTTTGGGAACTACCACAATGGGTGACACCCAATCTGTATGTTCAATCTCATAGATGAATTCTGCTTCCATCAATTTATCAATCCCCTCTTTGATTTGTTTAGCAAATGTGTCATTATATGTATAAGGACGTTGTTTGCTAGGTTTTGCATCCGCTTCCAAAGGAATTGTATGTTGGCATATTGATGGATCGACTCCTTTGAGGTCTTTATAGGACCAAGCAAATACATCTTTATACTTATTGAGAAGTTGTGTTAGCCGTTCTTCCTCTTCAGGCTCTAAATCGTTGGCTATATAGACCGGCTGAGGCTTTTCACTTGGTTCTGCAAGGTCTATCTTTTTTGCATTTTCAGGCCCATCGTAAGATTCTTGGTTGGTTCTTTCCCTGAGTGGTGGTGTCATGATGATTTTTATGTCCTGGATAGTAAATTTCCGATAGTGTGATGGTACATTCATGTTTTCCTTTTCTGACTCCCCTTTACCATCACTATCTTCTTCAGTAGTCCATATTTCACGTAAAGACCGTTTCAGTTCTTGGTATTTCTGTTTACGCTCCAGTTTGGTCCACTCTTGGTCTTTTGTTGTTTCTTTTTTTGATTTTTTTGATTTTTGTGATTTTGTTTCGGTTTTAGCTTTTCGTACCTGTTTTATTTCTCTAGAGTTCTTTCTTTTCGATCTTTTGAGAATCCTCCTAATATTTGATCTTTCACACAATCCTCTGCTTTCACAAGCATCAAATAGTGGGTTTTACCTCTTTGCTTAATTCGTTTACGTATGGTTATTTGCTGCAAAAGTAAGAGACTATACCCTCACTCTCATGCTTGTAGATTCCCAAGTTCTCGTTATAAGTTGGAACCCTGGTTGTTTTCTTATCATACATAAAAATAGCTCCGGGCTGATCAATGTTTGGTGGCGGCTCCTGAGCTTCTAAAACCATTTTCCCTTTCGCCACGTTATCTCCATATCTGTTGTAATCTTCAGGGTTACTAACTATGAGATAGTGGTTCCCCTTTTCGTCTCGGAATCTATCTCCATCATCATATACTCGGATTATCTCCAATCTCTGAGTTGGTCTCTCTTCGATACAAATGCACTTGCGTCCTCGATAGTCAGAATAGACTAGGGCTCCCCTCGAGTTTGTTCCCTCTAAGAAGATCACAATGAGCTTGGAATCATTCAAAGGATTTTGGGAGGTGCTTCCTCCTCGCATAGGTCCATCAAAGATGAAACCTCATGGCTGTTGACTACCCATCATGAAGAAATATTTGTCTGACGAAGTGTCAGTATCACTACCTTCCTCAATAATCGGTGCTAGCGGATCTAGCCTTGCCTGAGTTACACTCTCTTCGGTGGACACTAAGCTACCTTGGTCACCTGCTACCTTTTGGTCTCCAACAATGTATCTTCCCGATCTTAAATTCATCAAACTTATCAATGCAATTTATCACAAATCCAACCACTCACCTAGCAAAGGATCAGCTTCTGCACAACTTCTTGCTTTGTAGCTAAATATACCTGTACACAAGCGTTTTAATTTCGACAATCGAGTCAAAGCATTTATCTGCTAGAGGCTATTTTAGTAATGATTGGTATAACTGGAGAGTTAATCTCAACCACTACTATATTTTATACACTGCTGATGTTCTAGATTAGGTCTGCTAATCTGTAACTGTACTTCCCTCGGATGTTGGTCAATTTACGCGAAAAAGTCTGAATTCAGTCTTTGCTTCGTCAAATGGGCAAACAAGGTCCAAATTCACTTCTGAAAGAAGTTCTGGAACCCTTAAGCCAAATGCAATCTCACTGTCTATGACCAGTCAAATTTTCTTTGCAGTATGCCCCAATAGACATCCTACGCGTAGGATGTCTCCTTCTGTGTTTTGCCTGGATTTTTGCACTGTGATTTCCCCTTGTTGTACTGAGCCTACAACTGCTGTTACTTTTTGATTTGGACACCTATTAGCTGGTCAATGAGTCAAAATTCTGTTCCGATAGCCTGTTGCTGATATTGATCAGTCTAATCAGCTCCAATTGGAGTTGATTAGTCTAATCAACTCCAATTTGGACCAAAATTGACTAGGAGGCTTGTCTTAGGCTATCATTAGGAAAAATATGGACTCTCGTAGGGCCCTTTTGATTAGGGAATGGTTAGTGGAGGACCAATGAGAGGCCTCTTTGGATATCACCTATAGCCTAAGGAGAGATAGGGGGGTAGCCTATTTGTCCCCCTCTTCAATGCTTGATTCCTAGAGAGAAAGGGGAGGTGGACTAGGGGGGGGGAGAGGTCTCATAAAGCCTAGAGAGGGACCCTTGACAAAAAGGGACCCCAAAAAAAATTTGCGCAGGTCAAAAAACCCTAAAAATTTAAAATTTTTGAAAAGTCTAAAAAATGACTGTTTTCCCCAAAATTGCCCAAAACATAACGAAACATCAAAAAGTCACTTTTTCTCTCCAAATTTCCTCTCTCCCACAATCTTCTCGCACTTGTAACATTTAATGGCCTAATAACTTATGTGTAGCGAAAATTAGCATGAACATAGTGGGCATTTCATTAGAATAGATTCCTAATGAGAATTACAAGAGTGCTTGGGTGGAGAGAGCAACAAAAAGCATAACACCTAGTTAGATAGCATCGACAATACTTTCAAAAGAGAGAGCAATTAAGCTATTGACAACAGTTGAGGACCGGATTTTCATGGAGCCGGTCCCCCCTCCAAAAGTCTTTGTATTATGGTTTCTCCCATCAAGAGAGACATTGTACAATACAATTCTTTGTTTTCCTTCAAGACTAGCTAGTGCAATGAAGATGGAAACTTCATGCACTAAGCAAAACACTTAACAAACACAACTTGAATTATCCCCGTTCTCAGACCCAAGACCTCACACACCTTCGAAGATGGTGAGAGCTAGCAGGGTATGAGAGTAGATTGAGAGGAAGAAGGAGTATCTTACGAGAAAGATGTACATCTCCTCACATAATCACTCATATGTAGCTTAGTAATTAGCTTGGTAGAGGAGATGAGCATGCATTGAAGCTTGACTCTTGGTTGGATTTGCATCCACATGCCAAGAGAGTGTTGATGTAGGCTTCTATCTCACAAGCTTGGAATAGGTGATGAGTTCTCCATTAAAGCTTGGGAATAGATAGTCTTCTCTTTCTTCACACATGAGCTTGTGTGATTGTGTGTGTGATAATGACTTGCAAAAATCAGCCCCCTCTCTCTCTTGGGCGAGCCCTCTTGCTAAATGCTCTTCCTGAAGCCTCATTGGCCCTCCCCAAGTCAAGCCAATTACAATTAAGCAGCATAAGTGATAGCCTTCTGACATGTGTCCCCCTTTCCCCTTTTGTGAGAGCTTTAGGTAATTAAATAATTAAACTAAACTCTCATTGGACCCCTTTGCCTCCTGGCCAATAGGAATCAGGCAAGACATGGGGCTCCTGAATGCTCATTGGACCCCTTGGGAGACTGCCCAATAGTCTTCTAGAAGACTTAATTCTCATCGGTTTCTTTTATTAAATGTTTTTAAATTAATTAAACTAGATTTACTCTAGCTTAATTTTCATTGGTCCACTTCAAGGGTCATCCAATAGAAATTGGGCACACCTTGTGGGCATCTGGCCTAGGGAGCTGACATGTGTCCCTCATTCCCTTTGTGTAAAGGGAGCCTGTGTGTGTGTGTGTGTGGCTTTCTCTCTCATCCCCTACCTTTAGGGCTCGCCCCCTCCCATGTAGGGATGTGCAAAGACTTTTAGGGCACACACAAAGCATCCAATTTTCCCTAGGGTTGACGTTTGGACACAACCTTTGAATTTTGGAACCTTAGCATTTTGGAAGTCTTAATGGGCTGAACCTTAGGGTGTTTTTAGCCCATTGTTGCACATGGCTCTTTTGCAGATGGCCCCCCCTTTGGATCCCTATTTTCCCTCCTTTGGATCCCTAATGTGGCCGGTCTGCTAGCTTAACCAATATTCTAGCTTTTTCTCCCCTGGCCTTCCCCACATTAAATGATCAGTTTAATATGAGAAAATCATTTAGGAGAATTAGATATTGATTATTATGACATTACCTCTCTCTTGAAATCATAGTCGTCCTCGACTATGGTGTAGAGAAGATAAATCATGTTCATGAGTCCTTTTCTTAGCGGGTAGAGGATCCCTATGTTACCCTACGACATCATTCCACAATGGATGACTAGTCCATTTGGCGCTTGAGAGCCTGAGGTTGCCGCAAGCATGTCTGCACATTAGTCCTATTAGTCTTCCATAGTAGAGTGACAAGCTCTACTTGGTGTTTGGGAGACGTCGTCACCGCAAACTTGATCTAAGCATGCATACTACTTCATTTTTGTGCACAAATAAAGAAAAAGAGAGTCTTATAAGACAAAAATTTTGTTCATTTTTAACATTTTGTACATTTGCTTACTCTTGGGAAGCATTGTAAGCATTGACAAGGTTTAGGTTATCCTTTAATTGTATGCCTTGCATCCATCTAGCATCTTCAAAAGGATAATTCTTAAACTTAATAAGATATCGTCGGATAGTCTTACCGCCTCTTAGTACCTTGTCTTCATGTCGGAGAATGGACTCGGGCTGCAACACCTCTTCTTGGTCCTCGATCTCCGGTGGGTCTTCAATAGTTGGTTCTTGAGGTGGCTCTCCTTTGTAAGGCTTTAATAGGCTCACATGAAAAGCATTGTGTATGAGCCAATGATTGGGCAACTTGAGTTGATAGGCCATCTCATTGATTGGCCTAAGAATCTGAAAGGGACCATAGTACCTTTTTGCTAGTTTAGCATAGTACTTTTGGTGACCTGTAGGATTCTTGCCCGTTGTGTGCCTTAATCGAGCCTTGGGAAACTTTAACAAGACCCAATCGTTTTCTTTAAAGGCTTGGGCTCTTCTGTGCTTGTCAGCAGTAGCCTTTTGCCTTTGCTGTGAGATAGAGATAGCATCCTTAATCTTTTGGAAAGATTCTTGTAGGTCTCGGCTATACTCATCCGCAGCAAAGATCTTCCCATGTGCCTTAAGTAGCAAGGGACTTTTTGATCTTCCCTCAATTACCTCGAAAGGTGCTTTTCCCGTGGAAGTATGTACAGTGTTATTGTAAGCATACTCCACTAAGGGTAAGTACTTCTCCCATTGGGATCTTTGATCTACTTCCGTTACATAGGCTTTTAGTAGATCGAGAATGGTTAGGTTAGCTATTTCACTTTGGCCATCAGTTTGTGGATGACAGGCCGAAGAGAAGTTTAGCCTTGTTCCTAAATTCTCAAAGAGACCCTTCCAGAAATTACTGGTCATTCTAGGATCTCTATCCGACACTATGGACATGGGCAAGCCATGGTACTTGAAAATTTGTGAAATAAAGAGGGTTGCCATTTGATGGGCTTTGATAGTCTTTTTGATAGGTATAAATTAAGCTTGTTTACTAAACCTGTCTACTATCGTCCATATGCCCGTATTCCTATGGATAGACTTAGGCAATCCAAAGATAAAATCCATGGATATGCTCTCCTATGGTGAATTAGGGATTGGCAAGGGTTGAAGCAATCCAAGTTGCTTCCCTCTATCAAATTTTGTCTTTTGGCATACCACAAATTTGGAAACATACTCTTGTATGCTCACTTTCATGGTAGGTCAATAGAAATATGTTTCAATTACCTTTAACGTAGACTGAATCCCTCTATGCCCCGCATAAGGTGGAGCATGAGATTCATACATTACTTTCTCACATAGTGAGTTAGTAACGCATAGTCTATTGCCATAGAGAAGATAACCATCTTGTAAAGTAAATGGTTCTTCTTTCTTCCCTAATGCAAGGGCTGAAATCACATCTCTAAAATCGGGATCAATAGCATACTCATCTATCATTGAAGATAGATCATTGTGAGTTGCTATGGAAACCGCATTCACTCTCGGCCGTCTTGAGAGTGCATCAGCTACTTGATTATGCTTGCCAGCAATGTGAGCAATATGAAAATGAAATTGCAAAAGGAAATTTTCCCACCTCATTTGTTTGTTGGAGAGCTTGGTTTGAGTCATGAAGTACTTAAGACTTTGGTGATCCGTTTGCAGAATGAAAGGAGTCCCCAATAAATAGTGCTTCCATGAGTCTAAGGCATGTAGAACTGCAAGGAGTTCCTTTTCGTATATGCCTAGAGCTTGCTCAACAGGGTCGAGCCTTCGACTCTCATAGCCTATGGCATGCCCTTCTTGGAGCAAAACAGCTCCAAGGCAATCACCACAAGCATCGCATTGGACCTCAAATGGTTTTGAGAGATCTAGTAGTGTAAGCACAGGTTGAGAGATAAGCTTTTCTTTAAGCTTTTCGAAAGCATTGTTCTCCTTAGCAGACCATGTATACCTAACGCTTTTCTTTGTTAGGTCATGTAATGGTCCCGCAATTTGTGAGAACTTTTCTATGAAGCGTCTATAGTATGCACACATACCTATGAAGCTTCTTAGTTCATGCAGATTCCTTGGTTTAGGCCATCCTTTTATTACCTCTAACTTGGATGGATCCATTTGGATGCCATCTTGAGAGATAATGTGACCTAAATACTGAATCTCTTGCAAGAAAAATTCACTTTTCTTTCGATTAACATAAAGTTTATTCTCTCTTAAAACTTGAAATATTACCTGGAGGTGTTGCTTGTGTTCCTCCAATGAATTAGAGTAGATGATAATATCATCAAAGAACACTCCAGTGAAGGTTCGATGAGGCCTGAACAGCTTTTCCATCAAGCGGTTGAATGTGGCTGGTGCATTGGTCAAGCCAAAAGGCATGACAATGTATTCGTAAAGACCAAATGTAGTACGAAATGCGGTCTTTACAATGTCTTGATCAACTATCCTTATTTGATGATAGCCACTTTTTAGGTCAACCCTACTGAAGTAGGTCGATCCTTGTAGCTTATCAAATAGGTCTTCTACCCGTGGAACGGGAAACCTATTCTTGATAGTGATCCTATTTAGTGCTCTATAGTCAACACACATACGATATGTGCCGTCTTTCTTTTGCACTAATAGCACAGTTGAGCAAAATGGAGATGAGCTTGGCCTAACCATACCCTTCTCAACTAACTCATGCACTTGCCGCATAATCTCGTCTTGTTGAGCTTGAGAAACTCTAAAAGGAGGTTTATTAGGCAGTGAACTTCTTGGAAGAAGTTCAATTGCATGGTCATCATTACCTCGTTTAGGAGGTAGCTCACAAGGGATGTCGTCAATAAAAACATCTTGAAACCCCTTGAGAAAATTGGATAACTCTAATTCCTTTTGGTTTCTTTTATTTTCTTTTGCTAAAGCATTAGGTTCATTTTGAGAGTCTTTAACAAAAATCATGTACACGGAAATAGAGCTCTTTATTGACTTGTTGAAAGTTGGTGTATGTACAATGGGGATGGTGTTACCCATTTCCTTAGCATCTATATACATGTCTTTTTCCCTGAACTTAAAGGAGATTCTCCTTTCAGAAAATTTAACATCGGCAGCCAGGCGGTCAAACCATGGTGCCCCTAGGATTACATCCTCATGCTTGAGAGGAGAGATAAAGAAGTCCTCTTTGTACACATAGCCTTGGACATGAAGCCTCAATTTCCCGATTAAGGGAGTGACTGAAGCTTCTTGCCCCTTGAAGGCATTGTCTGCGGGTAGGACATCTCCCATCTCGTAGGATTGTATTCCTAGCTTGGTGGCCAACTCTATAGATATAAAATTGTGAGTAGAACTATGGTCAAAGAGAATAAAAGCATCATGTTCTCTTACCTTTCCCCAAGCATGGCATAGAGGAGATCCTTTGTGGTAAGTTTGGTGAGTCTCCTCCTCTTGGATTTCAACCATGGAAGATCTAGAGGATCTTGGCGGTTGTTCTTTTGGGGACAAGCGTGGTACGCATGCCCTTGTTCGCCGCACTTGAAACACCGGTTATCCTTACGATAACGCTCAAGCTCTTCAGGAGAGAGTTTATTCTTACCTTTGTAAACTCCCTTCTCTTTAGCTTTGTTGGAGTTGCCCTTAGGAGACTTTTGGACATTGTCCTTCCCCTTAGGCTCATTGGAACCCTTATTTTCCGGGGGCTTATTATTTCTTTTTGCCCCCGTTTGGAAATTGATTCGAGAGGCGACCATAGTGTGGTGTATTACCGCCGATATGGTACGTGGTCTTTGGGAGTTGACATACTCCGCCATTTCTTCGGTTAAGCCCGCACAAAATTGTTTCTTTTGCTCTCCAAAATCCAACTTTTTGAAGACAGTGGCTTTGAGTTGTAGGTCCCAAAACTTGTCTACATATTTGTGGATAGATTCATTGGGAGAGAGCTTTAAGCTTCGCCATTCGGTGAGTACTTTGTCTTTGGCATCGGTGGCCAAAAACTGCTTCATAATGGAAGCTCTTAAAGCCTTCCATGTTTGGAGCTTCACCGTTGGCTCGTAGGCTAGACCACCATTGTCTGGCGGACTTTTGAAAGTGCATAGCTACATGGCGTAGCTTAGAGGACTCCGTGAAGCCCTCATCTCCAAACGCCGCATCGAATTGTTGGATAAAGGCCAAGACTTTGTTCGTAGCACCAAAGGTACCATCCTAGGTAAGGAAAGAGATGCTCTTCCCTCCCTCTTTGAATTTCTTCAGCGTGGATGACCTCTTCCATGCGGCATAGGATTTCCTATGGCCTCTTCTTTTTGATGGTTCAAAGGCTGCACCATCACTTTCTTCAGAAGGTGAAGAATTTGAAGAAGGTGGAGAAGAGGGTGACCTCTTTCTCGCCTTTTTCTTGTCTTGATCTTTGTCGTCTTCACCATAGCTTTCATAAAAGGAAGAGGATGAAGAAGATGGAGAAGAGGGTGTCCTCTTTCTCGCCTTTTTCTTCTCTTGCTTTTTATCATCCCTCTTTGAATTGTGGTGAGGAGAAGAATATGATGGTCTTCTCCGCTTTGGTGGTGATGGAGAGCGTTTAGCCCGCCGTCTTCATGGAGCCATCTCCGCCGGGGTGGCGGGAGACTCGCTTTTTTCTCGTTCCTTCGGTGGAGGCTCTTGAGTTCTCCTTTGGGAAGGAGATGTATCATCAAGAAGTAAATTCTTGAGCCCTTTGTATGGATTATCTTCTTCTTTCCGAATCGGAGAGAGACCTCTTTTGGTAGTCTCACAAGGAGGCTTCCTAGGTGTTCTCTCGTCATGGTGATGAGCTTGGAGAATCCGTGAGCACAGAGTTGCCGTTGCACTTCACTTTGGAGAGATGGATTTCCCATGGCTTGTTGAAGCCTAGAAACAAGATAGTTAACAAGCATTGAAGCATCATTAGTAGCTTGCTCATGAGCAAAATCAAAGTTATCAACATTAATTTCACTCTCTTTACTATTGTCAGCCATTCTAACAACTTTTAGGTGTAAACTTTTTAGGTGTACTTTGGCACTTCAAGCCCTAGTTGCTACTCCTCTTTACCCCTTTAGAAAAAGCACTCAAGCTACTGTACCCGCGGCTCGAATACCATTAATTGCAAGTAATAGAAGAGAGGGTCTTTCGACACCAAAACAGCACCGGCTCCTGTCAAGCTTCTAATAGCTCAATAGTGGTTAAGCCGTAGGCAAGCCCCGTAGGACTCCACTATTAAGACCATAGCTCTCGATGGTGATGCCCCGTTAACTACACGAAGGCAGGCGCACTGCAAGGCTGAAAAATCCCTATTCTACTTACTCACAGGCAATTAATAATACCAACCATTTGTAGCTAGCTTGAGAACCTCCCTTCTTGAGCAAGAAAAGAGAAACCTTCAGCTCTGATACCAATGTAACATTTAATGGCCTAATAACTTATGTGTAGCGGAAATTAACATGAACATAGTGGGCATTTCATTAGAATAGATTCCTAATGAGAGTTACAAGAGTGCTTGGGTGGAGAGAGCAACAAAAAGCATAATACCTAGTTAGATAGCATCAACAATACTTTTAAAAGAGAGAGAAATTAAGCTATTGACAATAGTTGAGGACCGGATTTTCATGGAGCCGGTCCCCCTTCAAAAGGCTTTGTATTATGGTTTCTCCCATCAAGAGAGACATTGTACAATACAATTCTTTGTGTTCCTTCAAGACTAGCTAGTGCAATGAAGATGGAAACTTCATGCACTAAGCAAAACACTTAACAAACACAACTTGAATTATCCCCGTTCTCAGACCCAAGACCTCACACACCTTCGAAGATGGTGAGAGCTAGCAGGGTATGAGAGTAGATTGAGAGGAAGAAAGAGTATCTTACGAGAAAGATGTACATCTCCTCACATAATCACTCATATGTAGCTTAGTAATTAGCTTGGTAGAGGAGATGAGCATGCATTGAAGCTTGACTCTTGGTTGGATTTGCATCCACATGCCAAGAGAGTGTTGATGTAGGCTTCTATCTCACAAGCTTGGAGTAGGTGATGAGTTCTCCATTAAAGCTTGGGAATAGATAGTCTTCTCTTTCTTCACACATGAGCTTTTGTGAGTGTGTGTGTGATAATGCCTTGCAAAAATCAGCCCACTCTCTCTCTTGGGCGAGCCCTCTTGCTAAATGCTCTTCCTGAAGCCTCATTGGCCCTCCCCAAGTCAAGCCAATTACAATTAAGCAGCATAAGTGATAGCCTTCTGACATGTGTCCCCCTTTCCCCTTTTGTGAGAGCTTTAGGTAATTAAATAATTAAACTAAACTCTCATTGGACCCCTTTGCCTCCTGGCCAATAGGAATCAGGCAAGACATGGGGCTCCTGAATGCTCATTGGACCCCTTGGGAGACTGCCCAATAGTCTTCTAGGAGACTTAATTCTCATTGGTTTCTTTTATTAAATGTTTTTAAATTAATTAAACTAGATTTACTCTAGCTTAATTTTCATTGGTCCACTTCAAGGGTCATCCAATAGAAATTGGGCACACCTTGTGGGCATCTGGCCTAGGGAGCTGACATGTGTCCCTCATTCCCTTTGTGTAAAGGGAGCCTGTGTGTGTGTGTGTGTGTGTGTGTGTGTGTGTGTGTGGCTTTCTCTCTCATCCCCTACCTTTAGGGCTCGCCCCCTCCCATGTAGGGATGTGCAAAGACTTTTAGGGCACACACAAAGCATCCAATTTTCCCTAGGGTTGACGTTTGGACACAACCTTTGAATTTTGGAACCTTAGCATTTTGGAAGTCTTAATGGGTTGAACCTTAGGGTCTTTTTAGCCCATTGTTGCACATGGATCTTTTGCAGATGGCCCCCCCTTTGGATCCCTATTTTCCCTCCTTTGGATCCCTACTGTGGCCGGTCTGCTAGCTTAACCAATATTCTAGCGTTTTCTCCCCTGGCCTTCCCCACATTAAATGATCAGTTTAATATGAGAAAATCATTTAGGAGAATTAGATATTGATTATTATGACAGCACTCTTGTTTCATTACATTTTTGTCCACTCTAGTTAATCTTCAACTATATGATGTTGTGCTTGTGATCAATTTTTGTTTCATCTAATCTTGATGTGTATTGTGCTTCCTGCCAAATTTTTGGTGCTCATAAGTGAATTGATCAAGTAAATTGATTTTTTGGTAGCAAGTACACCTTTGCAATGTGCCTGCATGTAGATCTATTAAGCCATCTGACCTCAAAGGTGAGGTTTGATTCATTTTCTGTTGTATGAGCACTTAGATTTTGTCTCAAAATGGTGGCAAGCTTTAAATTCTTAGAAGAATCCCATACTCAAGACTAATCTAAGCAAGATAGAGCAATCATATTTCCTTGTGTTGCAGGCATAGACATGAACCTCCTTTGGCATTGAACAAACATTTAGTTCATGAGCACTCAGAGTTTATCTCAATATATTTGGCAGGCTTCAAATTTTTGAAAGAATACACTCAAACCTAATCCAAGAAAGATAGAGCAATCATATTCCCTCATGTTTGCAAGCACACACATGAATCCCCTCTTGGCATTGTGCAAACACTTCGTTCTACCTTTGCCATCAATAATGCAATGGCATGCTATTATGTTGTATTTGATATGAGTTTGTGTAAGTTCAACCATAAGTTTGTGTTCTTTGAAATCCCCAAGGAAAACAGAGTATGAAATCAAAATAAAGAAAAGAGAACGAACAAACAAGATAGGGATAGGGTGTATATATATATATATATATATATATATATATATATATATATATATATATATATATATATATATATATATATATATATTGTACATAGATAGATGGAGGATAAACAGACAGACAGACAGATAGATATAGATAAATACATTAATAGATAAATAGATAGATAGATAGATGGATAGATAATTCGATAGATAGATACATAAATACATAGATAGATACACATGCAAATAAAAAACACAAAGATAGATACATAGATAGATAACTAGGGATAGAGAGAGAGAGAGAGAGAGAGAGAGAGAGAGAGAGAGAGAGAGAGAGAGAGAGAGAGAGAGAGAGAGAGAGAGAGAGAGAGACCCTTTTGGAACTCAAGGGCATTGCCCCTTTATTGAGGATACACTTTTATGATGGACAAATGACATGATACATGGATCAAACCCAAGACAAGTTATTCCTTGTATTGATTGCTAATTGAATATGCATCATGCATACTTTGAGCCATCTGTAGCAGAGAATGAGTAGAGAATGCATCATGCACATGGTGAGCCATCTATAGCCATTTGTAGTAGAGGATGAGTTTGCTTTTTCTAAATATATCATATGAGCTATAGTTTTGTAAAATGCTTCTTTGGATGGATGTTCATGGTTATCTTGTAGGCCCAAGGCCACCATGCCCAAAACTAAGCAAGCACAAAGAGTAGGAGGCAAGGCAGGGGGTGCATAGGCCTTGGGAGGCCCAAAGAAAGCCTGCCACAAGGGAGCGCATTTGGGCCTTCCATAGGTCTATGGAAGGCCCAAATGCGCTCCCTTGTGGCAAGATTTCTTTGGGCCTCCCAAGGCCTATGCATCCCTTGCCTTGCAAAATGCTTCTTTGGATGGATGTTCATGGTTATCTTGTAGGCTCAAGGCCACCATGCCCAAAACTAAGCAAGCACAAAGAGTAGGAGGCAAGGCAGGGGGTGCATAGGCCTTGGGAGGCCCAAAGAAAGCCTGCCACAAGGGAGCGCATTTGGGCCTTCCATAGACCTATGGAAGGCCCAAATGCGCTCCCTTGTGGCAGGCTTTCTTTGGGCCTCCCAAGGCCTATGCATCCCTTGCCTTGCCTTCTATTTGTGCCAGCTTGCTTTGGCATGGTTGACATGGTCCTACAGGAATGCGCTTCCTTGTGGCAGGCTTTCTTTGGGCCTCCCAAGGACTATGCATCCCTTGCCTTGCCTTCTATTTGTGCCAGCTTGCTTTGGCATGGTTGACATGGTCCTACAGGATGTTCAAACTTCACTCAACCATGCAATAATAGCTATCTCATACCATGGTGCGGTGCAAGCCCCCCTTTGATTTTCAAGATAGTGCCCCATAGTGTGTATGCTCTAGTTTTGGTCTCAAAAGAAAAAGGGGGTTCTTTGCTTGGTTGTACAAGACATTTTTTAGTCTCACAAAGGCCTACTAGTGAAACAGAGCTGAAGCAAATGGCCATAACATCCACAAAAATGAGAGATACAGAGAGAGATAATTTATTCTTAAAGAAGCTACCCATAAAGGAGCCAATATTCTATTAGTACAAAACACTAATCTATAAGTTTATGCAAAAATAATTTTTCATACATGGCTAGCTAGCTGCAAGCAAAGAGATATTTGGGGGGGGGGGGGGGGGGGGGGGGGGGGGGGGGGGGAGAGAGAGAGAGAGAGAGAGAGAGAGAGAGAGAGAGAGAGAGAGAGAGAGAGATAATAAAGGTTTTCTAAACCCATCCCATGCCTCTTTTCCATCCAATGCATGAATAGGCACCCTTGCCTCCTCTCCTAAACTAACCAACTAGCCCCTACCTTTGAAGCATTGGTTGATATAGTTTTGCATCCTCAAAAATGCTACCATGATGCAATTACATGGCCCATCTTGATGCAGGCTTATGAGTGACGGGTAATCCTCCCCACTAGCATAATTCTCAACATTGGTTCAACACTTTCTATATTAGTTATGAACCCCTAGAATTCACCAAGAATTTACCGTATTCATGTGAAACACTTGTATAAGCATCAAACCCCTCAGTAAGAATCAAATATTTAAAGAAATTACTACATGGAAAATAATTTTCAAGATCAAATATTTCATAATATTAAAGCCATAGCGCTTGTTGTTACAAAACCATGTCCATTGTAGACCACCTCAAATATGATTGAGATTACAAAGTAAAAGCTATGTTGATAGCTTTGGGCATTATGGATACATGTTCAGCATGTATAGAGTACGAATCTAAATTCTTCAAATGTTGCCTCAAATACACTCAGGTTTGAAACCATTTCCCTTGTGTAAAGTAGCATCGCCATTGCTTGACATACTTGACCTTCCTATGCTTGGGATCCATCTCTGTCTCATGGCTATGGAGTTTCCACCTGTGGTGCAGGGGCACCCTTCTGTGTCCTTCCAACTAGAAAGTTTATGATGTGACTCCACCTTACATGAAAAAGAAATATTCTGTTCCATAGCTTGCAAGAAGTTGGGTATGCTAGAGTCTTTTCCATAGCTTATGTGACGGTTGTGTATTAGTGTTGTGGGATGCAATAGAGGCAAAGGTGGATGTGAAGACAACTACATTAGCTTGTAATCATGGTGGGCTTGGTTGATAGGGGAAGTTGAGTATGAGGGAAGGGGTAGGGTCAGGGGAGGGGACGTTGACATTGAAATGGAATATTGAGGAGGTAGATGAAGAGGTAGTTGTTGTAGATCTTGGCTTACGGTAGACTTGGTATTTTTGAGGGAGGACAGTGAACAATGAAAGAGGGTACATGGATAGAAAGAAGAGAGGAGAGAGGAATGTGACAGTGAGACGAAGGGTTTAGCAGGTAGATGAAGATGCAGATCCAAGAGTGTGTGAGAAAGAGAGGGAGGGTTTAGCAGGTAGATGGAGAGGGAGATGCAAAATTCTGTAAGAGTGAGAAGGAGGATTTAGCATTTAAATGAAGAGGGAGATGCAACAGGTCCTAGCTATGGTGGGCATGGCTACTTTGAGGAAGGGGAGTGAGAGAGACAAAGAGGAGACATGGAGAGAGAGAAAGGGATTTTGGAGGCAAAAAATGATGTTTTGATATTAGAATAGGTTTGGGGTCACTTTTTGGGGGGAAATGACTACTTTTGAAAATTTTAAATTTTTAGGGTTTATTTTTGGCCGCGTTTTTAAAAAAACATGAAAGGTGGGGTTCTCTTTTTGTACAAGGGTCCCTCTCCCTCTTTATGACACCCCCTTTTCTCTAGGAGATGCTGAAAAGCTAGAGAGAGAAGGTAGCCTCCTAGTCACTACTTACCCCATCTTTTCTAGGCTTGAAGGATAGAAAATGACCTACCAAAATAGCCCCCATCATTTCCTTTGTCTCCCTTAATCACAACATACTTCCTTAAAATTAGGGATTCTTACAAGGCCCATGGAGAGTCCATATTTTTCCTATTGTACACCACCTTGCTATGCTCACTGTCAAAGTCTGGCTTCAATTTCTTGCTTTAGACATGCTACGCGTAGGATGTCTTTTTCATCAGAATGGCTTCAAACTCAAAGCCCAGGCTCCCCTTGAGTTGGTGATCACTTTGGTATACTCAAAATTTGATTTGGAGTTCAAAATCACTCAGAAGACATCCTACACGTAGGATGTCTTTTTGGCCTGTTTGACCCCAAACTTGTCCCACAGCTTCCCCTTGATGTTAGTAACCCAGTGGTATGCTTAGATTTTGGTTTGGATTTCAAAAGTCCCAAATTTCAGCTGTTCTTGCCTTTTTTAGTCAAAAGTGTCCCCCAAATGAGGTGAAACCCCTTTCAGTCACTCAATATATCATGCAGCCATCTTATGGTTTTGGTCTCAAAATAATGTTTTGGCACAAATTGGGTAGGATGTCTAGCAATTTCAGTCTATCTGGCCTTATCCTGTCAAGATATGGTCAAATTTCCACTTTCCAGTTGAAATTAGGGTAAACCCCACCTTCTAAACACACTGGTCAACTCAAAATCCCAAAATTCCTCCCAGATTAGCCTGTAGACATCCTACGCGTAGGATGTCTCCTGGCTTAAAATTAAATTTTTTTCTGACAGGAATGCTCCTAATGCTCTGTAGATCTATCAGAAACACTCACAGTAACTTTTGGACTTCAATTAGGCTTTCAAACACACTTTTGCATCTTTTACAAACTTGTGATGACTTTACCAAGCAAGTATACATGGATGAAATGCTCTAGATCCTGAATCATGATGTCCTACTTACTCTACTCCTACTTATCATGTAAAATGATGATAATGGTGTTTTGGTTGCTTTTTGGCCTCTCTGGACTCTCAAGCTCTCCTCTCACCGCTTCTACCACTCCTACTCAAGAACTCGACTACTAATAAAACTATCTTGGTCTACCTAAGTCGAAGGATCTAGGCCAGACACACGCTTCCTAGACTCCCTCTATGACCTAGAGAGTCCTCCACCCTCTGATCCTATCTAAATGTAAAAGGAGACTCTTGGCAAGCCAAAAATCCCAATCCTCAAGGATTAGTCTCGGTCACCTAACTAAGGTTTTCGTCCCCGGCAGCGGCGCCAATGTTGGACGGATACGCCGCGATGGACATCAGCACAATGAGAACTCACCTAACATATAATGTTAGCTAAGGACGAAGCTCGACCCGCAGGTGCGTGGAAGCAAGCATAAGATGTCAACCTACACTCGACCGACTCCTAACTAATTCCTACAGAGGTCTCTACCAATTGTTTAAGTCACAGCCTTCAAGAGTGCATAAGAGGGAACTTCCTACAACACTTTCTATAGGCGAACACCCATCAAACAATCTCGAAACACCATATAAGTTGAAGGAGACCCTACTAATACCACTAGGTCGCTCTCCCTAAGGTCTATGAACCAAAATCTCTACCCAAAACACCTCATGTAGAAACACGTAGGATATCTGGCCGAAATTTACAGGTCTTCGTTTCCGAAATCTAAAGTGCCTAATGTGTAGTTCTACTCAATGTGAACGCGTGGATATGTTGCAATGCAAAATCGGACAACGTATGCTCACCCAATCTCCCGATGAAGCTCGTAGAAGGAGCTCACAAAACCGGACCGTACGCGTGCAATGTAGGTATCAGCGCGTAGCTCTCGTCGGGGGCAACACGGTGCACTCCTCCGCACTCGATTCCGACCACCTGAGCACACGTAGCGTCAAGATAAAGCTCACACTCTCTCTCTCGTATACAGTATTGAGGCAGTCCGGGGCGGGCAACAAGAAGAGTGGCCTCTAGACACCCTTCAAGGCTCCCGTGCTGCTCAATGGGGCTGGGGCACAACACAACACAAACCAAAACAACAAACCCACCGCCAAATCCCAACTACACAAGGGGCACCACCTAGTTTAAGAGCGAACTAGGACGCAAAAGAGGAGAATCGTTAGAGCAACCCACAAACAAGCAAGGAATTACACTAACCCTAACACCAATGGAATACTCTCACACACTAAAACACGAGAGAGAGAGATAGAGAGAGAGAGAGAGATAGTGCTCGGGTTGCTTTGAAACGTATCGGCAATGATCAAGCAAACACAACTATATATTTAAGAAAGAGAGAGAAAGGGGAAGGGGGTGCTTGTTGCATTAATACCTTCTTACAAATCTGTCATGACAAATCAAAGTGAGATTAGTACTTGTTCAACATAGCTTGCGTAAATTTCACCACAACACATCACAAGAAAAGCCACCCCAATCACTGTCTTAAGGCCAGGGGAGTCCTCTCCACCCTGTCGTC
This sequence comes from Adiantum capillus-veneris, assembly GCF_014529385.1. Classification (NCBI taxonomy): domain Eukaryota; kingdom Viridiplantae; phylum Streptophyta; class Polypodiopsida; order Polypodiales; family Pteridaceae; genus Adiantum; species Adiantum capillus-veneris. The sequence continues at coordinate 116,051,404 of NC_140949.1, read as the reverse complement.
CTCTTACAGTATGTGGGATTTATGGCTAGATTGATGACAACACCAGAGACAAGCTATCAAGAACTTAACAAAAGAAAAAAAAACACCAAGACACTTACGCATCATTGTTGTCCATTACTTCACGTTGGAAGGGAGACAAAGTATCCAAGCTTAGTCCAAATTCACCCTCCTTGATTCAGCGAATGTTGGGCTTACACTAGTAGGAGAAATGATAGATTTCCTACTCTCAATTGAATGATCACTCTCTCTCTTACAATGGCATAGATTTCCCTTGCTAATCCCCTATTACAACACATGCACATGCATAAGACAATGAGCTTCCACTCAAGAGCTCCTTCTAGAGAGGTTGAGCTTGGCTTCTCAAGCTATAGCATAGTGCTCTTGCTTATGGCTCCCCCCCTTTTATGCTAGCTACACCCTCCTTTTATAGAAATTTTGAAGGCTAGGGTTACTCCTCTAACCATGGTTGGGTTAGATTTTCAGCAATTTATCTAATTTCTTTTGCTTGGAATTATCAAGAAGTTGGTGGGGAAAGAGAGAGGAGAGAAATGGAGGTGATAGGACTTTTCATAGTGGGTTAGTGTTAGTAGAGTTAGTATTAATTTACATATGGAATTGGATATTTACAATGGGAGTATCCATGTAGGATACAAATAAGGAAGAAAAACTCTTAAGAGGTAAGAAAAGGTGGATTTCTTACAAGGTTGATGCTCCAAGTGTCTTGAGTAGGGCCAATTTTGACGCTTGTTGTCGATCCACTAGCTTTGACGGTACATTTTTTCTCCACTCTTGACCTTCCTTGAGAGACAAGGTAATTGAAGCTGAGTAATCAACCACCATGATGCTGTCTTTTAAGAGAAGAGGCTGAATTTTGTGGTTTTTTGATAGATATGGGTAATTTGGAGGAGGAAAAATGAGACTAGGTGGTCAATTTTGGAATGGAATTGTGTGTGGGAGGTATGAGTTCACCATGGTTTCTCTTATTCTTCAAGGTTGAGGAGAAGGTGAGTAGTGTGCAGAGAGGAGTGGTGAGAGAGATGGGGATGATGAGTGGAGAAGTGTGTGTGAAAGAGGAAAATGATAAAGTGGAAGAGAGAGTGTGGCTGCATAGCATGGGAAAACTGGGGTCCACTAAAAAAATCATAGCTCACAGCTGGTAGCTCCAAAAATCATGAAAAAAGTTGGGGTGATTATTCAGAGCGTGGGCTACATTTTCTCTTTTGACCACCGCTCCAAATTCGGAGTGGAGATAGGTGCCAAAATTCTCACCAAAAAGCCTGTTTTTTATGCCTGCAAAAGTCTTTTAGTGGCCCCCTCCTTTGTTGAATTTGTACAATGCATCCAAGAGTGAGCCCCTCCTTTGTCATATTATAATACAAAGCATTCAAGTTGCCCTTGACCCATGCATGGAGGAGGATTATTGGTGAAATAAGAAATATATACATGGTGGGACTAGTGTATGGACTATTCATAGACTTTAGCTGAATGAGCACATGGTGTTAGAATAATGAGTAAAAATAATAATAAAAATATGGAGGAGTTATGGATATGGAAAGATATTGGAATCATATGATATGGTCCCTCCTTGAATTATTTTGGGTGAAAGAGGAAAAGGTATGCAAGTAAATAATATAATAAAAGTAACCAATGAGTAGAAATCAATTTTTTATTTTCACGAGGGTGAGGGTGAAAATGTGGGAGTGATTTGTGTAAAGGAAAAATATGAGGTTAGAGTATGTACATATTGGCAAAAAAAAATATATATATATATATAATTATGGTGTAAGAGGATGAAAGAAGGTGTACATAGGTTTAATAGAACACACACCTAAATAGAAATATTTAAATAAAATACCAAAATAATTATAAAAAATCCCTATATTTAGGCCATATATACAATGAAATATTTACACACAAAGAGGCCATAATATATTTTTATTTTTTTATTTGGCTCACCTAGCCCAGTGACTAGCTAGCTGAGGGTTTTTAAGAAGATATGGAAAAAGTCCCGTGACTCACGCACGCCTATGTACAGTGAAATGGTAGGGATAGCCACAGTGTTTGGGTGATTTTGGTAGGGTGAGGTAACTCACTGTGGCAATTACAAAGAGCCGAAAAAACGACTATCATTAGCCCTCCCCCTGGATGATGGTATATTCATGTACCATCATAGAGCATCTTTTCCAAAGAGAGTGCTTCAGAGTCCTTGACGAGATCTTCATTGTTTGGCCCCTCAGAATTTTGGCTGGAGTTACACTCATGCTTCATGTAACAATACTTACATAAGACAGCGGCCTTTGGACAGATCTTTGGTAGATCCTTTGGTAGAAGGCGACTCAAATAGGGCTTCAAGCGATACCCGTTTACTTTCCTGGAGTGCTCTTTACCATTCAAGTCCATAAGCTGATAGTAACTTGAATTGAAAGCCTTCTTGACTATGTAAGGCCCTTGCCATCTTGTTTCAAACTTGGCATCAAAACGATTGTCAAGTCGATTGTCATACCTTAGCACAAGCTCTCCTTCCTTGATGCCTTTGTCCTTCAGTTTCTTGTCGTGCGTTTCTTTCGCTTGTGTGGCTTTCCTCTTGTAGCACTCATATGCTTCTTCTCTTTTCCACTCAAGCTCCACTAACGTAAGAAGTCGATCCATCCTTACCTCTTGATCATCTTGTGCTCCTTTGCCATGAAGTCGCATTGTTGGAATGTTGAGCTCGATAGGCTGCAAAGCCGCTTGACCATAGACCAAGTGAAATGGTGTGAACTCCGTGGCTTCCCTATATGTGGTTCGATATGCCCACAAGGCACCATCCAAGAAGTCATCCCATAATTTTGTCTTGTTTTGCACCATCTTTCTAATGATTCCTGCAATGACACCATTAGCCTTCTCCACCAAACCATTTGACTGTGGGTAGTATGGTGTGCTATGACGATGTAGAATGTGAAGCTCTTCACAAACTTCTGTGAGCAATCCTTTTCTAAACCCTGGACCATTATCAGAAACAATCTCCAAAGGTGTACCAAATCTACAACAAATGTGAGTGTAGATGAATTTGCTCACTGTCTTCTCATTTACCTTTGCCACACTTTGTGCTTCCACCCACCTAGTCATATAGTCTACAGCCACTAGAATGTAGAGTTTACCATTTTTTGTCCTAGGCAGAGGACCCATAGCATCAATGCCCCACTTTTCAAAGGGTCCATTTGCAAGCACTATTTGCCTCGGGCCATGCACCAACCTTCTATTTCCATTTATCTGACAAGTGTGACAGCTTTTACACCAATGTTGAACATCCACATGCAAACTTGGCCAAACATACCCCGAAAGAAAAATCTTCTTCACAGTTAATTCTTGGGCAAAATGACCACCACATGCCTCTTCATGCAAACCTTTTAGAATGGCTGGAATTTCCTTGATAGTTGGTACTCGTCTGCACACTTGATCCTTCCCTCTTTGATAGAGGGAGCCTTCTAGGAAGAGATATACGCTTGCCTTCTTCATGAGTCTCCTCTTTTGAGCTTTTGTGAAGTCTGGTGGAAACTCACCCTCCAAAATGTAGCCAATGATGGGAGCCAATGACTCCAATCCCTGGTACCTCGGTTGCTTCATAGCAGCCGCCACCATGATGACCTGCACTTCTTTCTTTACACATGCAACGGCTTGTTGTGCAAGTAAATCAGCATCTTCATTCTGTTTCCTAGGAATATGATATAGTTGCACTTCTTCAAATTGATTAAACAATCTACGAATGGCATGAACTTTTGTCCGTAAGCTCTCATTCTTGCATGCCCAAATGCTTAAAATCTGTTTAACAATGAGAAGTGCATCTCCCTTTACCATGAGGCGTTGTATCCCTTGGCCAATGCACATCTTCAAACCATGAAGTAGAGTGTCATATTCTGCTTCATTGTTGCTAGCTGAACTTGGTAGATTGAACTTCTCTTTCATGACCACCTCTCCACTTGGGTTGAGCAACACTAGCCCTCCCCCTGCTTTTCCTGTGGCTCGACGAAAAGCTCCATCAAAGAACAAAATAAAAGCATTAGGAATACTTTTTGGTGGTGGCAATGGTAGGGTCTTTACTTCAGGCACCTTAATCTCCTTTTCGTGCACCCTATAAGTGAGAATCCCTGCCAATTGTGCACGCACACTATCTTCTACCTTGAAAGAGTATTGAAACTCTTGCAACTCCATAATCCACTTTGAGATCCTAGTACTAAGATTCATTTGAGATGACACCCAAGGGAACAAATTTTCTGCAGTGAGAATTACAAAAGGTTTTGGTAGCAGGTAGGATCTAAACTTTCTCACCGCAAACATGAGAGAAAGCATCATGAGTTCTGCTTCTGTGTAGTCTCTCTCCAAAGCATTCATGACCCTACTAGCAAAGTAGATGGGTCGCATCCTTGTACTGTGGGGATCTTGTTGTAGCAACACAGCACCAATTGTTTCTTTCCCAGCACTAGAGCTAACAAAGAATGTGTACTCCCAACAAGGAGGCATGAGTGTTGGTAGCTCTGACAAAATGACTTTAATGTTACAAAAGTACTCTTCAAGCTCATCAGACCATGCAAATTCTACTTGTTGTGTCAACTTTTGCAAAGGGTGAAGTAACTCCGAGGCTAAGTGAATGAAGCGTGACATATACTTCACCTTTTGAATGAATGAGATGACCTCCTTAAGACTCTTGGGTGATGGTAGCTCAATAAGAGCCTTTGCCTTCGAAGGATCCACTTCAATGCCTTTGTAAGAAACTTTATGACCAAGCAAGATTACTTCATCCTCACCTATATGGCACTTGTCGGGGTTGAGTTGACCTCCCATGTCGTAGAGCTTCTTTAAACCTTCTTCTACCCTTTGTAGATGCATGATTTTGAGCTATAAATACAGAAATCATCAATGAACACCCTAATTGACTTTCCAAAGAATGCTTGAAACACCATATTCATGAAACGTTGGAATGTTGCAAGAGCATTTGTCAGACCAAATGGCATGACTCTAAAAGCATAACAACCCCAAGGAGTGATAAAGGTTGTTTTCAATTGATCCTCCAGTGCAATCCCTATTTGAAAGTAACCTGAGTAACCATCGCACACAATGTACTTCTCATGACCAGCTACCTCATTTAGTATCTCATCCTGGAATGGGAGGGGAAAGTGATCTCTCTTTGTTGCCTCATTGAGGGGACGGTAATCCACACACACCCTCCACTTGCCGTTCTTCTTAGGAGTGACAACAACAGGAGAGACCCACTCTGAATTCTCCACTGGATAAATGAACCCTGCTGCTAGAAGCTTTCTTACCTCCTTGAGTAAAGCCTGCTCCTTGATGACTCCTAGCCTTCGTAGCTTCTGAGCCTTAGGTGTGGCCTCTGGCTTCAACTCAATTTTGTGTTGAACAGCATCTACTCCATGCACATCGGTGTAGTCTTTAGCAAAAAGCCTAGGAAACTTCCTTAGCACACATTTGAACTCCTCTCTTTCATCCTTTGTAAGTGTTGTTGATAGCATACCTTCCAGCATCCCTTCATCTTGATCACCTTCGTTCTCTTGAGGACCTACCTCCTCCAAGCCTTGACAAGAGGTCTCTTGGTTACTTGGCTTAAACCTTACCCCCATGACTTCGATGGAAGACTCCTCTTCAGTAATGCTGCCGCTACTTTCTTCTTCTGAAGTGCTATCGGTCCAACCTTCTTCCGTCTCACTTTGAGATGATTCTTCATGGAGCTCCTCTTGGCGTTGCTCCTTCATGTCAAAGACAACCTTCTTGTGATTGTCATTCCTGCAAATTAGCTTTCCACTCTCCCAATCCTGCAAAGCTCGCATTTTCATTAGCCATGGTCTTCCTAGGATAAATGGGTAACCATTTCCCTTGGTAGACATGACATAGAAATCCACTGCCTTCTTAATGCCAAAGGCCTCCACAAAAACATTTTTACAAATGCCTACGCACCTAGCCTTGCTATTGTTTGCCATCTTGACCCTAATTTCAGGTGTCTCATGGATGTGCATGCCTAGTTTTTGCATGAGTCCCTCTGTCATGATGCAAATTTGTGCACCCCCATCCACTAGACCTTTCCTAACCAATCTCCCTTTGATGTAACAGTCTAGCACCGGTGTAATGTCCTCATTCATTTCAGCTTGTGCAATTTTTACAACAGGCACACTCTCTTTTACCTTTCTCCTAGTGCTAACTGCCCTTGTTAAATCCCTCCTAACTTGTGGACATAATGCAAGAAATTGAGGCCATGAAATATCAGGACCCTTACCTCTCATGTCTTCCAACAAGTTGTACGGAGCCATACCATGTCCAAGAGGGAAGTCTTGGAGGTTGATACGACGTCGAGTCCTCTTGGTTTCCTTGGTTTCCTTTGCCTTCTTGCCTTGTCCATGGTCACTCTGTGATGTGACTCCTTCTTTCTCTTTACCTTTTCCTCGGCCACGCTTAATTCCATTGGCTTCCATGTCAACCTCATTTGAATTTGTCACCTCTACCACATGCACATTTGGATCTGGCAAAGGTGGAACTCCTTCTACCCCTTGTGGAGGTGGTCTTGGTCCATTTGGCCTTTGTAGAAGCCTTGGTTGTTGACCAGTTCCTTCACCTGCATTCATCACTGGGTAATTCAAGTTAGGCCTCCCTGGCTCCCCACGGGGCCAAGGACAATTATACATCCCATGTCCAGACTCTCCGCAATCCCAACATTGCAAGACTCTCCTAGGTCGTGGATCTCGCTCTTCAGACTTCTTTGCTTGTCCCTTTGGACCTACAGCTTGTGCAAGGTGAATTGACAGGTTGCTTAAAGATTCGTTTAACTTCTCAATTACTTCCGCCGTTACCTCAAGAAGCTCCCTCGATGTTGATGCTTGTGACTTACCTTTGGGTCTAAGACCTTCTATTGGAACCTCTCCCCTTAAGCACTTGAGTTTCCTATACTTCTCAGCAGCCCTAGTTTCAACTGCATCAAAAGTAGCAGGTGCACCCGCCTCAACTTTTACCTTAAGGTCAGGAAAGAGTCCGGCTATGAACCTCTCCTTCTTTAAAAATTCTGCACCATCACCAGGGTTAGCAACATTTCGTATCCATAGAGCCCAAAGACGTAGAAACTCTTGCTTGTACAAGTAGTAGTCATCTAAGTCTTTTTGCTTATGAGAAACAATGTCTTGCCATAGTTTTTGAGTGTTTTGGGGATCAAAGAAGTATCTCTTAAAACGATTCAAAACTTCTGTGTAATTCCCCTTAACTTCCTCAGGCAAAGAGTCAAACCAAGTACTAGCATCTTTCCTAAGGACCACCTCAAACATTTCTACATGTTCTTGATCGGTTACTATCCTCTTGATACGGCAAGACATCTTGAAATTTGCTAAAAATAATTCTGCATCCTCTCCAGGCTCTCCAAAGAAAAGAGGATATCCAGACATTTGGCGTTGGCTCTCCATTATTATGAAAGATTACAACACGAGTTACAATAAGGGATACAATAGAGATCTAGAACCACTCGCCTGCAAATGAAGAAGTGAGAAAATACCACTCTAGGTTTTCTTCTTCAGCTATCCAAGCTTCAATAAGGTCTCGATTTGTTTGATCAAAACAAAAGGGTAGACTATTGATGAGCTCTAAGAAGGGTTGAAATTCTTCAAAGCTAAGGCGATAAACAGAAATCTCTAGAACTTCATTTTCTGGATCCAAAAGAGCAACCACGTCCCAAGTGATAAATTGCACTTGCTCTACAATTCCCAATGCACAAGCGGTTTGTATAAAAACTAGATCTTCATGCTCGTCGAAGGCCGTGAGAAAGTAGCAATTGACTAGGAGCTCCTTTCCTTCGAGTTCCACACAGTCGGAGTGAGGCAACCTTCTCACAATTTCATAAAGAACATCCTCATCAAGTCCGATCAAGTTTGCAAGATTTAAAGACTCCACTTGTGCTACAAAATTCCTGGACAAAAACTCCTTAGGATTATGGTTAAATCATTCAAAAGCATAAAGAGATTTACAATGTCTCTATGAACAAAGTGTCATAGAAAGTAGAGAAGGATGAGAATTTATACAAATTTGCAATCTTCTCTATGCTCTCTTTATTCAGACAAGCTCTCAATAGCTCCCTATCTCCTTTGTTGAAAGCGAAAGGAAGACTATTAATAAGACGCAAATGAGGGAAAAATTCACCAAATGTGAGTCTATGAAGCATGAACTCTGGCCGCAAGTTTCCTGAAGAGTCTTCCTCAATGGTGAAATGCACTCGCCAAATGCCAAATTTCACTCTATTTACCAATCTTAGGGCACACACTAGTTGGATGAATGCGCGGTCTTCCTTAGTGCCCAACAACAAGAGGAAAATGGAATCCACGCGTAGGACCTTCCGTCTTAACTTCACCACCCTCTTGTTATGAGGGAGACGCCTTACTACTTGCTCCTGCAACTCAATTGGTAATAGAGCTAGATCTCTAAGGATTGAACTTTCACTGCACACACATTCCCAGTTAGAATAAATGATCGTTTTTTTGTTTCTTGTAACAACTTGGACAAAGAAAAAACAAACATACACACTACTTTGCCGGGCTGCATTTCATTTTAAAATAAAATGAACACATGTACATCAAAGGAAGTGTGGTAGTTGATGAGAGGTAGAATGACAGGGTTTGGTGATGCAAGAATTTCTCCTGCTCTTTGGGCACCAAACATGAACACCATTCATTGTTGAAAATGGATCTTTCTACTAATTGCAACGTTTATTCTAATGTGTGGAGTAAAATGAAAGGGAAAAACCTCTATTCCTGGGCCATTATCCATGGCCTATGCATGTCCTAATGCTTAAAACAAAACAAAAATATAGACGTCCAAACTAAGGTCGTACCTAATGAGAGGCAAAATAAAAGGATTTACTGAAGCGTTTATCTCGGCCAACCTAAGAGGACCTAAAATTCTACGAATGACACGTTGAAATTGCAACTTAGTACTAACAATTATGTGTACCTTTTGCCTTGCAATGGGAATGAAGGAATCATACAAATCTTCGTGATTCATGCAAACTACTTGACTATGCTAAAGGTTGATTCTACACAAAAATACACAAGCCGTCCTCAGTGGGGGCACCAATTTGAGGCGGTCCGGGGCGGGCAACAAGAAGAGTGGCCTCTAGACACCCTTCAAGGCTCCCGTGCTGCTCAATGGGGCTGGGGCACAACACAACACAAACCAAAACAACAAACCCACCGCCAAATCCCAACTACACAAGGGGCACCACCTAGTTTAAGAGCGAACTAGGACGCAAAAGAGGAGAATCGTTAGAGCAACCCACAAACAAGCAAGGAATTACACTAACCCTAACACCAATGGAATACTCTCACACACTAAAACACGAGAGAGAGAGATAGAGAGAGAGAGAGAGAGAGAGATAGTGCTCGGGCTGCTTTGAAACGTATCGGCAATGATCAAGCAAACACAACTATATATTTAAGAAAGAGAGAGAAAGGGGAAGGGGGTGCTTGTTGCATTAATACCTTCTTACAAATCTGTCATGACAAATCAAAGTGAGATTAGTACTTGTTCAACATAGCTTGCGTAAATTTCACCACAACACATCACAAGAAAAGCCACCCCAATCACTGTCTTAAGGCCAGGGGAGTCCTCTCCACCCTGTCGCCCTCTTACAGTATGTGGGATTTATGGCTAGATTGATGACAACACCAGAGACAAGCTATCAAGAACTTAAAAAAAAAAAAAAAACACCAAGACACTTACGCATTATTGTTGTCCATTACTTCACGTTGGAAGGGAGACAAAGTATCCAAGCTTAGTCCAAATTCACCCTCCTTGATTCAGCGAATGTTGGGCTTACACTAGTAGGAGAAATGATAGATTTCCTACTCTCAATTGAATGATCACTCTCTCTCTTACAATGGCATAGATTTCCCTTGCTAATCCCCTATTACAACACATGCACATGCATAAGACAATGAGCTTCCACTCAAGAGCTCCTTCTAGAGAGGTTGAGCTTGGCTTCTCAAGCTATAGCATAGTGCTCTTGCTTATGGCTCCCCCCCTTTTATGCTAGCTACACCCTCCTTTTATAGCAATTTTGAAGGCTAGGGTTACTCCTCTAACCATGGTTGGGTTAGATTTTCAGCAATTTATCTAATTTCTTTTGCTTGGAATTATCAAGAAGTTGGTGGGGAAAGAGAGAGGAGAGAAATGGAGGTGATAGGACTTTTCATAGTGGGTTAGTGTTAGTAGAGTTAGTATTAATTTACATATGGAATTGGATATTTACAATGGGAGTATCCATGTAGGATACAAATAAGGAAGAAAAACTCTTAAGAGGTAAGAAAAGGTGGATTTCTTACAAGGTTGATGCTCCAAGTGTCTTGAGTAGGGCCAATTTTGACGCTTGTTGTCGATCCACTAGCTTTGACGGTACATTTTTTCTCCATTCTTGACCTTCCTTGAGAGACAAGGTAATTGAAGCTGAGTAATCAACCACCATGATGCTGTCTTTTAAGAGAAGAGGCTGAATTTTGTGGTTTTTTGATAGATATGGGTAATTTGGAGGAGGAAAAATGAGACTAGGTGGTCAATTTTGGAATGGAATTGTGTGTGGGAGGTATGAGTTCACCATGGTTTCTCTTATTCTTCAAGGTTGAGGAGAAGGTGAGTAGTGTGCAGAGAGGAGTGGTGAGAGAGATGGGGATGATGAGTGGAGAAGTGTGTGTGAAAGAGGAAAATGATAAAGTGGAAGAGAGAGTGTGGCTGCATAGCATGGGAAAACTGGGGTCCACTAAAAAAATCATAGCTCACAGCTGGTAGCTCCAAAAATCATGAAAAAAGTTGGGGTGATTATTCAGAGCGTGGGCTACATTTTCTCTTTTGACCACCGCTCCAAATTCGGAGTGGAGATAGGTGCCAAAATTCTCACCAAAAAGCCTGTTTTTTATGCCTGCAAAAGTCTTTTAGTGGCCCCCTCCTTTGTTGAATTTGTACAATGCATCCAAGAGTGAGCCCCTCCTTTGTCATATTATAATACAAAGCATTCAAGTTGCCCTTGACCCATGCATGGAGGAGGATTATTGGTGAAATAAGAAATATATACATGGTGGGACTAGTGTATGGACTATTCATGGACTTTAGCTCAATGAGCACATGGTGTTAGAATAATGAGTAAAAATAATAATAAAAATATGGAGGAGTTATGGATATGGAAAGATATTGGAATCATATGATATGGTCCTTCCTTGAATTATTTTGGGTGAAAGAGGAAAAGGTATGCAAGTAAATAATATAATAAAAGTAACCAATGAGTAGAAATCAATTTTTTATTTTCACGAGGGTGAGGGTGAAAATGTGGGAGTGATTTGTGTAAAGGAAAAATATGAGGTTAAAGTATGTACATATTGGCAAAAATATATATATATATATATATAATTATGGTGTAAGAGGATGAAAGAAGGTGTACATAGGTTTAATAAAACACACACCTAAGTAGAAATATTTAAATAAAATACCAAAATAATTATAAAAAATCCCTATATTTAGGCCATATATACAATGAAATATTTACACACAAAGAGGCCATAATATTTTTTTATTTTTTTATTTTTTTTATTTTTTTATTTGGCTCACCTAACCCAGTGACTAGCTAGCTGAGGTTTTTTAAGAAGATATGGAAAAAGTCCCGTGACTCACGCACGCCTATGTACAGTGAAATGGTAGGGATAGCCACAGTGTTTGGGTGATTTTGGTAGGGTGAGGTAACTCACTGTGGCAATTACAAAGAGCCGAAAAACGACTATCAGTATGCTCACTCACAGACTTCAAAACTTGTTAAAAATGACAAAAGGTTTTTCATTAAGGTCAAAAAGTGGTATATATACCTTACAATTCTCAAACCCTAACGTTCCAAAATCAACCATCTACTCAATCTAGTTATCAAAATTGGGATACAATCTGGAAACTTCTGTAAGTCCCAATATTTACAAGGTGAAAAATCAGGTTTTCCTCAATGAATGAATAATTACAAAAATAATAATCTTCCGAGTGGCTAGTTGCCGTGGGGTGTGTCCAGCTTCTAACACTTAAGTAGATATAGTCATATCCCCAATCTTGTACCATTTTGAGCTGACGCATGAATGATTTGCCCAATATGATATTAAAATTGCTGCTATCATCAAAATTCATAATAGCAAAGGTGTGTTCATATGCGATTCCACAAGAGGTTACTACGATTTCCTCTAAAATTCCAATAGGTATCCCTACCCATCCACTAATTGTAGTTTCACTCTAGTTTTCATCAAAGTAGGCTTTTTCCATTTTTCCCACACTGCTTTGGTTGCTATGGAAATGTTGGGTCTACTATCCAATATAGCAGCCATGTTTACTCCTTTGTACTCCACGAGCAAGGTGGTGTTCCCTTCTTCTCCTTCACAATAGTCTCCCACCTTATTCACTGGTACTGGATTATGTTTAATTTGTTTCGAGGTCTGGTTATTTGGTGTTTTTAGAGAGATGCTTGGTGGCGGAATTACCGGCCCCATTTTGTCCAAAAAAAATTCCACCTCTTTTCAAAGATGAGGTCTTACATGCAGTAACTCAGATAGAGTTAGCATACAATGGATAGGAGACGACATCAGCTCATGAAGAGTTTTGGTATCCATCATCTTAGGACTAGATTTCCATTGAGATGGTACTTTCCTTACTTCTAATTTGGTTTCATGGTTGCCAATGAATGAAGGTAGCATCTTTAGAGGCTGAGGTTTGCTATCTCCCAACATTTTTGTAGCTACATCACCATACAGTGATATAGGTAGAACTCATGTTCTAGATGTATCTCAGTTGATAGGAGCTGACTAAAGCGTTGTGATTCCATCTGTTCTGTTTTTGATATCCTCCCACAGGTCCTGTGGCCATGATTCATCCACTTCAAAAATTAACCGAGCTGCGTGTGAATACACCCCATCTCTTGTATATTGGCTGCCATCCTCGTATCCAAAGGCGTTTCACCTACCTATTCTTATTGGTCTCTATCTTTGATACCTCGCTCCTTTAACTCTTGAATCTTTTCATGGATCAACACCTCAATCCTTGGAGAAGTAGGAACAAGTGGTTCAATAAGAGCTTGAGCTGCCTGGATGAGCTCCTTGCACATCTTCAACCTCTCTTTTTCATACCCTATGCTCTTGGGTTTGGGTGGGCTTTAACCTAGCTTCATAAGCTTTCAAGATCGCATCCAATGGCTCAAAGACCTTGTCCACCAAGATAGATCCTCCCAAAGGTATTACTGATGGTTTTACTACATTACCCTTTTCTTTAAGGTCCCTTTCCATTCTCAATTGTTCCTCTGTTTACTGCAATTTATTTTTTTAAGCTGATTTTTCTTTTACCCTTTTGGCTTTCATCTTGTCCCTTTTTGCCTTCCACAATTTCCTAGGGGTTTCTAATTGACAAATTCTCTATCTCAGTTTGGCTAGCTGGGATGTTCCTTGCACCATCTTGTGCTTGTGCTCTCGTTACCACATTTATTGGAATTGTTGGTTATGTTTCTGATCCACTTGAGCTTGATACAATTCCAATTTTGTTTATGGTAACCTTCCCTTTGTTATGAGGGTTTTTTGGACAATGTGAAATGAGATGATCATTTGTACATCCCTCACAGTGTCCAAAGAGTTTGATACGCTCTCCTTTGTGTGGACAACTTCTTGCCCAATGATCATTGCCACATTCATAGCATGGTCCTAATGGAGGTTGAGAATCTTGTGGAGCCCCCATCGGTTGTCCGGTTCTAGGAGGATATCCCCAAGGTTTGCATTAGGAAGAGAATGGAGTCTAAGAGGGCCTCTTTATTTTCCATGAGATTATGAAGGTGATTAAAATTTTGACGAATAGGTGTGTGCCATGTGTGCAAGAATGGTGGGTATGTAAGAGAGGTGTAAGAGTGGTCAAAAGATGCACTTTTCCACCCAGGAAGGGGATGGACAACTTTTATTATTTTCGGCCTTCGATAACTCCCACATACAATCTCGGATTTGAGCGGAGATTATGGATCTGTGATCTACACGCCAAGATCTTTTCATAGACATGTTACATGATATGGTTTAACCCGCTAGATTTTTAATTTCATTTTGGGGGGAAATTTTGAATTATAATAAACTAGCCGTTTTGCTGTTTGAATTCGAAAGATGTTCTTTGATTACTTTCTTAATACTAGAGATTTGACTCCCTTAAACTGCCAAATAAAGAGGCCCTCCTAGACCCCATTCTCTTCCTAATGGTAGTACTAAGCTTCCATTAACATGAGCATGTTTTCATCGACCAAGTAATGGGTTTTTTTTTGTGCTATGTATGATGATTTTGACATGTCTTCAAAAACTATCCATGGAATTTGTCCATCAGAAGCATAGACACTTCCCAAACCCTCTCTCGGAGGAATTTTCTGAATCTTCTCGATAGGAAACTACCTGGATCATACTCTGATCCGCACGCCTCTATAGGTTGTGAAATTCTTACCATGTCTCTGTTTTCTTGGGGTAAAGGAGGCTGTTTTCCCAACATAGGTTGAGGTTTTTCCTACCCTTGGACTACATTATTGTTTCTTACATGGTATCTTGGAGGGGGTGGTAATTGTTGCCCTCCAGGTGGCCCATATGGTCTTTCTCTAACATGGTTTCTATTGTAGAAACATTAATGGGTCTCATGGTTTGTCCATTTTTGTTCAATAGCACACCACTTCAATACATGCTGTACATTTTCTCTTGGCCTTGGCTGTATGTTTCACTAATAAGTTGGATGATCTCCTCCAAAAGTGTCACATTTCCTTGTGGGATGTTGTTGTGTGTTTGGGTTTGTCCCATTTCCTTGGTTCATCCTTCTGATCACTTCCTCAATCATTTGATCAACGTCCGGCACAATTGGGTTTTGCCTACCCAGTTTCATCGTGGATTCACTAGCGGCTGAAGAGGTGCTACTCATCCCTTGGTCTGTGTCCTTCATCACCTCTCCATATGCCTTACAATTGTCTACCAAATACAACATCTCTTTCGTGACTTTCTCAAAAGTAACACATGCCTTTAAGTGCAACTCTTTTTTGAGAGTGTCATTTCGCAATTCTTCTATAAAAAGGATTGACAGCCTCTCATTCTGAGTTAGTTCTCTAACAAGAAATCTTTCTATGTATTTCTGGAATTGAAGTGAGGCTTCCTTCACCTTTTCTTTCTCCTTTTGTCTAAATGCATAGATCTGGGAGACCGTATTATGCTTAATTCCTCTCTTTGAGAATTCCTCTACAAATTCTCAAAGAAATAGCTTGATACTTCGAAATTCTCAGTTGTTTAATGGTTTGAACCAGGTCAAGGCCGTTCCTTCTAGGGTCAATCCAAATCCTTCATAATGAATATGGAACTCGATTACGTGTTCGGCCCTCAACACTTATTTGAAGATTGAAACATGATCGTACAGATCCCCCAATCCACTATACTTTTTGGGTACACACTTTGCCACTTGAGATGGTCACATGCGTCTAGACTCCACAGCCATCCTAACCATCCCTCGTCCTCTAGACATGGTCTCTCTAGTTTCATATTCTCCCCTTGGAACTAAAACTGGTGTCCTCTCTGCCATACGTTCATCAGGTCATTCTGTTCAATCTCATGTAATAGTTGCAGGGATTCTAGTTGTGTAAGTCAAATCAAGTGCTACATTGACCCTGTGTGTGTTCAAAGAAGCCCTATATCCTACTGATCCCATGGGCCCTGTGTTCAAGAATCATTGGTGCCCAAATGAATCTTCCACTCTGGTTCTTACTGGACTTACATACCCAGTTTCTGGTCTCATTTGAGTAGTCGTAAGTTTAACTTCCTCGAAACTTACATAGTATTGGTGGAATGGTCCACCAAAATATGTATATTTCTCTAGCTCCTTATGGTCCATAGGAGAGTATTTTTGGCCATGCTTATCCATTATGACCACTTGGATACTTCTCCCCTATTTATATGTAAAAACATATAGTCCCTTGCGGTCAGTCAGTTTCTTGATGCAAGGTTCATTGTATCTATAATAGAGTTTTTGTTCTCCATTATTGAGTGTATATAGCCCCGAGTAAGTGTTATCTGTGTTAAGCTGCTCTATCTCATTAGTGCGCCTGAGTACATCATTTTGCTTGTCCATCTTGGGTGGTTCATTTAGTAACTCTTCATCTACCTTTTCCTTGGTGCCAGTCAATCCCCATTTGTCCACAATAAAGGGGTTGTGAACAACTAGGTACATCATTCTCTCCCGGTCAAAGTATCTGTCTTTGTTATAGTCCACATCTACAAGGTCCTTGAACTCGCTTGGCTTGTTTTCCAACTTAACACAATAGCGGTCCATTCCATCCTTATAGATTTTGGCTTTAAGCTCATCCTTCAATTGAAATTTTAGATACAACAATTTTACGTCAAATGCAGGTCGGGAAGGACCTACCCCCATGGAAGTTCCTTCCTTAAGGTCCACCTTGTTGAATTCCTTAGTCGTTATGGTGTATGATCTTTCTGATGAGATATCAAAAAAAATTTCCTCCATAGTGGCTTCTAGAGGATGCAGTGGTTTTTGATTCACACTACCTTTAGTTGAGTGATGGCTCACTTGGTCTATGACATTGAGATTCGTATTTTGGTACAATCTTCCTGATCGCAAATACATGAAGAATTGATCTTAAAAAAATCCAAACCTTGTTACCTCATTGGCTAACTTGAATTCTTGATTTTGTCTTACTTGTTGGGTTGTACTCTCTAGCACTTGCAACCTGTCAAAAAATGCTTGATGGCTATGAGTTTACAACCGCTCTTGTTAGTTCAAGCTTTCAATCGACAAAATTTAATCAAATATTTCAATAAATCCACAATTTTTCTCACAACATCAACAATTCAGGTCCAATTTCAATTTTGAAAAGACCACCATGGTCCTGGAGACTATCTCTCTCTTTGGTGAAATTCTACTCTTATTTTGACTCGAGAAACATGGATCATGATCCGTGTTGGGAGTCAAAATTACGTTTCTTGATACCAACAGAATCAATATGATTAGTAGGTCAATTGACTCTAGACGTTTTGAAAATGGATTTCTAGATTGAAAATTAGGTCAGTTCTAGCACTTGCTCAGAATGCTTGACAGTTTTGGAATTTTGCCTTGGTTTTTAATATCCTAATTCAATTTTAAAATGATCACTAGAGTCCCTGTGATGTTTTTTAGCTATGGTGCAGGTTTGGTATCAATCTATGTCAGAGGAACATGGATCGCGATCCATGTACCTAGTTGGTAGATTGGATTGAAACTTAGCACACGGCTTCCCTTTGGTTCCCTGACGCTAGCTTTATGATTTTTGTAGGATTTGGACTTTTTTACGCCAACACCAAAGGTCGATCCTCTAGTCTGTTCTAGTGTTTTCACCTTGAGCTGTTTTCTACCTTTTTGACCCACTTTTTAACTTTTTTGACCATAGTTGTTTTGGGAAATGTACTTCAAATCTTACCACTTGTCCATCGATCAAGTACCAGCTCAAAATCCCTATAAGGTACATGGATCGCAATCCATGTTTGACATCATTTTGACCTGAGAGTTGGTGAGTTTGTAATAGTTGTTATGGTGATACTTTTCTCCAAGTCTTTTTGGATTTGACCCACTTTTTCCAGGCCAAAAGCAAGATTTTGTGTCTACTTTGAGGTTTTTTACAATCAACTATCTTTTTGGTGTTTTGATCAGGCTTTTGCACTTTTTTGCTGTGGGCCCTTTTGGAAAAGTTGTTCCCTCAGTTCTCAAGAGTGTACTGGTCAATCATCATGTCCAAATGTCAACTTGGTACATGGATCATGATCCATGTTTGGCAACATCTGGTCATGAATTTTGTCCTACTAGTTCCTTGCCTTTAGTTAAACCCAATCCTCACTCCTTTTTGAATTTGGACAAGTAAAAGTTCAATTTTTCCAAATTTTCTCAATTTTCACGGTTTTGTTCATCTTAGCCCTGAAACATGGGGAAAAAGGCACTCGGGGTTTCTCTCCTCTTGGAAGGTGGGTCTTAGGATCGCTCGATAGTTTAAGTACGCTTCCCCTGCGAGGTGGAGCTAGATCTCATTGCTAGTAGGCTCGAGCTCGACTCACTTTGTGATGAGAGATCGTCCGCTAGCTGAACCCTGAACCACTTTGTTTGCTTCCGCTATAGATCTAGTGGCCACCAGGTTCACCATTAGATCCGCCGTTTGATACGGCGGGGTGGGGACCTCACATATTGGTACTAACATAATGTCAATATGGAAGGACGTGACTTGGGATGGGGCATGGAGACTCAATGAAATTGTCAATCTCAAAGAAATGAACCTAAAAGACTGCTCATACATCTACAATCAACCATTTCCTAGCCAGAGAAATAGTATATGTCCAATCTCACCGCTCTAGGTCATCATGTATTTTTAGCATCCAAATGAATTTAGAATGCAACGAAACTTCAGGAGATGTGTTACAACACCTGAGGACATATTCTTACCAATTTTTGCAGTCATCTAGGAAGGTACATAAATCACGATCCATTCCAAAAAATGTATAGAAAACCGAAACAAAACTACACAAAAAGATTCCCTTCAAAATTAGAAACACTCTTCCAAGGTCAAAACATTAAAAAAAAACCATTTAAGGCCTCAAATCAATGCATTTAGCTCACAGACAAGATGTTGCAAACCACCATAGAATTGAGAATGATTACATTAGAGTAAAGCACAAGAGACAAGGAACACAATGTGCTATTTGGAATTAAATTTTCATTACCAAACAAGGAGAAAGATTGATTACAACTTGAAGCAACAATGCAGCTCTCAGTCGATGTCCAATAAATCCCAAAGATAATGATAATGTTTCTCTCAAAACTAAGGGTTTTGACTTAAAAACTTGGGACCCTTTCCCACGGCCATTGGCCACTTACAAGGCTTGTAGGCTCGGAGAGAATAGTAGAAAATGATAGACTATATTACAATTTGAGAATCATCAACAACAGAATCACATAGCTTCTTTTGAAAAAATGATTGAATACAGCAAAGTCTGCCATGTATCCGGCTTTTAGGTGACGTTTTGCTGTATCCACCAAACAAGAGCCCTAGAGGTTCCCAGTGTGGGCACTTTTCCCAAGGCATACAAAATAAGCACACATGGCAAAAATTGAATCAATGTAGAAAACACTTTGGGGGGTCAAACAAAGGGAGTAATTCAAGCGTTGTTTTCATATGCAATTCTTTTTATCGTAGCTTAACTAGAAGGTCTTCTAGGTATAGCCTCTAGTCAGCCCTCGGACATGAAATACTTTGCTCTCGATGATTAAACAACTCAATTGGCTAGAGGGAATTGAGAAGCTTGCCCATGGTATTAATAGTTGACCTCTAGTGCCTCTTGACTGTTAAATTAGGGACCCTAGACTTGTTTATTCTTTGGCCTTTATAAGTACTTATGCATTTGATTATATTACAATTTAATGTTTATTGTTCTAAATTATTTAATATTCTATTATTAATCAATATGTGTGTCTATTCATCATTTACAAACACCCTATCACCTTTGACGGATGCCTTATCACTTATTTGAGTCATGGACCGGGCTTGCTGGTCCTATAGGTGCGTACATGATCACCGATGAGAGGTGTAAAACTTATACCTATCATAATAATCAATATCTAATTCTCCTAAATGATTTTCTCATATTAAGCTGATCATTTAATGTGGGGAAGTGCCAGGGGAGAAAAAGCTAGAATATTGGTTAAGCTAGCAGACCGGCCACTGTAGGGGTCCAAAGGAGGGAAAATAGGGATCCAAAAGGGGGGCCATCTGCAAAAGAGCCATGTGCAACAATGGGCTAAAAAGACCCTAAGGTTCAGCCCATTAAGACTTCCAAAATGCTAAGGTTCCAAAATTCAAAGGTTGTGGCCAAAGGTCAACCCTAGGGGAAATTGGATGCTTTGTGTGTGACCAAAAAGTCTTTTCAAATCCCTACATACGAGGGGGTGAGCCTTGGGAGTAGGGGATGAGAGAGAAAGTCACACACACACACACACACACAGACTCCCTTTACACAAAGGGAATTAGGGACACATGTCATCTCCCTAGCCCAGATGCGCACAAGGTGTGCCCAATTCCTATTGGATGGCCTTAGAGGTGGAGCAATGAGAATTAGGCTAGAGTAAATCTAGTTTAACTAATTTAAAAACACTTAATAAAAGAACCAATGAGAATTAAGTCTCCTAGAAGACTATTGGGCAGTCTCCCAAGGGGTCCAATGAGCATTCAGGATCCCAATGGCTTGCCTGATTCCTATTGACCAGGAGACAAAGGGGTCCAATGAGAGTTTAGTTGAATTATTAAATTACCTAAAGCTCTCACAAAAGGGGAAAGGGGGACACATGTCAAAAGGCTATCACTTATGATGCTTAATGGTCATTGGCTTGACTCGGGGAGGGCCAATGAGGCTGGAGCAAGAGAAAATAGCAAGAGGGCTCGCCCAAGAGAGAGAGCGGGATGATTTTTGCAAAGTATTATCACACACACACTCACACAATCTCATGTGTGAAGAAAGAGAAGACTATTTCTTCCCAAGCTTTAATGGAGAGCTCATCACCTACTCCAAGCTTGTGAGATAGAAGCCTACATCGACACACTCTTGGCTTGTGGATGCAAATCCAACCAAGAGCCAAGCTTCAATGCATGCTCATCTCCTCTACCAAGCTAATTGCTAAGCTAAAGCTATGCTAATATGAGTGATTATGTGAGGAGATGTACATCTTTCTCGTAAGATACTCCTTCTTCCTCTCAATCTACTCCGAATACCCTGCTAGCTCTCACCATCTTCGAAGGTGTGTGAGGTCTTGGGTCTGAGAACGGGGATAATTCAAGTTGTTTTTGCTAAGTGTTTTTCTTAGTGCATGAAGCTTTCATCTTCATTGCACTAGCTAGTCTTGAAGGAACACAAAGAATTGTATTGTACAATGTCTCTCTTGATGGGAGAAACCATAATACAAAGCCTTTTGGAGGGGGGACCGGCTCCATGAAAATCCGATCCTCAACTGTTGTCAATAGCTTAATTTCTCTCTCTTTTGAAAGTATTGTTGATGCTATCTAACTAGGTGTTATGCTTTTTGTTGCTCTCTCCACCCAAGCACTCTTGTAATTCTCATTAGGAATCTATTCTAATGAAATGCCCACTATGTTCATGTTAATTTCCGCTACACACAAGTTATTAGGCCATTAAATGTTACATTGGTATCAGAGCACAAGGTTTCTCTTTTATTGCTCAAGAAGGGAGGTCCTCAAGCTAGCTATAAATGGTTGGTATTATTAATTGCCTATGAGTAAGTAGAATAGGGATTTTTCAACCTTGCAGTGTGCCTGCCTTCGTGCAGTTAAAGGGGCATCACCGTCGAGAGCTATGGTCTTAATAGTGGAATCCTACGGGGCTTGCCTAAGGCTTAACCACTATTGAGCTATTAGAAGCTTGACAGGAGCCGGTGCTATTTTGGTGTCGAAAGACCCTCTTTTCTATTCCTTGCAATTAATGATATTCGAGCCGCGGGTACAGTAGCTTGAGTGCTTTTTCTAAAGGGGTAAAGAGGAGTAGCAACTAGGGCTTGAAGTGCCAAAGTACACCCAAAAATTTGACACCTAAAAGTTGTTAGAATGGCTGACAATAGTAAAGAGAGTGAAATTAATGTTGATAACTTTGATTTTGCTCATGAGCAACCTACTAATGATGCTTCAATGCTTGTTAACTATCTTGTTTCTAGGCTTCAGCAAGCCATGGGCAATCCATCTCTCCAAAGTGAAGTGCAACGGCAACTTCGTGCTCACGGGATTCTCCAAGCTCATTGTCATAATAATCAATATCTAATTCTCCCAAATCATTTTCTCATATTAAACTGATCATTTAATGTGGGGAAGTGCCAGGGGAGAAAAAGCTAGAATATTGGTTAAGCTAGCAGACCGGCCACAGTAGGGATCCAAAGGAGGGAAAATAGGGATCCAAAGGGGGGGGGGGCATCTGCAAAAGAGCCATGTGCAACAATGGGCTAAAAACACCCTAAGGTTAAGTCCATTAAGACTTCCAAAATGCTAAGGTTCCAAAATTCAAAGGTTGTGTCCAAAGGGTTAAAGCTTAGGGGGAATTGGATGCTTTGTGTGCTCTCCAAAGTCAATGCACATCCCTACATGGGAGGGGGCGAGCCCTTCTTCTAGGGGATGAGAGAGAAAGCCACACACACACACGCACAAGCCCCTTTACACAAAGGGAATTAGGGACACATGTCAGCTCCCTAGCCCAGATGCCCACAAGGTGTGCCCAATTCCTATTGGATGACCCTTGAAGTGGACCAATGAGAATTAAGCTAGAGTAAATCTAGTTTAATTAATTTAAAAACATTTAATAAAAGAAACCAATAAGAATTAAGTCTCCTAGAAGACTATTGGGCAGTCTCCCAAAGAGTCCAATGAGCATTCAGGAGCCCCATGGCTTGCCTGATTCCTATTGGCCAGGAGGCAAAGGGGTCCAATGAGAGTTTAGTTTAATCATTTAATTACCTCAAGCTCTCACAAAAGGGGAAAGGGGGACACATGTCAGAAGGCTATCACTTATGCTACTTAATTGTAATTGGCTTGACATGGGGAGGCCCAATGAGGCTGCAGGAAGAGCAAATAGCAAGGGGGCTCGCCCAAGAGAGAGAGGGGGCTGATTTTTTCTTGGCATTATCACACTCACACAATCTCATGTGTGAAGAAAGAGAAGACTATCTCTTCCCAAGCTTTAATGGAGAACTCATCACCTACTCCAAGCTTGTGATATAGAAGCCTACCTCAACACTCTCTTGGCATGTGGTTGCAAATCCAACCAAGAGCCAAGCTTCAATGCATGCTCATCTCCTCTACCAAGCTAAGTACTAAGCTAAGATATGCTAATATGAGTGATTATGTGAGGAGATGTACATCTTTCTCGTAAGATACTCCTTCTTCCTCTCAATCTACTCTCATACCCTGCTAGCTCTCACCGTCTTCGAAGGTGTGTGAGGTCTTGGGTCTGAGAACGGGGATAATTC
The DNA here is from genome assembly GCF_014529385.1 of Adiantum capillus-veneris. Taxonomy (NCBI): domain Eukaryota; kingdom Viridiplantae; phylum Streptophyta; class Polypodiopsida; order Polypodiales; family Pteridaceae; genus Adiantum; species Adiantum capillus-veneris. The sequence continues at coordinate 116,028,325 of NC_140949.1, read as the reverse complement.
AAGTTGTGTTTGTTAAGTGTTTTGCTTAGTGCATGAAGCTTCCATCTTCATTGCACTAGCTAGTCTTGAAGGAACACAAAGAATTGTATTGTACAATGTCTCTCTTGATGGGAGAAACCATAATACAAAGCCTTTTGGAGGGCGGACCGGCTCCATGAAAATCCGGTCCTCAACTGTTCTCAATAGCTTAATTTCTCTCTCTTTTGAAACTATTGTTGATGCTATCTAAATAGGTGTTATGATTTTTGTTGCTCTCTCCACCCAAGCACTCTTGTAATTCTCATTAGGAATCTATTCTAATGAAATGCCCACTATGTTCATGCGAATTTCCGCTACACATAAGTTATTAGGCCATTAAATGTTACATTGGTATCAGAGCACAAGGTTTCTCTTTTCTTGCTCAAGAAGGGAGGTCCTCAAGCTAGCTACAAATGGTTGGTATTATTAATTGCTTGTGAGTAAGTAGAATAGGGATTTTTCAGCCTTGCAGTGCGCCTGCCTTTGTGCAGTTAACGGGGCATCACCGTCGAGAGATGTGGTCGTAATAGTGGAGTCCTACGGGGCTTGCCTACGGCTTAACCACTATTGAGCTATTAGAAGCTTGACAGGAGCCGGTGCTGTTTTGGTGTGGAAGGACCCTCTCTTCTATTCCTTGCAATTAATGGTATTCGAGCCACGGGTATAGTAGCTTGAGTGATTTTTCTAAAGGGGTAAAGAGGAGTAGCAACTAGGGCTTGAAGTGCCAAAGTACACCTAAAAATATTACACCTAAAAGTTGTTAGAATGGCTGACAATAGTAAAGAGAGTGAAATTAATGTTGATAACTTTGATTTTGCTCATGAGCAAGCTACTAATGATGCTTTAATGCTTGTTAACTATCTTGTTTCTAGGCTTCAACAAGCCATGGGCAATCCATCTCTCCAAAGTGAAGTGCAACGGCAACTCCGTGCTCATGGGATTCTCCAAGCTCATCACCATGATGAGAGAACACCTATGAAGCCTCCTTGTGAGACTACCAAAAGAGGTCTCTCTCCGATTCGGGAAGAAGAAGATAATCCATACGAAGGGCTCAAGAATTTACTTCTTGATGATACATCTCCTTCCCAAAGGAGAACTCAAGAGCCTCCACCGAAGGAACGAGAAAAAAGCGAGTCTCCCGCCACCTCGGTGGAGATGGCTCCACGAAGACGGCGGGTTAAACGCTCTCCATCACCACCAAAGCGGAGAAGACCATCATATTCTTCTCCTCACCACAATTCAAAGAGGGATGATAAAAAGCAAGAGAAGAAAAAGGCAAGAAAGAGGACACCCTCTTCTCCATCTTCTTCATCCTCTTCCTCTTATGAAAGCTATGGTGAAGACGACAAAGATCAAGACAAGAAAAAGGCGAAAAAGAGGTCACCCTCTTCTCCACCTTCTTCAAATTCTTCAGCTTCTGAAGAAAGTGATGGTGCAGCCTTTGAACCATCAAAAAGAAGAGGCCATAGGAAATCCTATGCCGCATGGAAGAGGTCGTCCAAGCTGAAGAAATTCAAAGAGGGAGGGAAGAGCATCTCTTTCCTTACCTATGATGGTACCTTTGGTGCTACGGACAAAGTCTTGGCCTTTATCCAACAATTCGATGCGGCGTTTGGAGATGAGGGCTTCACGGAGTCCTCTAAGCTACGCCATGTAGCTATGCACTTTCAAAAGTCCGCCAGACAATGGTGGTCTAGCCTACGAGCCAACGGTGAAGCTCCGAACATGGAAGGCTTTAAGAGCTTCCATTATGAAGCAGTTTTTGGTCACCGATGCCAAAGACAAAGTACTCACCGAATGGCGAAGCTTAAAGCTCTCTCCCAATGAATCCATCCACAAATATGTAGACAAGTTTTGGGACTTACAACTCAAAGCCACTGTCTTCAAAAAGTTGGATTTTGGAGAGCAAAAGAAACAGTTTTGTGCGGGCTTAACCGAAGAAATGGCGGAGTATGTCAACTCCCAAAGGCCACGTACCATATCGGCGGTAATACACCATACTATGGTGGCCTCTAGAATCAATTTCCAAACGGGGGTTAAAAGAAATAATAAGCCCCCGGAAAACAAGGGTTCCAATGAGCCTAAGGGGAAGGACAATGTCCAAAAGTCTCCTAAGGGCAACTCCAACAAAGCTAAAGAGAAGGGTGTTTACAAAGGTAAGAACAAACTCTCTCCTGAAGATCTTGAGCGTTATCGCAAGGATAACCGGTGTTTCAAGTGCGGCGAACAAGGGCATGCGTACCACGCTTGTCCCCAAAAGAACAACCGCCAAGATTCTCCTAGAGCTTCCTTGGTTGAAATCCAAGAGGAGGAGACTCACCAAACAACTCACAAAGGATCTCCTCTATGCCATGCTTGGGGAAAGGTAAGAGAACATGATGATTTTATTCTCTTTGACTCTGGTTCTACTCACAATTTTATATCTATAGAGTTGGCCACCAAGCTAGGCATACAATCCTACGAGATGGGAGATATCCTACCCGCAGACAGTGCCTTCAAGGGCCAAGAAGCTTCAGTCACTCCCTTAATCGGGAAATTGAGGCTTCATGTCCAAGGCTATGTGGACAAAGAGGACTTCTTTATCTCTCCTCTCAAGCATGAGGATGTAATCCTAGGGGCACCATGGTTTGACCGCCTTGCTGCCGATGTTAAATTTCCTGAAAGGAGAATCTCCTTTAAGTTCAGGGAAAAAGACATGTATATAGATGCTAAGGAAATGGGTAACACCATCCCCATTGTACATACACCAGCTTTCAACAAGTCAATAAAGAGATCTATTTCCGTGTACATGATTTTTGTTAAAGATTCTAAAAATGAACTTAATGCTTTAGCAAAAGAAAATAAAAGCAACCAAAAGGAATTAGAGTTATCTAATTTTCTCAAGGGGTTTAATGATGTTTTTATTGACGACATCCCTTGTGAGCTACCTCCTAAACGAGATAATGATGACCATGCAATTGAACTTCTTCTAGGAAGTTCACCGCCTAACAAACCTCCTTATAGAGTTTCTCAAGCTCAACAAGAGGAGATTATGCGGCAAGTGCATGAGTTAGTTGAGAAGGGCATGGTTAGACGGCACATATCGTATGTGTGTCGACTATAGAGCACTAAATAGGATCACTATCAAGAATAGGTTTCCCGTTCCACGGGTAGAAGACCTATTTGATAAGCTACGAGGATCGACCTACTTCAGTAGGATTGACCTAAAAAGTGGCTATCATCAAATAAGGATAGTTGATCAAGACATTGTAAAGACCGCATTTCGTACTACATTTGGTCTTTACGAATACATTGTCATGCCTTTTGGCCTGACCAATGCACCAGCCACATTCAACTGCTTGATGGAGAAACTGTTAAGGCCTCATCGAACCTTCACTGGAGTGTTCTTTGATGATATTATCATCTACTCTAATTCATTGGAGGAACACAAGCAACATCTCCAGGTAATATTTGAAGTTTTAAGAGAGACTAAACTTTATGTTAATCGAAAGAAAAGTGAATTTTTCTTGCAAGAGATTCAGTATTTAGGTCACATTATCTCTCAAGATGGCATCCAAATGGATCCATCCAAGTTAGAGGTAATAAAAGGATGGCCTAAACCAAGGAATCTTCATGAACTAAGAAGCTTTATAGGTATGTGTGCATACTATAGACGCTTCATAGAAAAGTTCTCACAAATTGCGGGACCATTACATGACCTAACAAAGAAAAGCGTTAGGTATACATGGTCTGCTAAGGAGAACAATGCTTTCGAAAAGCTTAAAGAAAATCTTATCTCTCAACCTGTGCTTACACTACCGGATCTCTCAAAACCATTTGAGGTCCAATGTGATGCTTGTGGTGATTGCCTTGGAGCTTTTTTGCTCCAAGAAGGGGACGCCATAGGCTATGAGAGTCGAAGGCTCGACCCTGTCGAGCAAGCTCTAGGCATATACGAAAAGGAACTCCTTGCATTTCTACATGTCGTAGACTCATGGAAGCACTATTTATTGGGGACTCTTTTCATTCTGTGAACGGATCACCAAAGTCTTAAGTACTTCATGACGTAGACCAAGCTCTCCGACAAACAAATGAGGTGGGAAAAATTCCTTTCGCAATTTCATTTTCATATTGCTCACATTGCTGGCAAGCACAATCAAGTAGCCGATGCACTCTCAAGACGGCCGAGAGTGAATGCGGTTTCCATAGCAACTCACAATGATCTATCTTCAATGATAGATGAGTACGCTATTGATCCCGACTTTAGAGATGTGATTTCAGCCCTGGCATTAGGGAAGAAAGAAGAACCATTCACTTTACAAGATGGTTATCTTCTCTATGGCAATAGACTATGCGTTACTAACTCACTACGTGAGAAAGTAATGTATGAATCTCATGCTCCACCTTATGCGGGGCATAGAGGCATTCAGTCTACCTTAAAGGGAATAGAAACATATTTCTGTTGGCCTACCATGAAAGTGAACATACAAGAGTATGTTTCCAAATGTGTGGTATGCCAAAAGACAAAATTTAATAGAGGGAAGCAACTTGGATTGCTTCAACCCTTGCCAATCCCTAATTCACCATGGGAGAGCATATCCATGAATTTTATCTTTGGATTGCCTAAGTCTATCCATGGGAATACGGGAATATGGACGATAGTAGACAGGTTCAGTAAACAAGCTCATTTTATACCTGTCAAAAAGACTATCAAAGCCCATCAAATGGCAACCCTCTTCATTTCACAAATTTTCAAGTACCATGGCTTGCCAATGTCCATAGTGTCGGATAGAGATCCTAGAATGACCAGTAATTTCTGGAAGGATCTCTTTGAGAATTTAGGGACAAGGCTAAACTTCTCTTTGGCCTATCATCCACAAACGGATGGCCAAAGTGAAATAGCTAACCTAACCATTCTCGATCTACTAAAAGCCTATGTAATGGAAGTAGATCAAAGATCCCAATGGGAGAAGTACTTACCCTTAGTGGAGTATGCTTACAATAACATTGTACATACTTCCATGGGAAAAGCACCTTTCGAGGTAATTGAGGGAAGATCAAAAATTCCCTTGCTACTTAAGGTACATGGGAAGATCTTCGTTGCAGATGAGTATAGCCGAGACCTACAAGAATCTTTTCAAAAGATTAAGGATGCTATCTCTATCTCACAGCAAAGGCAAAAGGCTGTTGCTGACAAGCACAGAAGAGCCCAAGCCTTTAAATAAAATGATTGGGTCTTGTTAAAGTTTCCTAAGGCTCGATTAAGGCACACGACGGGCAAGAATCCTACGGGCCACCAAAAGTACTATGCTAAGCTAGCAAAAAGGAACTATGGTCCCTTCCAGATTCTTAGGCCAATCAATCAACTCAGGTTGCCCAATCACTGGCTCATACACAATGCTTTCCATGTGAGCCTATTAAATTCTTACAAAGGAGAGCCACCTCAAGAATAAACTATTGAAGACCCACCGGAGATCGAGAACCAAGAGGAGGTGCTGCAGCCCGAGTCCATTCTCCGACATGAAGACAAGGTATTAAGAGGAGGTAAGACTATCCGACGATATCTTATTAAGTTTGAAAAATATCCTTTTGAAGATGCTAGATGGATGCAAGGCATACAATTAAAGGATAACCTAAACCTTGTCAATGCTTACAATGCTTCCCAAGAGTAAGCAAATGTACAAAATGTTAAAAATGAACAAAGTTTTTTTTGTCTTATAAGACTCTCTTTTTATTTATTGTGCACAAAAATGAAGTAGTATGCATGCTTAGATCAAGTTTGAGGAGACGACGTCTCCCAAACTCCAAGTAGAGCTTGTCACTCTACTATGGAAGACTGATAGGACTAATGTGCAGACATGCTTGCGGCAGCCTCAGGCTCTCAAGCACCAAATGGACTAGTCATCCATTGTGGAATGATGTCGTAGGGTAACATAGGGATCCTCTACCCACTAAGAAAAGGACTCATGAATATGCTTTATCTTCTCTACACCATAGTCGAGGACGACTATGATTTCAAGAGAGAGGTAATGTCATAATAATCAATATCTAATTCTCCTAAATGATTTTCTCATATTAAACTGATCATTTAATGTGGGGAAGTGCCAGGGGAGAAAAAGCTAGAATATTGGTTAAGCTAGCAGACCGGCCACTGTAGGGGTCCAAAGGAGGGAAAATAGGGATCCAAAAGGGGGGCCATCTGCAAAAGAGCCATGTGCAACAATGGGCTAAAAAGACCCTAAGGTTCAGCCCATTAAGACTTCCAAAATGCTAAGGTTCCAAAATTCAAAGGTTGTGTCCAAAGGTCAACCGTAGGGGAAATTGGATGCTTTGTGTGTGACCAAAAAGTCTTTTCAAATCCCTACATACGAGGGGGTGAGCCTTGGGAGTAGGGGATGAGAGAGAAAGTCACACACACACACACACACACAGGCTCCCTTTACACAAAGGGAATTAGGGACACATGTCATCTCCCTAGCCCAGATGCGCACAAGGTGTGCCCAATTCCTATTGGATGGCCTTAGAGGTGGAGCAATGAGAATTAGGCTAGAGTAAATCTAGTTTAACTAATTTAAAAACACTTAATAAAAGAACCAATGAGAATTAAGTCTCCTAGAAGACTATTGGGCAGTCTCCCAAGGGGTCCAATGAGCATTCAGGATCCCAATGGCTTGCCTGATTCCTATTGACCAGGAGGCAAAGGGGTCCAATGAGAGTTTAGTTTAATTTTTAAATTACTAAAGCTCTCACAAAAGGGGAAAGGGGGACACATGTCAAAAGGCTATCACTTATGCTGCTTAATGGTCATTGGCTTGACTTGGGGAGGGCCAATGAGGTTGGAGCAAGAGCAAATAGCAAGAGGGCTCGCCCAAGAGAGAGAGCGGGCTGATTTTTGCAAAGCATTATCACACACACACTCACACAATCTCATGTGTGAAGAAAGAGAAGACTATCTCTTCCCAAGCTTTAATGGAGAGCTCATCACCTACTCCAAGCTTGTGAGATAGAAGCCTACATCGACACACTCTTGGCTTGTGGATGAAAATCCAACCAAGAGCCAAGCTTCAATGCATGCTCATCTCCTCTACCAAGCTAATTACTAAGCTAAATCTATGCTAATATGAGTGATTATGTGAGGAGATGTACATCTTTCTTAAGATACTCCTTCTTCCTCTCAATCTACTCTCATACCCTGCTAGCTCTCACCATCTTCGAAGGTGTGTGAGGTCTTGGGTCTGAGAACGGGGATAATTCAAGTTGTTTTTTCTAAGTGTTTTGCTTAGTGCATGAAGCTTTCATCTTCATTGCACTAGCTAGTCTTGAAGGAACACAAAGAATTGTATTGTACAATGTCTCTCTTGATGGGAGAAACCATAATACAAAGCCTTTTGGAGGGGGGACCGGCTCCATGAAAATCCGATCCTCAACTGTTGTCAATAGCTTAATTTCTCTCTCTTTTGAAAGTATTGTTGATGCTATCTAACTAGGTGTTATGCTTTTTGTTGCTCTCTCCACCCAAGCACTCTTGTAATTCTCATTAGGAATCTATTCTAATGAAATGCCCACTATGTTCATGTTAATTTCCGCTACACACAAGTTATTAGGCCATTAAATGTTACAATACCATTTTTACATATTTTTGCAATGACCGGCCACTGTGGGCGCCCATGTGTGAATGGGTCGGATTCATATAAAAGATCCATTTTGACCTAAAATCCTCATTCTTGAGGTGCATGCTAAAGAAGAGCTCTTAATCTACCTGTATCTTCTTCTCCATCGTGTGCTCACGGGTGTGTGTGTGTGTGTGCGCACGCTTGAGAGAGAGAGAGAGAGAGAGAGAGAGAGAGAGAGAGAGAGAGAGAGAGAGAGAGAGAGAGAGAGAGAGAGAGAGAGAGAGAGAGAGAGCATTGTGGTAGCATCGGCGGCGGCGGCGAGGCATTTGAGCGTGGTGGCGATAGTAGCTCCTTTATCTTTGCGGCACAAAATCCTTCACGACGGCAAAGCATTGAGCGGTGAGTGACACACAATTGCCCCTTTGAGCTTACTAGAACATTCTAGTCATGTGCTTGCAGCCATTTGTGGCTCGCAAATAGTGTTTGGCAAGTTCCCAGCCTCCAACACATGCGATAAAAGCGCACATAGATCAACCCATAGCTTGAGCAAATGTTGCCAAGTCACCCAAGTGAGCAGGTGTAGTGGGGACAAGTGCTCTCGAAACTGCATGTGGAATGGGGGTTGGCATTGGTTTAGGCATACGAGTGATCTTTGGGTCCCAAGCTGGGCACAATGTTGTGCCATGTGGTGTCCCAAAGTTCATTTGTGTGGATATAGGCATAGCAGACATAGGTTGTGACATGTTAATACTAGCTAGCATGGCTCCACTAGAATGAGTACTCGAATAGGGTGATTGTGGAGTGTAGGCTGTCGAAACAATCGGGGGTGTGGGATCTACATGGATATGAGGGCCCATGGGTACGTATGATTGATGTACACTTGTAGGTATTGTTGTGGGCATTGAGCTACTATGTAGGGTGCTTTACTCACAAATGAGATCCAAGGTGTACTTTCTGGTGGGACATGCATAGTAACCGCGAGGAAAAGATGAGCTAAATTTGGGAATGTGAAACTATTGCTTGTGGGTTCAGAGGGTATCGAGACTCCATGAGAAACAACATATCAAGAATCAATGGGACTCACTGAGGGGGTCTCTATTTGTGATAGGGTTGGTTGTTTGTCCTTTCCCGTATCCAAGAATCTCATAGGACCCGTCAAAGGAATGTTAATTCCCTGGTCTTGTCTCCCTAATTGGATGTCACCATGGATGACATCATAGATCATCTATTGATGGTCCTCTAAATTAGTGGCCCCAACCGTGGATTGTACCACCTCTAACCACCCCACAGGGTATGTGCACCATGTGTGTAGATCGGTCAATGTCTCAATTTGTACGTCATACTCCCAATTTTCTATGAGAAATATCCCCTCTAAGCTTGGAGTGCTGGAGGTTCCCCTTGAAGTGGAAGCACAGTATAGATCCCCATCGCTTGACCCTCCGTGATTGCTATCTTGGGAGAACTCAGTTGCTTGGCTAGCATGGTTGTTTTCAAAGGGGTATTTGCTTTCATGGCTCAGCTTTGTTCTAGCATTTGTAGGTTCTCAATTTCCCTCTTCCTTGTTGCATGCATATATCATTTGATCTCTTGCACTTCAGCAAGACCCCTACCATCGGGTAGCCTTAGAACCTTAGAGGGTGATGATTTGGTAGGGTCTTTAACAAGCGGAGTAGGTAGGATGTCAACATGGGTACCCTTGGGTAGTACAAGGTCTACATAAGAATTGAAAGGCAAATCTACCTCCCCATTGCCCTCGTTCACTTCACTAGTTGTGGGCTCCAAACGGGTGTCTCGACTAAAGGACTCTTTTAAGGGGCTAAATACACTAGACCCATGCCATGGGGCAAAGGCATGCATGTCTTGACTGGACATTTCAGGGTTTTGTGTAGGATATTCCTCCATCACATTTGAGTCAGAGGAAGAGTCACTAGCTGCTAGGTGGGGGTCCTGAGTACTACTGCCCTAGGTTCCCACTGAGGGCCTAGAGCCAAATGTGGAGGGATAACGAGTGCCCGTGTAAGCAGAGGCACTCTCTATATTCTCATGCGCTAGCACACAACTAGAGCTTAGCTACATGTGACCTTGGCACCCTAGAAGTGTTGATGAGTGCCCTTGAAGGCCGCTCACCTAGTTTTTGGGTAATTTGCAACCCGATTTTACTCTCAAATTTTTGATATTTTTGGTATTTTTTTTAAAACCATGCTATGGAATATAGCATGTGATAGCTCAAAACAAGCGTCTCGATTAATGGATGTGGCGTGCTTTACAACCCTAGATTTGGTTGCTTTACGCCCTTGAAATCCTTGAAATAGTCTTTTACTAGTTGGGCACAAGGCTCAAACAAGTCCAATGCTGCAAGTGTGAAGGGGAGGAAGGAGGACTTATCCCACATGCCCTCATTCCTCTTGGGGGAGTAGACTATATATATAGTATTGAGTCTATCCTATATCATAAGCCTGAGGACTGAGACCTGGGCCTAGGCTTGGGCTTGGGGAATGATCCCGATCCTTCTTTTAATGTGCTGTCTTTTTTTTTTAATATATGTAGTAAATGACAAATTATATACCAAGAATTACAACCCACACAGTAAATTACAGATAAAGCAGATTTTACAAAGTTGAAAATACAGACAGTTCAAAAAATTATTGTAAAACACAAGAAAATACAAAAAACACAAAACTTTGGTGCAAAAAACAACAAATCTAACTCTAATCCTGACCTTTTCTCAGCCAAACAACATATATGCAGAAAGCATCAAATAAATAATTGCAAAAATGACAATCAACAGTTGCGTTGCAAGCTAAGCACACAGCACCTCCTCGGCAACGGTGCCAAAAATATTGTATTGCAGGTGTCATAATAACTAATATCTAATTCTCCTAAATGACTTTCTCATGTTAAAATGATCATTTAATATGGGGAAGTGCCAGGGGTAAAAAGGCTAGAATATTGGTTAAGCTGGCAGACTGGCCATAGTAGGGATCCAAAGGGGGGGGGCATTTGCAAAAGAGCAATGGGCTTTAAAGACCCTAAGGTTCAGCCCATTAAGACTTCCAAAATGCTAAAGTTCCAAAAATCAAAGGTTGTGTCCAATGGTCAATGCTTAATTAAATTGGATGCTTTGAGTGTGTACAAAAAGTCTTCAATGAGTCCTACATAGGAGGGGGCGAGCCCTGGAGGTAGGGGATGAGAGAGAAACACACATACAAGCTTCTTTTACACAAAGGGAATGAGGGACACATGTCAGCTCCCTAGCCCAGATGCCCACAAGGTGTACTCAAATCCTATTGGATGTCCATGGAGGTGGACCAATAAGAATTAGGCTAGAGTAAATCTAGTTTAATTAATTTAAAAACACTTAATAAAAGAAACAATAAGAATTAAGCTCTCTAGAAGACTATTGGACAATCTCCCAAAGGGTCCAATGAACATTCAACAGCTCAATGGCTTGCCTGATTCCTATTTTCCAGGAGACAAAGGGGTCCAATGAGAGTTTAGTTGCATTAATTAATTACCTAAAGCTCTCACAAAAGGGGAAAGGGGGACACATGTCAGAAGGCTATCACTTATGCTGCTTAAATTTTGTTGGCTAAGCTGGGAGAGGTCTAATGGGGTGTCAGCATGAGTAAAATGCAAGAGGGGTCGACGAAGAGAGAGAGAGAGGGGGCTGAATTTGTCATCATCATCACACACACTCACACAATCTCATGTGGAGCAATAAGACTCTCTCTCTCTCCCTCTCAAGCTTTAATGGAAAGCTTATCACTTACTCCAAGCTTGTGAGTAGGGAGGCCTACACCAACAACTCTTGGCTTTGTGATGCAAATCCAGAGAAGAGCCAAGCTTCAATGCATGCTCATCTCCTCTACAATGCTAATTACTAAGTATGCTATGCTAATATGAGTGATTATGTGAGGAGATCTACATCTTTCTCGTAAGAATACTCCTTCTTCCTCTCAATATACTCTCATACCCCGCCAGCTCTCACCATCTTCGAAGGGGTGTGAGGCCTTGGGTCTGAGACCGTGAGGGAATTGATGTTGTGCTTTATAAGTTTTTTTCTTAGTGCTTGAAGCTTCCATCTTCATTGCACTAGCTAGTATTAAAGGAATACAAAGAATTGTATTGTCAAATGTCTCTCTTGATGAGAGAAACCTATAATACAAAGCCTTTGGAGGGGGGATTGGCTCCATGTAAATCCGGTCCTCAACTACTGTAAATAGCTTAATTTCTCTCTCTTTTGAAGTATTGTTCATGCTATCTAAGTAGGTGTTATGCTTTTTGTTGCTCTCTCCACCCAAGCACTCTTGTTATGCTCATTAGGAATCTATTCTAATGAAATGCTCATTATGTTCATGTTATTTTCCGCTACACACAAGTTATAGCAGGGGACTTGCTGTGTGCTGTGTGTGAGCCACTAAGGCTGCAAACAGGCAACCCGTGTGCATGGAAGCTCAAGAATGAAATGGTCTATTTCTAACCTATGTTTTTTTGCCGTTGCAGGAATCTTGCGCGGCCGTGAAGAGGGAGCCCGTCGTCGTCGATGCTCAACAACCTCGCCACTGCCGTAAGGTCTCTTGCACACACACTCTCAAATAGTCACACACAACAAGTGTCTACGCTGCAAAGAAAGAGAGCAAGCAAACCATACATTAAAGAATGAGATAAGAGTTAGGGATACAATCCCTTATGTGAGTCATCCCAACCACACTTGGGCGCCCACACTTGGCCAATAGTTAGTATGCTATCTCTCTCTCTCTCTCTCTCTCTCTCTCTCTCTCTCTCTCTCTCTCTCTCTCTCTCTCTCTCTCTCTCTCTCTCTCTCTACTAAATGTGGCGTGCGCCTATCATCGACGATCACCCATGAATACATGTGTGGATCCAACAAGTTCGGTCCATAGCTCAATAATAATAACGAGGATGACCAAAGTTAACAGGTGCTATTTTTTACCTACGAAATCCGTAGTTCACTAATAGTTCATCACCCGCACATCTGTGGAGCCAACAAGCTATGCCCATAGCTCAATAATTATAATGAGGATGACCAAAGTTAACAGGTTCTCTTTCTAGCCTATGAAATCCATAGTTCACTAATAGTTCATAGTCGGTACGTAAAGATCGAATGGAATTTACAAGAATGTACCTTGGAGCATTTCTACTCATGTATTCTAGTTCATGCCTATTTTCAAATTTCACAAATGTGCAAGTGGTTCTTGCATTCCTTCCCCGACTACTATTAATTAAGCCGTCTATGTTTCCATGTGAATATGGTCTACCATCTACATAAAGTCTTTGACTTTGTGCATGGATAATGCCTCTATCAAAAAGGGATGCTGCATTGAGACACAAACCATAAGTGGTCATGCAATTGATGTACACACCACTAATTCCAAGGTACCCATCCATATATGGGTCCACAAAAGAACATGAGGGTCACCTCCTCTGAATGTGGTGGGGCTTGTAGATTTTGTGCAATGAATAGGCCATGTCCTCCATTCGGAAGGCTAGAAGGAGCTAACATGTAACAAGCACCCCAAAATCTAACCCATCTCTAGGAAGAAATCTTCCATGCCATCCCTCGTAGTGTCTACAATTAGACATCTACACTAAAGAGAATAGACTATTGGGTAATGCATAATCTCCATGAGCCTCGCTCTCAAATTCGGGAGGCAAAGGTTATCGCAAGACATCCATTTGCAATTCTTGGATTGCATGACCATGTCGTGTGTGAGAATGATGACCATCTTGATCACAGATAATATCCTCATCATCAACAACAAATGCATGTCCCTACATGTGAAACATTATTTATATTATTGACAAAATTAGCTATAAGAATTTAAATAAATTTAAATTAGAATAAATAATACTAACCATAGGTTGATCTCATTGTGCTAGTGTTGGTGCATGAGCATAAACACCCCAATCCACCTCATGTGAATGACATTGGCATCGTGGCCTTTGATGTAAGCCTAACATATATCGCACTAACATGGATTCCATTCCTCTTCATGATAAACTGAAGGCGCTCTCTCTAAAGGCTCTTCATGTCCCATCATATGAGAGTTGTCTCCATGGCTATAATATGAAGGCGATGGAGTATGAGAGGACCACTAGCGAAGGGGACCACTAGCGAGAGGGGACCACTAGCGAAGGGGACCACTAGCGAGAGGAGCCCTTGAAATATTTTTGTTTCTCACCCCGTTCTAAGGTAAAGTCCGCTTTGTTGAACGTCCATGCTAGTTCCCTTGTACTGCCGCCAAGTTTGAGGACCATCCAAAGAGGCATCATAATCTTATCATAGCTTTAAAGGATGATCTTATTTAATAATAAAGAATCTAAAAGTGTATTATCAATGCATATGGTTTCACATGTTGCCACCTTGGGAGGAAGGTGAGGGAGGAGAGTGTCACAGAGTTAAGCCTGACTTGTAATTAACCTCAACAATGAGTAGAGTGCATACTAGTCATATTGAAAGCCTTGTGATAAGAGCCCCTAGTTAGGGTTGCTCAAAATGTTGCTACTATACATATGTGGTAGTGATGCGTGGGAATACAGATAGGATTGTCGGGGCATTTTTTCTCTCAGTAGGAGGTTTTTTCCATTGTACATTGTATATACACGCATCATTCTAGGGCTAACTTATCTTCCATTTGTAGCACCAAGCTAACACAGATACCACGGATACCATTTTTTGGAGTTCTCATTGTAAAAACACTTATTACTTTGATAAATCGGGAATATTGTAACTCTTATTTTTTAGGATAAACCTTGTAATTGATGAGCCGGGACTACAAGCTTCCAGATTGTATCAACCTGTCATTACTCATCTTTGGTAGAACTCCCAGATTATTAGTTTTAACCACCAAAAACCTTGGCTAAGGTATAAAAGCCAATTCTTGTAAGTTATTATTAAGTTTTTGGATAACAAAATACACAGCGTGAGCTAATGACGCTCACCTCTCTTCTTCTCACGCTTCCTACTCCCTCCCCGATTGTCACATTGCAGTCGTGTTTGTTGCATTGCAACCACAGGTAAGAGCTCTACGCATTGATGTAAGCACTTCACAATATTTCGTAGCTTTTGGTGTCGCCGACGACCCGCGGCCTAATTTCATCATAACTAGGAATTTACACTTTCAAATCAAAAACTAACCATAGGCGGGGTATTGGGGCATCATTGCTAAGCATTAGATGCATTCTGGGTCGAAAACAACTAGGTAAAAAATCCACTGCTGTTAATAATCGCAATTTTAGAACTTGACCTAAAGTGGGAGTGATTTCTGTCACTTGAGTGTAGCATGAGTAGTTGTTTTCCGAGAGATTGACACCCTCTTGTAGCCTTTATGCACTAGTCAAGTTAGCTACATCCCATGGATTGACAATTTAATCGTGGTTCTCGCTAATACTGCAATAAGATAGGATAGTGAGGTTAGACACGCGTCCCACATTTGGTGCCGCTGCCGAGGATCAAAGAGACCTAAACTAGGGAAAAACATGAGCGCCTTGTGAAGTTATCCTTTAACTTCCTGTAGGATCGCCTAGAGTTCAAAACTTTCTTTTACAAACCGCATAGCCTAAGATTGTCGTCTTTTGCTGTGTAGAGATAGCTTGAAAGTAATCGTACTTGCTGAGTGCCTTTAGGATTGTAGAATCGTAAAATTAGATTGGATTTTGAGGATGATTGGTAGATGAGACAAGTCTTAAGATCAATGCTAAAAAAATCATAAAAGACAAGAAAATGAGTGTTTGTGGACACTTCCATAATCCCATTGCATGAGAATCTAAGAGTAGGGTAAGTAGGATCCGAAGTGGATTTCAGAACATTGCTCTCTTTGAAAGAATCATTGTGAGTTGTTATTGGAAGTTGCAAAATTTCAGGTGGTCTACAGCTAGAAATAGCACAAAAAGACTCCAAACCACTCAATCTAATTGGAGAGTAAGCTTGAAAGTTTTCTGAACCAGTGGGTAAGCTCAAGGACACTTCGAGGTAAAAATTTCAAGAGTTGGTCAAAACTCATATTAGTTACTTTTTCTTGACATTTTAGGCCAAATTAAGTTTTGACTTGATTCATAGGCTTAAAATAGCTCATAAAAAGACTGTCCATTGAAAAATTGCAAAAATTGGTTCATTTCAAGCCTAAAGTTAAAAATCGTGATTATTAACTTTTAGCTCAGATTTGACCAAGGTTCATACCATTGACTCATTGCATGTGTACAAACAACTTTTGTAAAGGCACAAAAGATTAGGATCACCAAACTGGCAAAAAACAGGGTAAAAACTAAAGTTTGTGCTGACTTTTTGAATCTTGAGTATAAATGAGAAAAGATTTCTCCAAACTTGTTGAAATTTGATTCATAGGCTTATATTGATGTGATAAACATGTGTACATGCTCAATTGAACCAAAGATGCAAAAAGTTACCAATTGTAAACAATCGTGATTATTTACATCTACCCCATTTTTCAACTTTTTTGACCAAGTTGGCATACCACTAGTTTTACTATGTTGTAATAAGCCTACAAACCAAATTTGGTAAGATTTGGATCATTGGATTGAAAATTGTGACCAAATTTGCAAAGTTAGTCTGCGCACAGAAAATTGATGACCATTTGACCAAAAAACTATCCAAACTTGATGAAACTTGGCTAGAGACCTTAACTTGAGGTGTTTAACAGATTTGTGTCAAAGTTAGGACAAAAATTTGCAAAAATATAGCTGGAGTAAATAATCGTGATTATTTACATCTGCTTCAAAAATTGACAAAATTTATAAATTTGAGTATACCACAAGGTCAAGCATATCAAGTAGACCCCACAAATCAATTTTAGTGAAATTTGGATCACAAAACTGAGACTTAAGGCAAATTCTTGAAATCAGAGTCTACGGACACAAAATAGTTGATAAACTTGAACAGAATTTGTCCAAACTTGTTGAAACTTGTCCAGGGACTTTAACAGGTTGTATGCTTGCCAAACCAAGCCAAAAAGTGTAAAAAACTAGCAAAAGTAAATTATCACGATTATTTACTACTGCTACCCAAGGACACCAGTTTTGAATTTTGAACTTGTACAGTGTTAGACTAGCATAATACAAAGCCACCGTGCAATTTTGGGTTTAATCAGATCCAAATTGGTACATGTTCACTCAGTTTCTAAGTTGCAGACTAATCCTTCGATTTTTTACCAAAGTCGAATCTGAAAGTCAATTGCTAACTCCCATAGCTCGATTTGAAGTGATATACATAGACCAATCACGATAGTTAGCAAAAAACTCTACTGTCTTTATCAAAGAAGAGCTAACTTGATCAAATTTGTATAGGAATCAGGTTGCAGACGAGGAATTGGTAGCTTGATAGAAAGTTGCAATCGAATCAAGTGGAAATTGACAACAAGTCAATCCAAAGGTAAGTACTCTAACCAGGGCTTCCCATAAGTCTATATGAACCTTAGATCTGGTTGTGTACTTGTAAATCAAGGCATACTCAGAGAAACCTCCAGTAGAGTATCCACCGTAGAAAGCATGAATCAAGGCAATTCCTTGCACACTATTCTTGAAGAAGTCTAAGAAACTTTTTCAAATTCAACATCTAAAGTGTCTTCTTACTCGACTCACTCAAAAACCGGAACGACAATGCACTATAAGCATATACTCTTTTTATAAGACTAATCGCCATGGAGTCAGGTTTACCTGGATCCTAATGAAGAGTATGCTATTTGCATTGATGACCATGGTATTGATTCGAAGAAGAGATTAGGGCAAACAAACAAGGAAAAATGTACATGGACAGAAACGGAACTCAATATGTACAAGTCAAAAACCCTGGCGTGATAGACAAATGGGGGTTAGAAGTAAACACCATAATCCCAGATATGTCAAAAAAAGAAGGGCCACCAACTTTAGAATTCAGGGGATACGATCAAGTAGATTTTAAGCCTTTGAGACGGCTTAGTACGGATAATCTTAGGATCGGAATCTATTGTTGGGAGGATAGAAACATAAAAAATCTTCTGCGGACTTTGCATGCCAAATCAGGACAACTAACAGCCATGAAGATCATCTATATCTTCAAGATCAAAGATAAGGGATCAACAGACCTACCAACCTACCTGTTTAGGGATTGTTATAACAACAACTTTGTTATGATGACTCCTGAGGAGGTAGAACAAACCAAATACCAAGGGTATTCCATAAGGGATTGGATATTGGGACAAGGACTAGAAACAATTCCAAGAGATGAACACCATGAGAGATCATCTAAAAGTAATGTCAAGAAACCAAGAACCACCTCATCACGTAGAAAACCGGGTGACACTAAGGTCAATCCAGGGCTACATGAGTCACTATTTCAAAAGACTGGTTTGAAGGACTCGGAACAGGACCAACTACCAGGAGACCAGGAGTTGAACCAAACAGACGTGTCAGACCAGCTGATTTTCAAAAATGGATCAAAAAATACAGTGGATCAGGGGATCCGTACAACCACTTAGCAAGCTTCAAGCAAGTGCTAAGAGCAGAACGTATATTCGATTTCCATACTCAATTCGAGGGGTTTGGAATGCCATTAGAAGAAAAATCATTGACATGGTTCCAAAACTTTCCACCAAGGTCAATCATGGACTTGAACACATTAGCTCAAGGACTTGTAGCTGCTTGTTCCAAAACAGGGATCAAACATAATACGGTAGCTCAAATCTACAGCTTTAAACAGAAACATGGTGGGTCTGTTAGTGATTGTGCAACTCGAATGAAACAATACATTGCAAGAGGCCCAGGGCTAGAGATACCTACAGAAGATCGACTCGTATCTTTGTTTCTAGAGGGACTGCTAAACAAATACTCTATAGTAAAAAGCATACAACCCTAGAAGAGTGTGTGTCAGATGCTATTGACTTAGGAGACAATTGTGATATCTTTAACGAAGAAGATGTCCCTAAGGATAACCAAAGTGAGAGAACAACATCCACTAAACTAGCACAAGTGGGAACGATGGCTACAACACCACTTTCATCCATAGAAGATATGCTCAAAAGGATGAACGACATGATGAATAACATGCAAAAAGCACTTATGAGGGGACCAGGACAAGGGATACCGCAATAGGAAAAACCAATTAGGCCACAAAAATGGTGTGCAATCGAGGGACCAACCATGACACCCATGAGTGCTACTTTCAACCAAAGTATGATGGGAATGGTCCGTACGTGCCTATGAGGCCACAAGGACAACCCATGTACAGATATCAGCCTAATATGGCCCAAGTTCAAAGACCACCGATGGGTATGGAAAGACCTCAACCTGTGTTGGGTCAGCAACCTCTATATCCAGGACACAATGCAGTGCCTGTAAAGTACATGCACACCGAAGGAGTCATAGATAAACAAAAATTAGTGCCTGTTACACCCTATGTGGAGCCTAGTCCATCTATAGTAATGGTAGAAGGAGATTGGTATAATTCACATCCACCACCAATGGAAGAACCCATGACTTATGCTCCTCCAAAGCTCGCACCAATGTATTATGTAGCTAATCAAGGTGTCATACCTCCCATGGTAAGACCCATGATTATGCCAAGAATAGAAAACTGTCACAACTGTGGTGCAGATGATCATTGGAAAAATGAATGCCCAGAGCTTGACAAAAACCTTAAGCCGATTGAAGCTTATTGCATACAATGTTGCAAAAAGGGAGGACACTTTCCAAAAGATTTTCCTAAAAATATTTTAAACAAGGGTAAAACAGTAGTAAACGTAGTCCAAGTGACTCCCTAGTATCTCATCTGAGAGTGAACCGATTGTTCCAATCACGATAATCACTAGAGCCCAGGCTAAGAAAAAGAAACACAAATCCTCTGATTATTCAAAAAATACAAAAGTTTCCTCTCAGAATCAAAAGAAGCAGAAGCAAAAGATATGAGATGAGAAAACAAAAATAACGGGCTGAAATCGAGGAGAAAGCAAAAAAGTTATTCCAAGAAAAGGTGAAAGAAACTGGAAGTGAAATCAAGGAAACAACCGTGAAATCTGGAGGATCCATTTTGGTTGTTAAAATTTTTGAGCCTATTAATGCAGCCTTGGAAGCTTATCAAGTGGGACTTAAAGCAGGCCAAAACATGAAAAACAGATGGAAAAACTATCCTTCTCCAGACATAGCAACAGCTAAGCTTGAATCTTATCAAAATTTGGTAAGAATCACGCAAGAAATGCTGGAAAAACAAAAACCCAAGCTTGAAAGTATCGCAAAACCTGAGGAGCTTGTGGTAAGAGACACTAACGAAAAATCTCATGTGGTGGTAGAACCCCACCTTGAAACAAAAGAACCAGAACTTATAGTGCCGGACAACAAAGATGCCTTAGACATAATTCCATTCGTAGAGGAAGATTGACCACTACACTTATGGAAAAAAGTTAGAGAGATCAATGATGGGAGCCTAACTTTCAAGTCAACTCCCATAGAGGAAGTTTGGTTGGACAATCTACCTTGTGATATGAACATGGATGTACAATCCTTGTACGGGGATTGTGGATCTGAAGCTTCAAGAATGTCAAAACCATTGACTTTGAAGATATTACCCTCCTACATTGGGAGATAATGAAGATGAATCCATGGTGTGTAAGACCACTCAAGTAAAAAGAGCTGAACATACCCTAGAAGTAGAAACATTCAGTCAATCATGTCTACACCCATCCAATGCACTCTTACCTTGGAAGAACTATTAAAACTCAGACCATATTTATGGAATGATCTACAGAAAACCCTAGAGAAGGTGGGGATAAAGGGGCTAATCTCAAAAAAATTGGAATATTTGAAAAATGAAATGGACAACAAAGAGATTCGATATGTTCCAACGAACAAAGTCGGAGAATATTACGAAGGGAAAGAAGGAAACATCACCCTTCCAATGAAATATAATGACATTGAAACCATGGCAATACTGGATAGTGGGGTAGGCATAGCCATAGCCATAGCCATGAAAGCAGTATGGAAATCTTGGGGACAACCAGCCATTAGACAAACTCGAATGAAATTGCAATTGGCTGACGGACACATTGAGAGACCATTAGGGTTGCTTGAAAAATTGATAGTCAATTCCTGTGGGATTGAATATCAACACACTTTTACCATAGTAGACTTTGGGAAAAAACTTAATTATGAAATCATATTGGGAAGACCTTTCATGCGACAGGTACAACTTATCCAAGATTGGGGAAACAATTATTTGTACTTAAAGCAAGTGGGATCTATAACAAGGGTAAATCTAAAAGATCACACTTATAGAGATGTCTTGAAAACACCCATACAGGAATTTGATTCAGTCTCTTCGGCTGAAACTAATCTTTTGTCCTGGTTAAACAAGGACACTCCTATTTGGATGTATGAAGCCTCAAAAAATAGGAGTTTAAGACGAGAAGAATGTATTCTAGAAAGGGATTGCACAGACGAAGCCTATGTACCTAAATCCTTTCCAGAGCATTTCTTTGAGCCATTTGAGTGGACTCAAATTTTAGCGACAATGGATGTATATGTGAATACGTCTATGCCTACTCAGTTTTGCAATGAGGATGGCTACGACATACTTCTTCCAAATGATTTCAACCCTCAACATTGAAGATGAAAATGAAGAACCCAAGCACTTGAAGAAAGCTCAACAAGTCTTTTCAGACCTCTACTACGATGCAACAGATGAGTTAGATGAACACTCAGCTACCTTAGAAGATTCGCGGTCAGAAAAAGAACATGTGAGAGCTAAGCTACTCTTCAAAGGAGGGAAGGAAAACTTTTTTGACTTTCCTAACCAGAAATCAAGAAGACAAAAATGATATATACAAAAAAGAGACACCAAAAATGTCAAAACACGACCTATTCCATTAGTCTCTAGTAGAACACAATTCCTGATGCCGATAGAGGCACATGATTGTGTCAAGGACAAAATCACTGGTAGATATCCTTCAAACAAAAATCAAGAAATGTTGAAAACATTGAGAAAAACAAGAAAGGATACTCAAGCAAACAAACAGGATAAGGAGCCAATCATGACACGAGTTGAGCAGAAAAAGAAATATCAAGAGTTGAAAAAAGCTCTAAAAGATATATACGACCGAAATGGAAACCACGGAAGAGGATGGTAAGGATGTAATGAGTGTTCCCTCCCATTAAAAAAAGTATACTCTCCACGATCAAAAAATCATAGTCGAACAACCTGTTAGGTAATTATGAAAACAAGGTGAGTCCCATGAAGGGCCCGAGAACGCGAAAAAGATAGACTTGGTTGAACCAGGGGAAGAACCTAGGCATGCCTACATTGCAAACGACCTAACAGAAGAAGAAGAAGAGATTTTGTGAAGCTTGCTAAAAGAATACCGAGATATCTCTGCTTGGTCTTACAAGGATCTCAAGGGTGTTGATCCAGAAATTTGTCAATATACCATACCCATGAGAGATTATGCGAAACCAAGTAGACAAAGGCCATACACATATAATGAAACATTTACCAGGAAAATCAAGGAAGAGATTGAGAAACTAAAGGAAGTCAAATTCATTTACGAAATTGAACACACAGATTGTGTGCCTCCAATTGTGGTAGTACCCAAGAAGAATGGAAAACTATGAGTGTGTGTCAATCTCAAAAATTGAATGCAGCTACCGTTAGAGACAATTTTCCTCTTCCAATCACTGAGCATGTTTTAGAACGAGTTGTAGGAAAAGAAACTTACAGTTTCTTAGATGGATTTTTGGGATACAATCAACTTCTGGTTGACACAAAAGATCAGCATAAAACTGCTTTTGCAATGGTCTGGAGTATTTTTGCCTATCGGATTATGCCTTTTGGGTTAACTAATGCTCCAGCCACATTTCAAAGATTGATGAGCCATGCTTTTAATGAATATCTTAGGAAATTCTTGGAAGTGTATATGGATGATCTATGCGTACATTCATCAATCCGAGTTGAACATTTTGAACACCTCAAAAAGATATTCGAAAAATGTAGACTTTATAGGATTTGCCTAGATCCTAAAAAGTGCACATTCATGGGTAGACAAGGAAAAATTCTTGGACATATAGTGTCTAAAAATGGCATAGCTCTACTGATATTGGAAAAATTCATGTCGTTGCTGATTTGCCTAGACCAACAATGGTCAAGGGTATTCAAGCCTTCATGGGGCATTGTGGATATTACAGACGGTTCATTTAAATGTACACTATAATTGCAAAACCCATGTAGCTTGATTACACACTTTGAATGGAATGAGACATGTGAAGAATCCTTCATGAAGCTTAAGAAAGCTCTCACCTCAGCTCTTATATTGAAAGCACCAGATTGGAATAAGATATTCCACATACATGTAGATTCTTCCAATTTTGCTATCAGTTGTATTCTAACTGAACCAAGAGACGGTCAAATTGACTTTCCTATTTCTTATGCTAGCCGACATTTGGATATGGTAGAAAATAATTACACTACCACTGAAAAAGAAGGGCTAGGAATGATCTATGCCGTTAAAAAGTATAGACATTACTTATTAGACAACAAGTTCGTGTTCTTTATAGACCACCAAGCTTTATTGTATTTGGTCAACAAGCCATGCAGCACAGGAAGAATAGTGAGATGGTTCATCATTCTTCTAGAATTTGATTTCATTGTGGTTGTAAAAAAAGGCACTACACATCAAAGAGCAGATCATTTGTCAAGGATTGTTTCAGGAGAAACATCTAAAGGGGTAGACAATGATCTACCAGATGCCTATTTGTTCTCCGTGGAAATGATACATCGATGGTCGGAAAACATGGTATCATTGATGACAATAGCTCAAGTGGATTCACAAATACCACTTTCTATTACAATCATATTAATTGAGTAATCGGCTATGTATCAATTACTAGCTGGTAGGATATACAAAAGAAATCAAGATGGAATATTGCTTTTATGCATTAATCCTCAGAAGAAAAACCAGTACCTAAGTCAAGCACATATTACCATAGTAGGACTTCACTTTGCGGAAGACCAAACTATGCAAAGAATCTTGAGATTTGGAGTATTTTGGCCGACTATGAGGAGTGATGTTCAATCTTTTGTAAAGGATTGTCCTCAATGTCAAAAACAAACACCCATACCTCATGTAACTTTGTTCCAAATGTCACAAGTTCCTAAGTGGAGTAGTTGGCTATGTAAACATCGTCAAAGAGCAATTGAAACTAAAGCAAGAGACTATGCTCTTATTGGGAACCAATTGTATCAGAGAGGTAAAGATCAACATTTGCATCTTTGTGCAAATGAAGACGAGTATATTCCGATTATAGAACAAGCACATGCTGGATTAGCTGGAGGTCACTTTTCTAGTGAGACCACCACAAGAGAAATCTTAATGGTAGGCATATGGTGGCCAACACTTTTTGTAGATGCCAAAGAATATGTTCGAAGGTGTGATTCTTGTCAACGAGAAAAAATGCCAACATGTGTAGATAGCATGCCCTTAAGACCAATGATGGAGGCTAGAGATTTTGCGAAATGGGGGATGATTTTGTTGGACCGATACAGCCACCTGCTTATAGAACCCAAGCTCAATATATCATTGTAGCTACAGACTATTTGACCAAGTAGGCCGAGGCTAAAGCAACTCAAAAGAATGATGCCAGAAATACTACCGCATTCTTATATGACTATGCATTCACGAGATATGGACTGCGAATAGAAATTGTCAGTGATAAGGGAACTCATTTCCCCAATGAGGTAATCGAATATTTGCTTAATGAGTTTATGGTCATCCATAACAAATCAGCTCCCTATCACCCACAAGCAAACGAACAAGCTGAGCATACGAACAAAATTCTTAGCTCGGTGATGACTAAAGTGGTTAGTTTAGGAAGGATAGACTGGGAATTGAATCTCCATGCTGCTCTATGGGCTTATCGAGTTTCATTCAAAACAGCTTTAAATGCTACACCCTTTAACCTTATTATTGGTCTTGATGCCATGCTGCCAATAGAATTTCTATTGCGGACATTAAGGGTAGCTAAGAATCTTCAGTGGAATGGACATGAATTGTCAAAAAGACTTGAAGATTTAGAAAATCTAGATGAGCAAAGGCTAACTGTTGTAGCTCACATCTATGCAAAAGCGAAAAAAAAAACAGTTTTTTGATTCCCATCAATAACAAAAATCTTCAAGAAAGGGGACTTAGTTTTAGTCTATTCCCTTAAGCAACACATTCCCAAGTTTAAGAAAAAGGGAAACGGACTGTTTATCATCGAAGATGTATCTCCAAGTGGAGCAGTAAAATTGTCCATCCTAGATGGTGACCAATGGCTAATTGGATTAGTGGATGTCGTTTAAAGAGATACAATTTTCCGCTAACCAATGAATTGCCAGAAAGAATGCATACATCCAAGCAAAGGAGGATTAAACGACATCAAGTTATTGATGAAGCCCGAGAGGAAGATCGGCTTTGGGTACTCAAACGAAAAGCTGCTCTCAGGAATCAACAGATACCGATTTCCATCAACACTCTGGAAATAGATGACCGACAATGGGAGTTCCTGAAGATGCAGTTTCAACAGACGATGACTGGTTAGACGGAATGGACCTGTGCATCAAAGTACAGCTCAATAATCATAGCACCACTGCTTTGGTCAACATAGGGGCTAGAGTAAATGCAGTCAGTTATTCTACGTACAAGAAGGCAACAAGTCAAGCATTGACAGTAGGAATAGCGATAATCAAAGGATGCAACAAGAACCCAACACCACCATTGGGAGTAGTCAATTTGAACATGATAGTACATGGATGTTCATGTCCTCATCAGTTTGTATTCTTATCAGATGAACACAGGAATGAGATGATGATTCTTGGAATTCCCTGGATGCGGACATACAAAGCAGTACCAAATTGGGATACAAATTAGCTCAAGCTATCACCTAAAGGTGGGCAACTCATTGTTCCAATTGCACCAAGCAAGGAGGAATAAAAAGGAAGCAATCAACAGACCAAACCACAAAGTAATCAATCTTCTCCATCCTCTCAACAAGCAAAGGTTACAAGTAGCATGCAAGGAGATAGGAAAAATTTGGGTACCAAAAGCACAACTTAAGGATAAGCCGATTCAAATCTGGGTGCCCAAAACATCACCAGCAAAACAAAAGAAGGTTCCAAGGGTCAAAACACAGAGGCAAGCATCTCCGAGCAAGGAACCTCACTTGAAATGGATTTGGAAAAAAAAGGAGCACTTATCTTATCCACAAACTGTAAAAGCAATCAAGCAATGGAGAGTTAAGTCCGAAAAGACTCCACCACACCATTCCACACCAAGCAGACCAACCTACCAATGGCGAGAAAAAGCTTGACAACAGTCAAAAGTGCTACCAACGGCTCAAGCAATCAGCGTGCTGAAGCATCCTAATGGTATAATCAAACAGAGAGCACATAAGCTACAAGATTTGCTCTTTGGAAGACAGCATCAAAAAACCTCGACATCAGAAACCCTTACTCAAGACCTAGCTCTTGCACAGCATGGTGGTTTGAAATGCATTGATCTTCAAAGCATGGTAGAGCCAACCACAGCTATGCATAGACACGATCGTTCAACCCATGCACATAGTCGTCCCGGAGTACGTCATCTAGGAGGGGTGGAAGGGCACTAAGTAATTAAGGGCAATGTTTGAAGAGGGAGGAAAAAGTTCGATGTTAACATGTGATTTTTTGCAAAATTACCTAATAATGCCCTTATAATTCATCATCAAGGGAAAATTTATTGATAATATCTTTCCGATGAGTGTAAATAGTGTATATACTATCAAAAAATCCAAAAAATAGTCCTTTTTGGTTAATTTTCATCATTTTTCTTGATAAAGAGACTTAAAAATGGAGAAATCCAACAAAAAACAATAAAGCTCTATTTTTCAATATATTTTTTTAATTATTGGATTTTCACTTTTCTTTTGTAGCGCATTTTGTTATTTTCTTTTATTTTTTCATTAAATAGGTCAAAATTAATCATAAATAGCAAAGGAGCTCATATGGAAAACGAAAGACACGGTGGTGATAAAAAAGACAAGGTGGACAAGCACAAAAATTTTCTATGAAATCAGAAGATAGAAGCGGGAAGCCTAAATGAGGCGGCCAGACCTACTTTTGCAAAATTCTTGCAGAATGAGCTTCAGGAATCTGATCAGGGAAATTTTTGAGGCTAACATAGATTTCACGGCCTAGTAGGACTAATAGGGGAGTCTGAGAAAAATGGTTCGGGAAGTCCGGGTATAGATATCCCAGGTAGGCTAAAACAACCTCATTTCCACTTGTCACCTTTGCAGAGACAGCTTTTCGACCTCTTTCACGCATACTTTTCGAAGTCTACAGTTACCCGTTCTCAGCGCCATCTCACACGAGACATGAGGGGTAAGTTCTTTACTCATCAATGATCCATTTTTGTTACCATATACATGTGGTAGTGATGTGTGTGAACACACTAGGACTGCCAGGGCATTTTTTCCCTCTTTAGGAGGTTTTTTCCCCCATGCATTGTATATACGCCCATCACTCTAGGGCTACCTATCTTTCCATTGCACACTAAGTAACACACTCTCTATTGTGTGCCTTGAGCTTCCTTCGTCTTCTCCAAGCTGTGTGTGTTTCTCTGCAACCCTAATTCCAACAATTGGTATCAAAGCAGGTCACGTCCTCTCGAGCTTAGTCGCCCAGCTGCTCCAGCACACGCCTGCTCACTTTCTCCGATTTCAGTGAGCTTTGGCGAGCGTTCGCAGGTCGACGAATATTTTGGGTAAGCTCAAAGAGCTTGGTCTGCTCAGAATTTTGATTTGGGCTCATTTCGGCCTCCGTTTCCACTACGGGCAGTACTGCACAGGCTATTTCGTCATTTTGTGCAGATTTTCTGTCAGTGCCGTTTTCTGCATAACAGGTGCCTTATAGTCTTCTACGGTTTGTGCTATATAGCACAAGTTGTTCCCGCTCCATTTCTCCTATTTTCGGGCAGTTTTCACATCAGGTGCAGCATTTACCATGGCTGACAACAACAACACAGATGTGTTCAAGATGTTTGCTGCTGAGGATAGGTTGGATGGGGACAACTACCCTATGTGGGCTTATATGATGCAACATGTTCTTGTGTCAAAAGGTGTCTGGAACATTGTGCAGGGCATTGATGTACGTCCTGGTTCTGAAGATGTAGGCGATGTTGAGGATGTTGCAGGTCTTGCTGCAAGGATTGCAGCTGTTAGAGTTGTTTTGCCTACGGCAGAACAAGCTCGTTGGGATGTTAAGGATGCGCAGGCTCATGCATTGATTGCGTTGTCTGTGAAGCGCACCATTATTCCTCACATCCGTTCAGCAAAATCTGCAAAACAGGCTTGGGATATTCTAGCAGGTCTTTATGCAAGCCGCAATGAGGCTAAAATTGCTTTGCTGCGTAAAGAGCTAGAGTCGAAGATTATGCATGAGGAAGATGATATGGACACTTTCCTTGCTAGTGTCAAGGATATCAATGAGCAACTCATTTCTGCAGGTGAAGTCATTTCGGACAGTTCCCTTGTGCAGACTGTTCTTGATGCCTTACCAGATTCCTACCAGACTTTTGCTAGTACTTGGAGACTCATGACCCAAGGAAATCCTGAAGTTGTCAAGTTTGATGCATTATGCACATTGCTGGTGCAAGAGTCACTTTCTAGAAAAAACAGGACTAGGCAGCGTGCAGTTGAATAGGCTTTTATTGCTTCTCAAAGAAAGGGTGGTAACAGTAATGTAGCCACTTCTTATGGTTCTGCTGCGAGTGGCAAAAATTCTGTTCCTAATGCTTCTGCTGGCAGCACTTCGTCTGGCAATTCTGGTGATAAGGGCAAAAAGAAGATGCGTTGCCATTATTGTAAAGCCAATGATCACTTGATCAAGTCGTGTCCTAAGTTGAAGGCCAAAGAGGCTAAGAAGAAAGAGGGTGGTTCCACTGCAAATGCTGGTTCCACTACAAATGCAGCCATTGTTGAGTCTTCTGTGAAAGGAGATTGTGATGCTGATGTTGATGCAGAATGGGCTTTTAGCGCAGAGTGCACTTACAATCCTGCTGTCCATGATGCACGCTTGTCAGTTGCTGCAGATTCACATGTGTGGTATTTCGACAGTGGTGCTACAAAGCACATTACCTCACATCGTGAATTGTTTACCTCTCTCGAGTCTGTCCCTCATGGGAATTCAGTCACTTGTGCCAACAACGCCTCTTATCCAGTTCAGGGAGTTGGAAAGATTGTGCTCACTGCTGCTAATGGCAGTTCCTTCACACTTGTTGATGCACTTTATGTACCTGGGATCAAGAAGAATCTCTTGTCTGTATCCGCACTTGCTAGACTTGGACTTGTAGTCAAATTTGTGGATGACAGATGTACAGTTCATGATCTCAGTTTTGGTGATGAAATTGTTGCATCTGGGCTTTTGTGTCGTGGGCTGTATAAGCTCACTTTGTATGACAAGTGTGGACAAAATTTTGCAAATGCTGTTGCAGATTCAAGGGCTATTTCAGATGCAAAACTTTGGCATGCACGTTTTGGTCATCTGAATTTTGCCAGTTTGCTGCGTTTGCAGAAATCTGATATGGTTGCTTCTTTGCCGCCTCTTGAAGCACCTGTCAAACATGTTTGTGAAGGCTGTATTCTGGGTAAAATGCAGCGTTCTAAGTTTCCAAAGGATGGTTCAGTTAGGGCCACATGCAGGTTGCAGCTTGTGCATAGTGATGTTTGTGGGCCCATGCAAACTCCGTCCTTGGGCAATTACCTGTACTTCGTGACTTTCATTGATGATTACTCTAGGCATGCATGGGTATTTCCGCTTAAAGCGAAGTCCGAAGTTTTTATGTGCTTCAAACAATTTTTGGCTATGGTTGAAAATGTCTCAAAATGTACTATGGGCACCCTCCGTTCCGATCGAGGGGGGGAGTATATGTCTCATGAATTTAATGCATTTCTGGCTAGTCGTGGGATAAAACACCAATGTACAGTGCCTTATACACCTCAGCAAAATGGTGTTGTTGAGAGGAAAAACAGGTCACTAACGGAAATGGCACGATGTATGGTCAAAAGTCAAGCTTTGCCGCATTCTTTTTGGCTTGAGGCCATCATGTGTGCCACTTATGTACTTAACAGGTGTCCTACGAAAGCTTTGCAGTCTATTACTCCATATGAAGCATGGCATGATAGAAAGCCTTCTATTGAGCACATGCGTGTTTTTGGCTGTTTGGCATATGCTTTGGTGCCACAAGTGCAGCGCAGAAAATTGGAGCAATCTCCTCGTGCTTGGTATGAGAAAGCTGACACTCATTTGGTTAAACGAGGCTTTTGTAACAGTCCAACAGAAAGCACATTGTATGTAAAGCGTGAGGATGATGTATTTCTCATTGTGGTTCTTTATGTTGATGATTTGCTGATCACTGGACCAAATGAGAGACATATTGCTGAATTTAAGGCTAATTTGAATGCTACTTTCAAGATGAAAGATTTGGGGCTGTTGCATCATTACTTGGGTATACAGTTTAAGCAGTGTGATGGTGGTATTGCCTTGTGTCAGAAAAGTTACATAGAGACATTGCTATGTAAGTTTGGACTTGAGGATTGCAAACCTATTTCCACTCCCATGGAAACAGGTTTGAAGTTGAGTCTACATGATGCTGGCGATCCTGCTGATGTCACTCTTTACCAAACTGCTGTTGGTTGCCTCATTTATGTATGCAACACGAGGCCAGATATTCAGTTTGCAGTCTCGCAGGTCAGCAGATTTATGCATAGCCCAGGGTCTAAGCATTGGCAGGCTGTCAAGAGGATTTTCCGCTACCTTAGTGGCACTTTACATCTTGGCTTGTTTTATCCCAAGGGGGGATCATTGCCGCCAGACTTACATGCTTTTTCGGACTGAGATTGGGCTGGTTGTTTTGACACGCGAGTGTCCACAAGTGGTTTTTGTTTCATGCTTGGCAGTTCATGTATATCATGGTTGAGCAAGAAGCAACCTACTGTGGCCACTTCGAGTTGTGAGGCTGAGTACAGGGCAGTCTTCACAGCTACGGTTGAGTGTGTATGGCTCAGACGCCTTATGGCTGACTTGGGTGTTGGACAGGACACTGCCAACACTATCTACACTGACAGTCAGAGCGCATTGGCAGTTGCGAGGAACCTAGTTTTTCATGCTCGCACAAAGCACATTGAGGTGCATTACCACTATGTCAGGGAGAGACTCTCAGCAGGAGAGATCAACTTGGCTTATGTGCCAACACAGGACAACCTTGCAGATCTTTTCACAAAGGCATTGTCTCGTGAGAAGCTTGAAGCTTTCCGCAAAGCTTTGGGCTTACTCCCCTTTGTGGACTGATCCTGTCCTCAAGGCATGGCACTTCCCTTTACTCATGTGCCAGCTCTCGTTCACCGCATCACTCCAGGGGGGATTTGTTACCATATACATGTGGTAGTGATGTGTGTGAACACACTAGGACCGCCGGGGCATTTTTTCCCTCTTTAGGAGGTTTTTTCCCCCGTGCATTGTATATACGCCCATCACTCTAGGGCTACCTATCTTTCCATTGCACACTAAGTAACACACTCTCTATTGTGTGCCTTGAGCTTCCTTCGTCTTCTCCAAGCTGTGTGTGTTTCTCTGCAACCCTAATTCCAACAATTTTGTACGGCCAGTAGCTAGTCTAAACCCCTAGAAAAAACCCTAGAATCCGAGCAGTGCACGAAGATCTACAACCAAAAACTGACCATAGCGGCCTCTCAGCTCGACCAAACCAGATGGGATTTGAATTGTAGCATGCCCTAACATAATAGAACCTTTCTATATCATGAGTTGACCATTTGGCAGGGGTCGAGTGGGTCCCCAGTAGAAAAGCTAGATTTTTGGCGATTGCCATAATTTGGTTCTGACTCCATAGACAACTTGCCTACAAGGTTTATATACAATGTATATGATTGGTTTCTTGAAATCAATCAGGCAAAGCCCTCAAAAAGCAGAAAATGGTTCAAAGGTTACAAAGCATCAATTTCGACATACGAGGTCAAACTAACTCCAAATGAGCCAGAATTGGATGAGTTGCTTCACGACTATGTTGTGGACAAGTCCAAAGCCTCACAAGTGACAAACCAACTCAATAGGCAGTGTAGTCACAGAAATTGGTGATTTCAGAGTCGACAAAGCACAAAGTGATGCCAACAAAACCAAACTTGACCAAATTCAATTTAGGACTTGTTCTAGGTGTATAGAATGTGTTTAGGTCAAAAATTTTAAGTTTTGCAAGAAAATTGTGACTGTTGTAAATAATCGTGATTATTTACTTTTGCACTATTTTTGCTTGGAAATCGTATCATCATCTCATCTATCATGTGTACACACCTATTACATGCAAAATCAAGTATGAGCCAAAATGAGCATCTATAACTTGGAAAATTGCCAAAAAAACGCAAAGAAGTCTTTGCAAGCCAAATTTTGAGTTATGGACCACTCACCTCATATCACATACACAGAGTCTATACAATGTCTACACCCAATTTGTACCAAAAAATGTTGATTTTTGTAGAAAAGTTAATAATCATGATTATTTACTTTCTAGCCAAAATGGGGGAAGTTTGATATTTTGCCATCATACATCCAAAGTACATGATGTGTTAAGCCCATTAGTCAAGTTTGAGACCTCAAAATCTCAAATTTCCATTATATCTACTGTTTCAGAGACTTAAAGCCAAAATCTGGTACCATTTTCACCCTATGCATCCAAATGAGCCCATATTTCACTCAGAGCATGTATTTGGCATATACTTCAAGCCTGTGATGCCAAGTTTGCAAAATGTTGAAAAAATTACTCAACTGTAAATACTCACGATTATTTACTTTGGTTGCAAATTTTTGTTTGAACTTTACAATTTTGTTCCTTGCATGTATTTATGCATGTATGCTTGTTCAAAAATTAATTTGAAGCAAATTGGACCAAAATTATCAGTATTTCAGAGTAAAGGACACTTCAGAGAATGATCTGTCAAATCTCCTAGCTTTGACACTCTATTCACTGAACAGGAGCCATGCAAGCAACAGAGATAGCCAAGAAACCAGAAAGAAAAGCTGCAAGAACTACCAGCATACCAACTGGACCCCGATTCAGTCAAAACCGCCAAGGCGACATATCTCTCAAAGGAGCAGCTTGAGGAGCATCACACCACAGTGTTCACTGGCAGATTCAAGAGTGAGGAGGGACATCAAGTAAGTTGCAACTCCTACCAAAATAAGTGTATGATGTCGCCGCAAAGCCCGAAACCAAGATACCAACCGACAGCTAGGACTCAAAGGTTTTTACAAACAAGAGTCATGCGGAGTGGACTTCCAAAAAGCTTACGAGCTTTTGTCCACAATCAAGGAAGATGGAACTGGGGTGACTTTTGACCACGAGGGAACAAAGTTGAAGTCATGATCACCAAGGAAATAATGGCAGAGGCACTCAGATTGCCCATAGAAGGAATGACAATGAGGGCAAGGGATAGGAAGACGACCGGAACTTTCACAAAAGAAACCGTCGTGACCACCTTTACGGACCTTATTCACAAGCAGGTGGAAGATCTAGCCAGGTTATACCACCAACACTTCTACTTCCTGGCTAAGAGGCCACCAAGGTATACCACGCCCAATCATGTGGTTGCCACCACCTTCACACAAGTGCTCAAGTCAACAACGAGGCAATCGGTGGACCATGCTCAATATGTCTTGACCACTTTGAAAGGAATAAAGAAAGAAGGAAAGATCACATACTTGGGTGCACCAGAGGTGTTGACAAGGATTTCATACCATGCCATCGGCATGGCCGACAACTACCACCTCCCCCAGACCAAAACATTTGGATAGTGTCAGCTCAACCATCTCCTCGAGCTACAAGATCGGCCAAGAGATCCTACAAATCTGATGAAGAGTCTACTGAAAGCTCGCCGGAAAGGCACAACAATGAAAGCTCGAATAATGAAGAAAAGAGAGCACGAAGGGAGAAAATGAAGAGAAAATCCGTAGCAGCACACCAAGAAGAGCAACCCGGTTTGAAAGAGAGAAACACTCATACCAATGCAGCCACCAAGCACAAGGAAAGGACCTGGAAAAGTGGGTGCATAGTGGGCTTAAGGGACCAAGAACCAAGCATCACACCAGGAAGCAAGCTGAAGAACCCACTGAAGTATTGGAACGGATGTACCAAGAAGTAGAAGCTTTAAAGCTGAAAGAAGCCAAAGAAGCGGCAAGAAAAGCAAAAGAGATGGAAGAATAGCAAAAGAGAGCAGAGTAAACCACTGCACAAGGAGAAGCACAACATGCCCAAGGTGATGTGTCTCCCCGCATCTCTTCTCCTATCTCTGAACACCAATATCAACCAATGCCGAGCCCACCACCATCACCAGTTCAAGACACAACAAATGAGCCAACAAAAGAAGCAAAAGTTGAACAGGAAAAAACAGTTGAAGCTACACAAGAATCTGAACAGCAAGAAGCAGCGGAAACAGCACAACAAGTAGATGTCTCTACTCAAGAGAAGCAAAGAGAGAAAGAGACAGAGAGAGACAGAAAAGGCAGCCAGTCCTGCACCAGAAGAGGACTCCGCAAAAGTTGAGCACACAAGAGAACAAGAGGCTGAGGAAACACCCTCTACCTCAATGCACCAAGATAAGGCCGAGGTACAACTCTCTAGCTCAACATAAAGATCAGCAGCAACCAGCAGTCGTGATGCAGCCAGAGGTAAAAGAATCTGCAGAAACATCAAGGCCATTAGCACAAAGTGAAGACTAGCAACAATCGAATGATGAAGTCATCTTGCAAGTGAATGAATATGCTAAGCAAATGCAGGAGATGACATAAAGACTTCACTCATTAGCACTTGGTTGTAGCACACGGGCCAAAGAGTTAGAGATGGTGATCGACACACTCCAAGGGGAGCTAGAAAACAGACTTAATGTCATCACTGATCTCCAGAGTAAAGTGCAAGAGTTAAGAGCGGAAGCTGAACATCATCATCTTGCAAGAGACAAGCAACAGAAAGAAATGGAAGAACTGGGTGAGGTGCTTACCAAACTGTCAGATGCATGTAAAGTGACAAAAGTGACAAAAGAACTTCTAACTACCACTTTATCAGCTAGAAAAGATCCAGGTACAATTAGATGTGGCCAATGATTCCCTACATTACTAAGAACAAAGAATCAATGATTAGGTGATATTATTGCAGCAAATACGAGAAAATCCAACCATTGCTTGATCAAGGGAACATACAAGGTCTACAAGGTGTTAAAAAAGAAAAATAAAGACCTTGAGCTGGAGCTAAAATTAGAGCAGTCTTACCGCAAAGACCTGGCCTTGATGTGGGTCCAAAGAGAAGACGAGCTGCTAAAGGAGATAGCTAAACTTAAACGAGTCAACCAGCTACTAAGAGAGGGAATGACAGAAACGGAAGAAGAGGCAGGCACTTCGGAGCCACCTCAGATAGAAATCCCCTCAGTATCATTTGTTGACATGGAGACACAGGCCACAGTAGAGCTGAGCGACGAGGAAGAATTTCAGGTACCCATCACAGAAGAATACAGAGTGCCCATGGTCCAGCTCTCTAAGGCTGAAGAAGATGCACTGAAAGAAAAAGTTACACAAGAGTAGATGAGCAGTGGAAGGCAGCAATGAATTGGGAGCTGAGAGTACTTCATTTTGTCAATGTCACACAACTCACTCCCAATCAAATAAATGTGCAATGGCACCAAAAATCGCTATCCTACCCTCTGATTAAAGTTGAGTTGCTACAAGTAAAAGAAAGACTTTACACAGACATGCAAGTCAAGGTTGCAGATAAAGACCACCCGAAGTGGAGGTTGAGCTGGCTGAAAAAAAACCCAAGGTACTTGATTCTGTTCACGAGAGCACCTGCGGCCCTGCAAAAGGATCCCACCTTATGTCTTGTACCAAGAGTAAGGACCTGGATAGCACATGAGGCACTACTAAAGAAGCGGCCAACTTGGCTGAATTACCCTAGATTGCCTGCTCCAAAAAAGGGACCGGCGACTGAAGAATACATGGTGAAAACCCTAAAGGGTGCCATGTCATTCTTTAAAAGTCTACTTGATTTGCCATGTGCTATTGCTATACAAAATTTGTCGAATGTTGCTCACCTACATCGAAGTGTTCAATGAGCCAGAGCAAGCAAGCGCCCCTTGGATGTCATTCCTCGAGGGTAACAAAGGCTTGTGCTATGATCTCAGTGGCCAACCTTCTGAAAAATTCTTTTATGGCTTCTACACCAAATGCATGTTTCTACCTTCTCACAATATGCTGGCATTCGAGGAAGCATTCTTCACGAGATTCTTCACTTGGTGAACGAAGATATTTGTGCCAGTGATCAGCAATCTGACCTCAAGTTTTGTAGGCTACTCAACAGTGGAGCTGAAAAACAGAGTAACTATGCAGTTCTTGCAAGTGCCAGATAAGGAACGGAAAATTAAATATCAAAAGGCTCTAACAGCACTTAAAGACCGCCTCGCCAGCCGCCAACTTGAAGACTACTTCAGCCCATAAAGCTGTGTCAAGGGACGACACAGACGAGGAGGGGGGGAATGTTAGCAGCAAGATAACACAGATACCACGGATACCATTTTTCGGAGTTCTCATTGTAGGAACACTTATTATTTTGATAAATCTGGAAGATTGTAACTCCTATTTTTCAGATAAACCTTGTAATTGATGAGCCGGGACTACAAGCTTCTAGATTGTATCAACCTGTCATTACCCATCTTTGGTAGAACTCCCAGATTATTAGTTTTGACCACCAAAAACCTTGGCTAAGGTATAAACCCACTTTTTGTAAGTTATTATTAAGTTTTTGGATAATGAAATACACAGCGTGAGCTAACAATGCTCGCCTCTCTCCTTCTCGCACTTCCTACTCCCTCCCGGGTTATCACATTGCAGTCGTGTTTGTTGCATTGCAACCGCAGGTAAGAGCTCTATGCATTGAGGTAAGCACTTCACAATATTTTGTAGCTTTTAGCGTTGCCGACCCATGATTTCATCATAACTAGGAATTTACACTTTCAAATTAAAAACTAAGCATAGGCGGGGTATTGGGGCATCATTGCTAAGCATTTAGATGCATTCTGGGTCGAAAAGGACTAGGTCAAAAATCCATTGCTGTTAATAATCACGATTTTGGAACTTGACCTAAAGTGGGATTTGAGACCATAAGCATGCGTGCTTAGGTTTTATAAACATGTCCTAGAAGTTTCATTACGTTTGGATGTCATTTGATGCTGCAACGGATGTGATTTGTTTGCCGATGAGCGATTGGTTTTTAGTGATTTTTGTCACTTGAGTGTAGCATGAGTTAGATGCGAGTTGGTAGTTGTTTTCTGAGAGATTGACACCCTCTTGTAGCGTCTATGCACACTAGTCCAATCAGCTTCATCCCATGGATTGACAATTTAATCATGGTTCTCGCTAATATTGTAATAAGATAGGATAGTGAGGTTAGACACGCGTCCCACATCATTGCACACTAAGTAATACTACTCTTTGTTGTGTTCCTTGAGCTTCCTTTGTCTTCTCCAAGTTATGTGTGTTTCCCTGCAACCCTATTTCCATCAAAGCAGGCTGCATCCTCTTGAGCTTAGTCACTAGCGTTGCCAACACATGTCTACTTACTTTCTTGGATTCTAGTGAGCTTCGGTGAGATTTAGCAAGTTGAAAAATACTTTGGGCTCAAATTTTCCATTCGTGCTCATTTTGGTCTCCTTTTCCACTATAGGCATTGCTACTTAGGCAATTTTGTCCTTTTGTGTAGATTTGTTGTCGATGCCTTTTTTTGCATAAAAAGTCCCTTATAGTCTTCTTCGGGTTGTGCTATATAGCATGCATTAGTCCCACTTTGTTTCTCCTGTTTTTGGCCAGTTTTCACATCAGGTGCAAGCCTTTGATATGGCTAACAAGAACACATATGTGTTCAAGATGTTTGCTGGTGAGGATATATTGGTGGATGGGAAAAATTACCCAATGTGGGCTTACATGATGCAACATTTTCTTGTGTCAAAGGGCATTTGGAATCTTGTGCAGGTCATTGATGTACGTCTTGGCTATGTGGATATAGGCGATGTTGAGGATGTTGCAGGTTTTGGTGGTAGAATTGCTACTGCTAGAGCTACTTTGCCTACAGTTGAGCATGCTCGTTGGGATGTAAGAGATTCAAAAGCTCATACACTGGTTGTGTTATCTACGAAGCACACTATTACTCCTCACATTTGTTTAGCTAAATCTGCAAAATGGGCTTGGGATATTCTGGATGGCCTTTATGCAAGTTGCAATGAGGTTAAAATTGCATTGCTGTGTAAAGATCTAGAGTCAAATATTATGCATGAGGAAGATGAAATGGAAACTTTCCTTGCTGGTATCAAGGATATCAACGAGAAACCTATTTTTGCAAGCAAAGTCATTTCTAAGGATTCCCTTGTGCAGACTATTCTAAATGCTTTGCTAGATTCTTACCAGACTTTTGCTAGTACTTGGAGATTTATGACCCAATGAAATCATGAATTTTTCAAGTTTGATGCATTATGCACATTGATGTTACAAGAGTCACTTACAGAAAAAAAAAGGTTAAACCGCATGCGGTTGAACACGCCTTTATTGCTACTCAAAGAAAAAGTGGTAACAGCAATGTAGCCACTTCTCTTGGTTCTTCTGTGAGTGATAAATCACTTGTCTCCAATGCTTATCCTGGAAGCACTTCATCTGGAAATTTTGGTGAAAAGGGAAAAAACAAGATGCGTTGCCATTATTATAAAGATAATGATCACTTGATCAAGGAGTGTCCAAAATTGAAGGCAAAAGAGGCTAGTTCCACTACAAGTGTAGCAATTGTAGAATCTTATGTGAAAGGAGATTGTGATGCTAATGTAGATGCAGAATGGGCTTTTAGTGTAGAGTGCACTTATGATCCTTCTAGCCATGATGCATGTAGGTCAGTTGCTACAGATGCTCACGTGTGGTACTTTGACGATGGTGCTACAAAACACTTTACCTCTCATCATGACTTGTTTGCCTCTCTCGAGGATGTCCCTCATGGGAATTCAGTCACTTGTGCCCATAATGCCATCTTATCTGGTCAAGGGAGTTGGGAAGGTTTTGTTGACTGTTGCAAATGGCAGCTATTTCACACTTGTTGATGCACTTTATGTACCTTAGATCAAGAAGAGCCTTTTGTTTATATTTGCACTTGCAAGACTTGGTCTTGCTGTCAAATTTGTAGATGACAAATGTACAGCTCATGATCTTAGTTTTGGTGAGAAATTGTTGCTTCTGGCATTTTATGTCGTGGGTTGTATAAGCTCACTTTGTATGATAAGTGTGGGTAGAATTTTTCAACTGCAATGTGGATTCAAAGGTTTTTTCATATGCAAAACTTTGGCATGCATGTTTTGGGCATCTGAAGTTTTCTTGTTTGCTACGTTTGTGAAAATATGGTATGGTATTATGTATGACAAGTGTGGGCAAAATTTTGCAAATGTCGTTGTGGATTCAAAGGTTGTTTCACATGCAAAACTTTGGCATGGACGTTTTAGGCATCTAATTTTTTTCAATTTGTTACGTTTGCAAAAATCTGATATGGTTGCTTCTTTGCCACCTCTTGAAGCATCTGTGAAGCATGTTTTTGAAGGTTGTGTTTTGGGTAAGATGCAATGTTCAAAGTTTCCAAAGGATGATTCAGGATGGGATACATGCAGGTTGCAGGTTGTGCATAATGATGTTTATGGGCCTATGCAAACTCCATCCTTACTAATTGCCTGTACTTGGTGACTTTCACTAATGATTGCTCCAAGCATGCAGGGGTGTATCCACTTAAATATAAGTCCAAAGTGTTTATGTGCTTCAATAAATTCTTGGCTATGGCTGAAAATGTCTTTAAATGTACTATGGGTACCCTCCGTTCAGATCAAGAGGGGGAGTATATGTCTCATGAATTTAATGCATTTATGGCTAGTCATGAGATAAAACACCAATGTACAGTGCCGTATACACCTCAACAAAATGGTGTTGCTGAATGGAAAAATGGGTCGTTCACGGAGATGGCACAATGTATGGTCAAGAGTCAAGCTATACCACATGCGTTTTGGCTTGAGGCTATCATGTGTGCTACTTATATACTTAACAGGTGTCCTACAAAATCTTTGCAGTCTATCACTCCATACAAAGCATGGAAAAGCCATCTATTGATCACAAGCGCATTTTTTGTTGTTTGGATTATGCTTTGATGCCACAAATGCAACATAGAAAATTGGATGATAAGGCTGTGGAATGTATTTTTGTTGGTTATCATACTAAAAGCAAAGGTTACAGGTTGTATCTTCCACAAAAAAATCATATCTTGGTTTCACGAGATGTTGTGTTTGTGGAAGATTTTGTTCAACCCTTGATGTCATGTACTAGAGGTAGTATTGTAAGCTCACTGCACATTTATGACAGTTTGTTGCCTCTTTTTAGTAGTGGAAATTTGAATGTAAATTCAAATGTACAACCTGTGGGGATTTCTAAGAATGTTACAAATCACCCTATTAGTGATGCAAATGTACATGATGTACTTGATGTGGAAAGGTCTGAGAATGAGTAGGCTAGAGGTATGCCAAATGGCTGGTGCATACTCTGGGTGACAGTAAATTGGATGCACCTTTGTCTAATCGTACTTGTTCAGGTTCTCACCATGCATATTATGCATCACATTGTTATGCTTTGGTTGTTCCTAGCTTATGTGATTTTGAGGAATCTTTGTCTTTTGATGAAGCACAAAATTCAAAAAATCAGATGGCTTCCATACAATCAAAATATGATGCACTTATACAAAATGACACATGGACTTTATGTGATTTGCCTCTAGAAAAAAGGCCATTGGTACAAAGTGGGTTTACAAGTTAAAATGCAAGCCGTATGGTGAGATTAATTTCTATAAGGCTCTACTTGTTGCAAAAGTCTATGCATAGTAGAAATGCATAGATTATGAAAAGACTTTTGCTCCCAAAGTTGTCTTATGACTGCTATACATTTTCTATGTGCATTGGTAGCTCATTTTGGTTGGGATGTACATCAAATTGTTATTGCTTTATTGAATGGTGACATATTTGAGGAAGTTAATGTAACTCATCCTTGTGATTTTGTCAAGAAAGGACAAGAGGATAAAGTGTGCAAATGTAAGAAATCTTTATATGGGTTGAAGTAATCTCCTTGTGCTTGGTATGAGAAATCCGACACTTATTTGGTCAAACGAGGATTTTGAGCAATCCACAACAGAAAGCACTTTGTATGTAAGGATGAGGGTGATGTACTTCTCATTGTTGTTCTATATGTGAATGGTTTGTTGATCATTGGTCCAAATGAGGCAAATATTGTTGAATTCACAGGCTAATTTGAATGTTATTTTCACGATGAAATATTTGGGGCTATTGCATCATTACTTGGGCATCCAATTTAAGCAATGTGATGGTGGTATTGTCTTGTGTCAAATAAGCTAGAAACATTTCTATGTAAGTTTGGACTTGATGACTCCAAGCCTATTGCCACTCCTATGAAAATAGGTTTGAAGTCGAGTCTTCATGATATCCTGCCGATGTCACTCTTTACCAAACTGATGTTAGATACCTAATTTATGTATGAAACACAAGGACATATATTTGGTTTGTAGTCTCATAGTTCAGTAGATTATGCGTAGCCCAGGGTCTAAGCATTGGCAGGATGTCAAGCGGATCTTTCACTAATTGAGTGGAACTTTACATCTTGGGTTGTTTTATCCCAAGGACGGATCATTGCCTCTAGATTTACATGATTTTTTGGACTCAAATTGGGATGATTGTTATGACACGCGAGTGTCCACAAGTAGTGTTTGTTTCATGCTTGGCAATCCATGCATATGATGGTTGAGCAAGAAGCAACCTATTGTGGACACTTCCAATTGTGAGGCTGAGTATAGGGCAGGCTATGGTTGAGTGTGTATGGCTTAGATCCCTTATGGATTAGTTGGGTGTTGGACAAGACACTGCCAACATCATCTACATTGACAATCAAAGTGCATTGGCAATTGCGAGAAACCCAATTTTTCATTCTTGCACAAAGGACATTGGGGTGCATTACCACAATGTTAGAGAGAGACTCTTAGTAGGAGAGATCATCTTGGCTTATGTGCCAATGTGGGACAACCTTGCAGACCTTTTCACAAAGGCATTGTCTTGTGAGAGGTTCAAAGTGTTTTGTCAAAGCTTTGCGCTCACTCTCCTTTGTGGACCGAGCTTGTCCTCGGGGCATAGCACTTCGCTATACTCTATGTGCCATCTTTCATTTATTATATCACTCCGAGGGGGGATTTGTTGCCATACATGTGTGGTAGTGATGTGTGTGAACACATTAAGGATCGTCGGGGCATTTTTTCCCTCACTAGGAGATTTTTTCCCCATGCATTGTATATATACCCATCATTCTAGGGCTAACTTATATTTCATTGCACACTAAGTAATACTACTCTCTATTGTGTTCCTTGAGATTCCTTTGTCTTCTCCAAGCTATGTGTGTTTCCCTGCAACCCCTGTTTCCATCAAATTCATTAAGTAAATCTTGAGGGCCAAGCTTTGAGTTCAAGACTCCTTTGGGGTCTCTTGGTTATTTTCCTATGACGTTAAGAATTTCTTCTCCGCTCACATGTGCATAATTTCACGAAGGGAAAAAATACCTTGTTACGCCTTGAGAAATAAGTTCAAATGCAATTGTAACAAGGATATGAGCCTTTACAACTACAATAACCTATCTTAGGCCTTGAGAAATAAGTTCAAATGCAATTGTAACAAGGATATGAGCCTTTACAACTAAAATAACCTATCTTAGGCCTTGAGAAATAAGTTCAAATGCAATTGTAACAAGGATATGAGGCTTTTACAACTACAATAACCAATCTTAGGCCTTGAGAAATAAGTTCAAATGCAATTGTA
The DNA here is from genome assembly GCF_014529385.1 of Adiantum capillus-veneris. Taxonomy (NCBI): domain Eukaryota; kingdom Viridiplantae; phylum Streptophyta; class Polypodiopsida; order Polypodiales; family Pteridaceae; genus Adiantum; species Adiantum capillus-veneris. The sequence continues at coordinate 115,985,717 of NC_140949.1, read as the reverse complement.
ACAAGGATGTGACAGGGCTCTTTGTAACTTTTTGGTTTTTATGAAAGTGTGGGATATCGGACCTGACAAATGTTTCGGGTGCAGATTAGCTAGCAAATACCTCTACCACCTTATCATGGAATGCCCGACTATTAGAGGCCTTGCAAGAAAGATGTGAAAATGGATACAAAGGACGTGGAAGTTGGGTATCTCAAGAAGGATCCATGCCTTGGTGGCAAACAATTTCAAAGTTCTGCACTGCTTATTTGTACTCAAATTATCTTGAAGACCAGGAACTGTTGTGTCTTTGATAACGACCTCTCAATGGCTAGCTTCTTAGAGACTGTAAAAGAAATCAAGGAGATAATATGTGTGGTAAGTAAAAGGTATAGCTCGGATGATTAGCTTAGGGCATCCCTCACCATCCGGTCGTGCCCCATGCAATAGCTAGCGACTAGGTACTTGTGACTAATCCCAGTTGTAACCCTCCTCTGTCCCTCAAGGATCGGACTAATCTTGAGTCTGATTTGAATATATTTTTGAATTTAATACAGTCACTCACAGTTGTGAGTTTTGGGGGAAAAAATGGTTATTGTAGTTGTGATCCTAGTAAAAGCTTTACTAAGATCTAGGTTTGCAGAAATGGTTTTACCTCACAAAACACATTGAAAAATTACAATGGACAACATAAGCCAAATCATTGGATGACCAAAGATCCAGTCCAAGGAAGTGGATGAAGCCAGAGGGACCTTACTTCATAGTTTCAAGAAGAAGATTCCCCAATCAGAAGCTAATAGCCTGGAAGGGGCCTTTTCTGAAGACAAATGTTCACTAGCATTGCAAGCCCTTGGCAAGGAGAAGTCCCCTGGTTGGGATGGGATTATGGCAAAATTATTTAGAGAATTTTGGGATGATATGAAGGACCAGTCACAATTTTGGCGTACAAAGCCATTTCCAAAGGGTCATTGCAGATAAGTGTAAAGAGAGGGCTTATCAAAGGTTCATTAGAGATAAGTGTAAAGAGAGGGCTTATCAAACCCATACCCAAACAGATTTGTTGTTCTCAATTGAAACATTGGTGCCCTATAAGGATGATGTTGGTGGCCTGCAAAAATATTTCCAAGGCAATAGCCCTCACACTAGCCCCCTTACTTAACAAGATCATCTCTCCCCATCAACATGGGTTCATCAAAGGAAGTTCCATTTACGATAACATCTTGGCAGCAATGGTGGGCATCAGATATGTAACTTACACAAAGCAAGCGTGCATTCTGCTATAGTTGGACCTTGATAAGGCTTATGACAAAATAACATGGACATATATAGAAGCAGTCATGGAAGATTTGGGCTTTGTGCCTCACCTATGTCCTCTTATACGTGCACTAGGGGCTGGTAGCCAGTTAGAGCTCCTATTTAACAATAGAATAGTGGGCTCGTTTGACGTCAAAAGGTCTATTAAGCAGGGATGCCCTCTGGCCCCCCTGCTTTTTGCCATAGGATCGCATCCTTTAATCATGACGCTTGAAGCTAGTGTTGAGCGAGGGGAGTTGCAAGGCATGGCTTTACCAGGAAACAACCAACTACTTGCAAAACTATTTTCAGACGATTCTCTCCTCTTCTTGAAGGCGTGTCCCCAGGTCATCAAGAAAGCTCTGGAGATTGTACAAATTTTCTCAGTAGCTTTGGGATCCCATTGTAATATAGAGAAGTCAAGGCTAATCTCCCTGTCGGAAAATGACTCATTTGACCCTTCTAACCGATCGAGGGAGATTTTCATAAAAGGGAATATTTTCAAACATCTAGGGGCCCCCTTGGGGGTGGATGTAACTCACAAACAAATATTTTAGTGGGTCCTTGAAAAAATCAAAACAAAAATGAGTAGGTGGGAGTATGCTCTTCTCCCATTCCCAAACCGGATAAAAGTGGTCAATGCCTTTATGCTATCTTATATAGCCTTCACTAGCGCACTTCTCAAGATGGCTAAGTGTCACCTGAAAGAGTTCTTAAAACCGGTAAAAAGGTTATTATGAAAAAATAACACAAATCCTTCAAGCCATGACAATGGTCCTGATGGGAGTCAGTAGCTTGGCTATTGAATCAAGGAGGCCTAGGAATTCTCAACCCTATGGCCCATGCAGAAGCTTGATGTGCCAAATTTGTAGTCTCCTTGGCTAAATAGGATCAAGCTTGGGCTATCATGATCAGAGATATGTTAGAACCAGCTAAACTTGGTTCCAAAGGTGGAAAGTGGAGAGGGGTAGAGGTTCATGACAAACTGTTGGCCCCAACGTGGTCTACCTTAAGTCTGGGGGCGGCTCAGGGAAATTGGTAAGGAAATGCAATAGAGTAGCGGGAGTCCTAAAGTGGGGGGAAGAAACAAGATACTTCAAGAACTCCATTTTGCATTGGTCCCCCTAGCTTTCCAAAGTTGTAGATCCGTCGCAAAATCCCTATTGGATAGAAACAGCCAAGAAACTGAATAATAAGGGTCTGAATCGACTTGGGCACTTTTGGAACATTGACAGCAAGTGCTGGAAAACCATTGACCTTTTGGTAACCCACTACCAACTTAATAGCTTGGAGATTTTGCTAGTCAACAAAGTGATGAAAGAGCTTGACAATGTAGTGATGTCAATCTGTGATTTGGAGTTTGACTGGAATGCTTGGAAATGGCCCAAAAGCAGTCACTTATGGAAACCCCATTCTAAAGGCATTTATCATACAATGATGTTGAAGAAGAATTGATCTAGCCCCCTTAACAAGATATGGAAAAAACAATGGTCGGAGGAAAGGTGGGAGGAAGTAATGGAGAATTTCTAGAAGCCAAAGGTTCCGCAACACATGAAGGTATTTCTATGGAAGGTAATTAGGGGTGCTCTATCGACGGGTGTGAAGAGTCAGGAGAGAGGGATTGGGCCAGATTGATGCTTGGGGTGCAGGTTGGCTAGTGAAGATCTAACCCACCTATTCGTGGAATGCCCAGCTATCAGAGGCCTCACAAGAAAAATATTCAAGTGGGTCCAAAGAACATGGAAAAGTGGTTTTTTAAAGACTGATTTATTCCTTGGAGGTAAGAATTTGGATAGTTCTACCCTCCTCATTAGCACTCAAATTGTCAGGTACTTCTTCTTACATAATGTATGGCAAACAAGGAACCACCCTGTGTTTGAAGGAGTGCCTGAGGTGGCAAGCTTCACAGAAATTATAGAAGAAAGCAGAATGCTAATATGGATGCTCGGGTGCAAGCAAAACTCAGATGATTGTCTAGGATTACCTCTGCCTTGTTGTCAGCAGATGGAATTCTTAGGAAGGGGGAAAACCTTGGCCATTGGAAAGCAAAAAATCTGTGTAGAACATGATAATTAACCTTGTGTATCAAGGACAACGGGGCAAGTCATTAGGGGTGGCTCCCCAGATAGCCGATGTAATTATGGTCTCTTGATGATGTCATGGCTTGTCTCACGAGCATGGCAAGATCTTGTAATGTTTTGGTATGATCAATATAATTCACTCACAATTGTGAATTTTGCACAAAAAAAAAGAGGATGAGTACTTGTGTGTGTGTCTGTGTGTGACCCATTGATCAACATCTCTCTTAAAGGAAATAAGAAAACGAATGTCAACTATACCTCACATTGGAAGGCCAAGTTCAGACGCGGCGCTGGATACGGGGAAAGGGGAACACACCTGGAGCACAAACAAATGCCTATCTATAGTCTAGGACATACACAACACCCCAATTCACTAGATTTTACCTTCAAAACTTGACACACGCACTGACAAACCACCATTTGCACCCAACTAGATGCACACACACGTTACAACACCATAAAAACCATCAACTATCATGTACAACCCGATTTACAACCTTCACCACACACACAACTTCTCTCAATTCCTCTGTGCACAACAGACTTCGGGGGGCACACCTACCGACACACCCGGAAACACACACATGCAATTAGAGAAGGGAAAGGAGAAGGGGGAAAATAGCCCAAATCTACACTGCAATGATGGCTTAACCTTCAAAAGCACCATGTACAATCTAGCTCCAAGCCGGCACACCCTCGACGAGCTCAAAGCAACCATTTGATAGCCCTGTGGCTCCATTCCATCACCATAGCCGCACCTCAACAAGCCAAGACTTTCGACTCAATAGCCTCCCTTGTGGCTTCCTTGTGCACGGGCACACACTTCCGCGGCAGCGTAGAAACCTTCTCCTCTGCTCCTCACTCCAAAGGGAGATCCCTCCTCTTTTTCTCGCTTCACTCTCGATGGAGCTGAAGAAGCCGAACGATTGAGAGGCTCTCCTTTTTTTTTCCAAAAAAAGAAAGCTCTCCTCTTATTTTACTTCCAAGGGGCAACAACGGCGCCATCGTTGCTCCCTCGCTTCTTCTTCTTTTGTTCCCTTAAATGACGCTTGTTTTTTACCCTTTTGAGACCCCTCCTTTATCCACACTTTCGAAAAAAATGATAACTTTTTTTTTTTTGCAAAACTCACAATTGTGAGTGGATAGTATTAAGAACATCAAAAATATACAACAATCCTCGAGCTTAGACAGAGCCTCGAGGGTCAAAGGATTACAGGTTATCTGCTTGACAGAGAATCCACTACTACCCCTAGGCTTTACTTATTACAAGATGTTCTATATTGTTCTAGACCAGTCCTTTGAGGCTTGTTTTCCTCCAATCATGTGGATAATCATTCTGCTCTCTTGTATGATTTCACAAAAGCTTGCCACAACCAGATCTCCCTCAAACACGCGACGGTTCCTTCCTTTCCAAATATGGTGCAAGAAGTAGTATCTGACTATTTGAGTGCAGACTAGAAGAGCAGGACTTCCCAGCCTATTACTACCAAAGAACAGATCATTCTTGAAGAACTTAATTTGCCATGTCCTTTGTATCCACTTGCATATTTTCCCAGTCATGTCCCTGATTGCCTGGCATCCCATGAAAAGGTGGGCTAGGTCTTCACTAGCTATTCTGCACCTTGAGCAACGATCGGACGTGATGCCTCTTTCTTGTATCTTTACGCCCGTTGGCAGAGCACCCCACATCACTTTCCACAGAAATATCTTCATATACTGAGGCCACCTTGGCTTCTAGATGTTCTCCATGACTCCCTCCCACCGTTTTTCCGTCCAGTGTCTCTTCCATAATTTGTTGAGGGGGCTACACCAATTAGCTCGTGCATTAATACATGGTAAATGCCTTTTGTTAGAGTTAGACCTTAGGAAGATTACTTTTGACAAAGGTGTGAACCGTAGTCTATCTTAAGTGACTTTTGGGATCTTGGAAGTTAAGGGTCGTTTTCTCTCTTTCATGTGAGGAAGAAAGCCATTCAGTTATGTAGTGTGATGGGATGGGTGGATTTTCTGTGTAATGGTGGATTTCTAGTTGTCAGATGTAGTATGTCACATGCAGCAGTTTGTCGAATGCAGAATTCAGATTAGTTGTCGTATTTTTGTTTCATTCTCTCTGTGTATTCCATGTTCTGAGTACAATACAAGTGCAAAAATGTTCGGTTCGAAGTGTGTGTGTTGCTGAAATGATGCGTGTGCAGTAAGCTGAATTTGTATGGTTGTTAGAGTGAAATGTCAAACGAATTGTCAGAATCTGTGTACAAAAGTGCTCCGCTAAACCAACCATTAAACACTGGCGATCATGGTTGGATTTACTCTCTCTTGTGGGATTGACGAGTGCCAAGAAGATTACCGAGTAGCAATTATGATGACAGTTACAAGAAGGCAAACAGTTTGCAGAGCAGAACGAAGAAGATGATCAGAATACAAGGAGAAATCTGAATTGCAGAGATGGAATCTGATTTGCAACCACAAGAAGGTAACATTTTATCACAAGGTTTTCGAGAAGAATCAAAGCAATGGGGGGTAAAAAGAAGAAGAAGAAGTGCAAGATTTGTATGAGTAGGAAGCATGAATCGGATGACTGTCCATGTGCGGTTGATGAATGCTCAATGAAATATGCATGTAGGAAATGGTGTATGGTTGATTTATGCACAAAGTTTCATAGAATAATCTGTAAAGTGCATAAAGCATTAGATTTGGGGGAAATGAAGAATGCATTACAAAGGCTAACTGATTTTGAGGATGACTTGGAGAATGCATATGAATGGTTGGATACTCATAAAGGGGACAAGCGGAAGTCGTGTTCAAGCAAGAAAAGCATTGGGCGATTACAAAAAGCATGTGAGAAGCTGAGAGAAACATTTGAGGATCCGTTTGAAGGGGAGTCCAATGATGATGATGACATTTGGATTGGCATGGAGTTTGAAAGTCACCAAATGGGAGTAACAAAGATGGAGGTGAAGGAAGTGCAGAAGGAGCTTGGCCAAGAGAGCCTCAAAGAGCCCTTACCTACTCCTAACCAACCACTACAGTATGCTCACACAGTGACTGTGGAACTTCTACCAAACATATTCACACAAGAGGATTTGCAGCCGGATGATGTTGTGTAATTGATACATGAACCCCATAAGTATATTTTGAAATCAAGATCCCAGTGCATTGAACAAACCATAAAGGAGTTTACATATGCTGATTGTGATGGTTTACAGATTCAAGCACAAAGTCATTTTATTGTGTCTGAATTTACAGTTTGTTAGGAGAACTCTAAGAAGTCATATGATAAGTCAGAGAATGCAGATGCAGATCAGAATTTAATTCAAAAGTCAGAGAATGCAGATACAGATCAGAATTTAATTCAAAAGACAGAAGTCAATCAAAAGTCAAATGTGAAGGACAGATTTCAACAATTTGGACGGGGATATTGCAACAAAAGAAGCAAATACAAGAGTTGAGCGCTTGTATAACAAGCTGATGGAGATAGTTTCAAGGGTGAAGAAGGATGCTTTGCAAGAGCTGAATTCGGGATCTAAATTGTGCCCAAAAGTTGTCAAAATCAGTGTTCATCTTGATGACAGATTTATATTGAATTTGAAGAAGTTATTACAGGAGTTCATTCATGTATGTGCTTGGGATTATTCAAATCTAAAAGGTTTGGATTCAAATGTGTACAAGCATCAGTTTAATGTGAAAGAAGACGCAATTTTAGTAATTCAGCTGAGATATAGAATGAATACAAAGCTGAGTTGTCATCATGGAAGTCAGATCCTGATGCAAATTAAGCCAGAGAGAAAGGATGCAATGATGCAGGGGAATAGTTTGTTGGTTGAAGCTTTGGATACACAGGTTATAGATGATAGAGAGCATGGAAAGGAATGTGATGGGAAAATAGCAAATCTGATTAGAGATGTGGATGCAGAGCAGAAGTCAACAGTGGAATGTCAAATTCTTATGTGGGAAGTCACAAAAGTTTTTGAGGGTGAAAATTTTGATTTTGAAGTATCTAAATCTTTGATGTGGATAAAAAATGTTCAGTTTAACTTCCGGGATGTTTTCATTGTGAAGAAATTTGGTGATCAAATCGACTATTTGGCAGATTTGGGTTCAAATTTATTTGACAAAAGTTGTTATGATAGCATTCAGCTTGGAGGATGTCAAATGCAGATATTTGAAAGATTTGAAGCAAGTTTTACAAGTCCAATTATGTCAAAACAGGTGTGGAGGATCAAATTGGATTCAAGGAGGAAGTATGATGCGGAATATCACAAAATAAGCCACAAGCAAAATATCAAAAAAGGAAGCAGGTGGAAGATCAGCAAAAACAAGAGGATATACAACTAAAGGATATTGCAGAAGTGATATCTCAATCCTATAAACAGAAGTTGGAATCAGTTTATCAATGGGAGGAATTTTCAACAATTGAATTTCTTCACGATGAATATGAAGGAACAAGAGGCAAATCCATTCTAGGTTGTCAAAGCATGTTTGTTGCAGATAATTGCTATGGTTACATTGCGGGTGATACAAGAATACCAAAAACGTTTATGGAAGCTTATCTTGATGCTTGGCAGATTCAAGAGCATATTTTTATGTCAAAGATTGAGTATGTGAAAGGAGAACATTCAGTTGCAAAGAATGTAGGTGAGCAGATTGTTTTATGGTCAGATTTTGATAAGAATGGATCAGATAGAATCCTCACAGATGTGGATGGCGGATTGTCAGAATTTAGATTTTCATGTGTTCAAGATTTTGAAGTTGTTGATTTGTGGAAGAGGAATGTGTTACAAGTTTGTATGGATGCTCAAGAAGTTCAAGAGGAATCGACAAATGGATTCAATGGAATGTGCTTTACTCAGAAGGATGATCCAATGGAGTTTATGCAGACTTTCTTCATCAAGGCGGAAATTTTGAGTGTTGCAAAAGTGTTGTCTGATTTGACAGTCAAGTTTCTTTCATTCAATTTGAAAAGGGAGTATGGTCCAATTTTCAAAATGTGGAGGAAGAATTTATTCAATGACAAGGCAAGAAGTCAGAGAAGCAAAAAGTCAGCAGTGTGGCATATTCATTAAAAATCAGTGGAGGATTATATTGTAGAAGAAAAGTCAGAGCATTTGCAAAATTTCAAAGAGGAGGATATTCAGATGGTTGTTATGTTGATTTTGTTTTATCTTTGCAAGTTTCTGTTTAATGGGATTTCTGGTTGTCAGTTGCAGTATGTCAGATGCAGTAGTTTGTCGAATGCAGAATTCAAATTAGTTGTCGCAATTCTATTTCATTCTCTCTATGTATTCCATGTTTTGAGTACAATACAAGTGCAAAAATGTTCGGTTGGAAGTGTGTGTGTTGCTGAAATGATGCGTGTGCAGTAGGCTGAATTTGTATGGTTGTCAGAGTGAAATGTCAGACGAATTGTCAGAATCTGTGTACAAAATGGCTCGGCTAAACCAATCATTAAATACCTTTAGAGTGTGGTTTCCAAAAGAGGCTACTCCCGGGCCATCTCCAAGCATCCCATTCAAAGTTGGATTCACAAATTGGCATCACCACCTTATCAAGCTCTTTCATCACCCTGTAGACTAGTAAGATCTCAAAGCCATTCAGTTGAAATTGAATGGCTAAAGAGTTAGCAGTTTTCCAGCACTTTTTGTTGCCATCCCAGAATTGCTCTAGTCAAACGAGCCCCTTATTATTTACATTCCTAGCCATTTCTATCAAATAGGGGCTTTGCGGCGGCCCCTATATTTTAGAGAGCCAAGGGGACCAGTGCAGCATGGAGTTCTTAAAGTATGTGATTACTTCCCCCCATTCCAAAACCTCAGCTGCACTTTTGCACTTCCTCATCGGCTCCCCTGATAGTCCACCAAATCTAATATGAGACCACTTTAGGGCGAGAAGTTTGTCGTGCATCACAGTGCTCGTGGACTTGCTCAAGCTTAGTCTTCAAAAACAGTGCCCGTGGACTTGCTCAAGCTTAGTCTTCAAAAAGTCTTTTTCTTTTCTTTTACACTCCCCTTAAGTATTAGCACCCCTTTCCTTTTCCAAACCACAACCACCACTTTCTTTTGCATTTTAACACCCACCAACACATGGATTCTCTAGGCACAAGCTCCACGCCGTCGGCGCTTCCTCGTACTGAATTTGCCAAAACACCCACCTTGTCAACGCACCGAAATCCTGTCTTGTTCATCCGAAACCATGAGAAATTTAATGCACACCAACCTTCTCAAGCCCGTTAAGTGAGATTGCCAAAAATCGGAAAAAATATATGTGATCACCTCACAATCACCTTGGCATATGTGGCTGTCCACAATCTTGATTTGCAAGTCGTTGATTTCTATTGACTCCACACAATGTATGCTACCTTTCCGAACCTAGTCGAGGCCAATAAAAACCTGGTACCATGTCTTTTAATGCAAACAACTCGGCACACAATCGGTCCCCCCACAAATTTTAAACTGGCAATAATTTTCCCATTCGGACTCTGATCGACAATCCGAAAAGACTGCCATGCTCCATAATTTGAGCACTTTGCATCAATCTACTTACACCATCTCTGGCCATCTGTCCCCATTTGCCCTATCCGTCGGGGATCTGCAAAACCTTCTAACTTCAACTTGTCGTATCTTGCACACCATGTCTCCGTTTGACGAGCCGTTTGGTTGGGCTTCTACAACATCTCGAACACTACATTCCCGTGCATTAGCACAACACTGCAAACACATGGACCTTCCATCCCAATTAGCCCTCTTTGGAGACACTCCTGGCCCAAAAAACCACCTTTTAGCATGTATTCCCGCTGCCACTGTCTTGCCCAGGTCTCTCACACTGGCTTTAGCCCTTTAGCCCGCACTTGTTGGCATGCATATCATTGCACAACACACTTTCCAACAGGGACCAACTTTGGTTGCACCAATGTGTGGAAATCCTTCTCAAAGGGGTGCCAAAGCTATGTAGCAAGAGTGGTTTGCTACAGTTGAGGTTGCCTTCCTTCAGGACCCCCTTTCTTCTCTCGAACTCCCCCTTGAAGAGTTGTTGGCCTCTCCCAACCTCTCTCTTGTTTTCACTCTTCCTCCTCCAAACGAGGCGATGGCGGACTTGCACCAAGCTTTTCTTCCTCATGCTTCGTCTAAACCTAGCCCAAGTGAGTGTTCCGGAAAAGTGTGTTAAAGGTTACAATCATGCCGCTTTAAAATTCAAAAGTGTTGATTGAGAACAAGAGGATAAGGACAAAACTTCCTTTAGAATTTCAAAGAATAGGTTTAAAATAATAGAAATGAGCTCAATTTGCTAAAATGTCCTCTTGGGAAGATTTTAAATAGGAATTGTGTATGGTTGAGAAAATAAATTTTAAAAATTAGCTCAGTTTTTCAAAATGTCCTCTTAGGAAGATCCTTTTTTTTTTTAGCAGAACTCACAATAGTGAGTGGATTATATTAACAGATCCAAAAATTACAAATTTATGCCATGCTCTGGCAAGCCATGACCAAATGATTCTCAATACATCTGTTGATGGAGGAGCCACCCCTTGACTATGGATGATCCCACACATTCACCATTGCACGTCCATTACACCATCAAAAACAATGGAAAGTCTAATCCTCTTACCCCGTGACTATAGATGATCCCACACATTCACAGTTGCACGTCCATTACACCATCAAAAACAACGGAAAGTCTAATCCTCTTAGGAAGATCCTAAATAGACGTTGCGTATGGTTGAGAAAATAAAATTTAGTAAACATTGGCCTACATCGACATGAGAAAGTGATCGGTTAATGTCGCTCTTGTAAGGAAAAGCATTATTGGCTTGCCGTGTGGCATTAACCAACAAGCTTCATCAAAGTGTCCAAGATTGCTCCCAAGAGCACCTTCTTTTATGTAATCCATGTGTTAACAAACAGGATGCGCACGCTCTTGTTGAAAAGTCTCCATCGTATACAAATGAAATCGTATACAAATGCGCATGCTTTATCATATCCACCACTTTCATTAGACGTCTTTTGTATGTTCACATGATGTATCTTGCAAAATGAACCTCTTGTTGCCACGGAAAATTTTCTCTTGTGAGGGAGGAGGGGTCGTCAAAGAAGAAGCAGACTCCGGCAATGGGATGCTTTTGGCACAACCAATCAAAGTTGTCCACGCAAGGTGTCTCTTCCCTTCCATCAACCCGTTTGAACCCAGCCATTGTTTGGGCTGTGGATATCTCTCGCTTTTTGCATCTAGACATTCTATGCTTAAGATTTGTGGATTGTGTGAGTGCAAACGTTTGTGAATCCACCCTTCAAATTAATTATTGCAACATGAGGGGTTTAAACAAAAAACTCGCATAAAATATGAAAGCTATTTTTTTAGTTTTTTTTTTTTGTGTGAGACTCACAATCGTGAGTAGATTATATTAGCAACCCAAAAGCACTACAATTACAATTCATGCTCGTGTTGAGCCATGACGTCTTCCAGCAAACATTAGTACATCCACTAAAAGGGGGCCCACAAGAGAGTCTAATCCTTAGCCAGCCTAGTGATTTATTGGATCAAAGCTATTTTACCATCGTAAATCCAAGGGGAATATCTAAAATGATTTACCTCTAAAACGAGATGGATTTTCATGATAGCTTGCTAATATAAGGAGATTGATTGCCAATAAAAAACCATAATTTTAATTTTATGAATGTCAATCTTTTTTTTTTTTCAAAACTTACAATTGTGAGTGAATTATATTGATCAACCTAAAAAATTACAAGGTCTTGCCATGCTCGTGTTGAGCCATGACATCATACAGAGACCAAAATCACAACGGCTATCAGGGCAGCAAAGTCCGTTGCCATGTTCTTCTGATATCTTTTAATTACCGATGGCTAGTATTTTCCCCCGTCCTAGGCATGCCAACTGCTGACAAAAAGGCACAAGTAATCCTAGCCCAATCCTCCGAGTGTTGCTTGCGTCCGAGTGTCCATATTAGCACTTTGCTTTCTTGTATAATTTCTGCGAAGCTTGCCACCTCAAAACCTCCTTCGAACACACGGCGGTTCCTTGTCTGCCATACATTATGAAAGAAGAAGTCTCGGACAATTTGAGTGCCGATGAGGAGGGCAGGACTACCCGAATTCTTTCCTCCAAGGAATAGATCGGTCTCTGATTTTATGAACGTCGATTCTATCTATACTATATATGAAGCAACTTAAATTTTTGAAGGAAGGAGAAACCCTCCATGTGTCACATTCTGCTTCATTAAACCTTGCAAAACAAAAGTGAACGGTTAGATTTAAAATGCAAAAGTAAAAGGCAACATTGTAAGAAGTGACAGCCTCCACGACAACATACTACCAACCTTGTAATTTTTTGGGCTGTTCAATTTAATTCACTCACAATTGTGAGTTTTGCTAAAAAAAAGTTTTGTAAAGTCAATAGATTTTCTACTTTGCACAGAATAAATGTTTCAGTCTAAATGTTTCTACTTTGCACATAATAAATATTTCAGTCTAAATGTACATAACAAAAAGAGAATAATTTTAATGAAGATTTATTATTTAATAAGAATTTAATTTTAATATATATATTTATCTTTATCTTTTCAAGGGGTTTTTTCAAGACCAATATTGATAATTTTTTAGAGATTTCTAAAAGTTTGTCTTTAATGAAGAGATTGAGAAAAAAAAAGTTTGCCTCATGTCGACTTGGTGATGTCTTGCTTTGAGAACATGCATGCAAATAAAAAGGTGGATCCATGTTATTGGTTGTGTGTGTGTGTGTGTGTGTGTGTGTGTGTGTGTGTGTGTGAGAGAGAGAGAGAGAGAGAGAGAGAGAGATTGATTTTATCGTTGAGCTCATAGTAGGCAGTATATCTCACCAAGGGCATCCTTCAAGCTCTTCCAATTTCCAAGATATTATGGTTTTCTTCGTATTATAGTGTAATTTTAAATGATAGCTAACATTTTTCACCGTTAAAAAATGGATGAAATGCCTGATTAAAACCACTTCTCACATTGGCACCCCAAATGAGGAGAGAGATTGCCCAGTTGACGGACCTTTTACCAGTTCTTGAATATTTTGTCCTTTTTGTTTGTAAGAGTTAAAATGTGTAGAAACCTTAAATTCTCTAAATTTTGACATGTAAGGGTACGTATTAAAAATCAACCACACAGAGAGAGAGAGAGAGAGAGAGAGAGAGAGAGAGAGAGAGAGAGAGAGCCCAACGCATGATGCAGTAAGGAGAAGTAGGAACAGAGAAAGACATAGCAAAATGTTCAAGGGTGTAGGAACAATTTAAAACGACACTAAAAGTTGCAGGAGTCTTCATCAAAAGTGAATATTTATGGGGGGAAGGGGAA